>NC_137202.1:23720074-23732574 GCF_960531495.2 Zeus faber
GCAGGGACGCCTCCCCCCCTGTCAGAGTGACTGAGCTGCAAATTACATACAAACGGATATATCCTTTATATAACAGCAGTGATTTCCTCCACTTTATCCCACCTGTCAAGCTCAGAACATCACAGGCTAATTCTTTATTAAGTGAAAGGGCATCGGGGACCAGATGATCCAATTTAAGTACATTGGGCAGAATAGAAGACTAATTAAAACCCATATTTTTACATTATTAATTTTGGAACTTCACTTTTAATGAATGTGAAATGACAGGCCTTCCATTTATACACACGCGTACTCTTTGGGCTGCGCGGCCGGGGAATAGGAGTTGCGGGTGTACTGCGGGGCTGGAAGAGTTTTCAGGCATCCACCGACTTTGTATCAAAGTTTAGACAAAAGGTGTGTGTGTGTGTGTGTGTGTGTGTGTGTGTGTGTGTGTGTGTGTGTGTGTGCGTGTGTGTGTGCGTGAGTCTGTGTGTGTGTGTGACAGAGACAGAAAGAGAGAGAGAGAGAGAGAGAGAGAGAGAGAGAGAGAGAGAGAGAGAGAGAGACTTTTATTTCATTTATAAAAGTACTTTTATTTACAATAATTCATCTTAGATAACATAAGTCACCCAGATAACAGAGAAGCAAATAAAACAAAGAGGTGTTGAGAGAGAGAGAGAGTGGCAGAGAGAGAGGGAGGGGGAGGGATAGACAGAGAGAGGGAGAGGGAGAGAGAGAGAGGGAGAGAGAGAGAGGGAACATTTTTTTTTTGGAGAGTGGTATAAAGGCTCGTGACAAAAAGTAATCAGGACGTCTGTAGCCGGGAGTGCAACCTTGTCATCTAAACCTCCATTTCTCCACACCTGTAGAAAGAGATGAGGGGGAGAGAAAGAAGGATAAGCAGACTGAGGGAGGGGGAGAGAGAGAGAGAGGGAGAGAGAGAGGCACCGACATGGCATTTAATGATGTGCCCCATTTTCACTCTTGTGCGCTCAGAAACCACGCCGCTATTTTAGCAACGTCACCCTTAATTGTCCATCTTTGCCCTCTAAACACGCCATTAGGAAAATGACCCCATTTTGGTGCCGTAACTTTAATGTGGTAATCCGTCAATTATTTTGATATGATTATTATTACTATCATTAGTATTATTATTATTACTATTATCATAATATTTATAATAATAATAATAATTATTATTATTATTATTATTATTAGTTGTAGTAGTAGTATTATTGTTACTATTATCATAATAATAATAATAATAATAATAATAATAATAATTATTATTATTATTATTATTATTATTATTATTATTATTATTTATCCCATGTGTATTTAGCTGGAACTAAAGAAACGGCCATTTAGTGTGTGTATATCTTGTGTTGTGCATGTGCCCCTCTACACATGGTTTCTCTTGTTGGTGGCGGGGTCCGCCACGGCAAGAATGCAAAGGTTGAGCAAGTGGAAAAAGCAATTACAGAAAAAAAACAGTGTTGCTAGTTGTGGTCAGTAAACTGTCGATATGGATGAATATTCACAGAACAGCGAATATCCCCATACCACCCCGTGTGATCAGGAGAGAAAAGAAAGAACGGGCGATCCCCCCCCCAACACCGACCGTCTCATGGATTGCCACTTTAATTATCTCAGCGAGGCCGCAATGGAAAAGCTGCCCGGGAGCGCGGAAGTCGAAAACGATACATCCTGAAAAATGAATTGAGTGTGCATTATATTGACTTCAATGCATAACATTACCAGGTAGAGAGGAAAAAAAAAAGGCAATTGGAACGAATACACACCGAAAAAAATGATATGCACAGTAAAAGAAGGCGGGTGGGTCCTGAGTACGTTGAAATGGTTCTTGCTTCTGTGCAGTTTATTATTTAATTTTTTCTTTAACCATTTCCCAAAAGGCTCTCCAGCATCCTCACATCCGCAAATAGGCAGGAGTCATAGGGCGGCGGGATTGTAAAATTGAGTCAAATATACAAACAGCAACATTTAATGGCAATCTTTTTTACACCGAGTGACCCCTGCATGGAAACAGATTTTTTTTTTTTTTTCCTCCGGTTTCAGGAAACTCTTGGAAGGCAAAAAAGCAACATCCTGAGTTGGTGAGGAGACAGGAGAGGTGCTGACATGCCGACAGGCAGGGGATCCTGGGAAAAGCCACAGACAGGAAGAGCCCGACTGACTTTGACCCCCCAGGTCAAGGCTGGGGGCTCGGCACACTGAAAGATGTTTCCAAACCATACACTCTGACTATGGCAGGGTTTCGGCAGGAAATGGCTTGGAAATATTCTATGCCTCTTTTTCCTTTTTAAACAAAAATGCATTTGGGCTCAGAGTCACCATTTAACATAATTATTCCATAGCTGCGCATGGGATCGTTCGCTTAAGCCCGAGTGCGGCGCTAAAACGTGAAAACCTTTTTTTATTTTTTTTTTTAAGTCTATACTTTTCTGATTCCGACTTATGCATCACATGGCAAAAAAAAGAATGTTAAAAATCAAAAGCATCAGCAATAAAAAAGTTGACCAACAACTCATCTTTGGAAAGCAATCATCCTCAATAGAGTGGACCTTAAAAGTATTATTCTTATTAATATTTACATTATTATTATTATTATCATCCTGATTATTATTACTCTTTTGTTTCAAATTACAGAGATTTTAACTCTATGAAATAGGCCTGATAATCTGAAAGGGGTGCACCTGGGTAGGCCTGTTTTAAATCGCACTTTAAACTGTTATCTCTGTGATTTTATTATGTCTTCTTTTATCTGTTTTTAGATTTTTCATTCCTGTGCTTTTATTGTTCTTCGGTTTTATATAAATATCTAGCCTCATGTAAAACACTTTGAATTGCCCTTGTGTATGAGCATGCTATATATACAGTGCATGTGTGTGTGCGTGTGTTTGTGCTATAAAAATAGCCTCGCCTATAAACCTACATATAAAATGAATGTTTTTCCAAAAAAGGTTTATTTAATCCTAAACACGCGCGCGCACACGCACTCGCATAAATAAATATAATCAATAAAAATAGAATATATATATAATATACATATCAATAAAAAACAGTATGGAAGTTTATTTTTTACATTATACACATACATAAATACATGTAAATACAAAGAGTAAAGTTTGAAAGTTTCTTGACTTTTTCTTGAGACCTAAATCGACACGGGCACTTTTGCTCCCTCTTTTTTTTTTTTTTTCCCCGGTGAAACCGTCAAAGCAAACTGACGGAGGAGGGCGGAGGAGAGGAGACAGCTCCGACGAATCCCTCAAATCCCTCGTTCTTTTTTGTCACCCGAGTCTCGATCGCTCCTCCATCCAGCGCCGGGCCGAGCGCGCATCCACCCAGGCGCCGCTCGGACCGGCGGCGCGTAGCGCAGCGTGCGTGGGAAGAGCGTGGGGACGTGTTTTTTTTTTTTTTTTTTTGTGGTGGTGGTGGGGGTTGGGGGGGTGGGTAGGAACCTCATTTTAGCTGCTTTTAGCCCGGGGCCACTACTGTGATTTTACCCCATGCTCTTGGCCTGACGTCATTAAAGATGCATGATGATGGATACCATGAAGTCAACCTCTCCAAAGGGGGTTTTGGAGGTAGGGTGCACCGTGTGTGTGCGTGTGTGTGTGTGTGTGTGTGTGTGTGATGTGTGTGTGTGTGTGATGTGTGTGTAGGGAGGGGGGTTAGAATAAAAAAGAAAAAAAAAAGAAAATACTTGTGTGTGTGTGTGTTTTTTTTTTCCCAGATAGAATAAATCAGGACTGTTTAAATGTGGAGGGTTGCAACTGGATGCGTGCGTGACTAATCTTTCCACGCACATCAGAAGACACATCCAGGATTGAGGAGGTTTTTACGCGGTGGAGGGTCCGGGTCTGACCAGTTGGTGGTGCTCCTGTCACGGCGTTTCTCCCGCACCCGCTATGCTCTCCTCCATGCCTGGCCTGGGCTTCAGCGAGTCACATGGATGGATGGATGGATGGATGGATGGATGGATGGATGGATGGATTGATTAATGGACAGATGGGTGGATGAATGGATGGATGGATGGATGGATTGATTAATGGACAGATGGGTGGATGAATGGATGGATGGATGGATGGATGGATGGATGGATGGATGGATGGATTGACGAATGGACGGACGAATGGATGGATGGATGGACGGAATTCCGGCTGGAGAGATGGGAAGACAACAATGCAAATTTCAGATTGCATATCAAGGAAATTGTTTCTCTCCTTCAGTCTCCGCAATGGAAACTTGTGTTTTGGGCCGTGGCTAATTTTAGATTCTCTCCCTTTTCGCTGCTGCTTCTCATAATCTGAAGCCAATATTCTCCTCCCCGTTACAAGAATTACATGTTCACGTGACGGCGATGGAGGATATTTATGAGGCTTCCCGATCTACATTTTTCCTAAATCTAAGCGAGCGCTTCCATATTCATAGGCGGGAGGTGTTCTCGCGCGGCTCGCCCGCTAATTTTAGCTCTTAGGCTTTTATGGGAATTGTTGGCGATATTCACACACATTCATTTAAATTATTATTTTTTATATATTTATTCAGAGGGTGAGATCGCCTTCGCCTGCATGTTGGCGTGTGTGTGTGTGTGTGTGTGTGTGTGCGCGCGCGCATGCGTGTGTGTCGGGGTACCGCGTCTGAGCGCCTGGGAAGACTCTCTCCAAGGGGTGGGGGGTTGACAGGGGGGTGACATTTGACAGCTGCCCTCCTCTCCGGGGTCAGAGGTCGTGTCAAGTCCTGGACGAGCCCAAGGTAGAAACGCTGCGCAGGCCCCCCCCTGTACCGAGCGCGACCCGTTATCGAAAAAACGGGGGCCGGCGGTAATAGGACCCTGGAAAAAGTCATGGCGAATGTTTTAGCCCACCCCCCCACCCCCGATAAAAAAAAAAGACACAAAGAGGGAGAGCGAAAGAGTGAACTTTTAAACTCGCCCCCAATTTCCAGCTCAGAGGTGTCATATGCACGGTTAGCTCTCTAGGTAGCGTCTATTATCAGTCAACACCTCTCTCTCCCTTTCTCCCGATGACTTCTCTCTCTCCCTCCCCCCCCCCCCCTCTCAGGCCGACTTCCTCTCCCGTTCGCTCTCCTCCCCTATCGCTCTCTCTCCCTCCCTCTCCCTCTCCTCTCTCTCTCTCTCTCTCTCTCTCTCTCTCTCTCCCCCCCTTCTTTCTCTCAGCTCTAACCGCAGCGCTTCCACGCTGCGTCTATAGCCTTAACCGACGAGGTCCGATCCCGGTCCCTGCCGGGGGACCGGGATCCGGCCCCCTCGCTGGAAGACCCTGAAATAAGGCCTTTATCAGCCAACCCCACACAGTGTCAGGGGGGCCCGCCGCCGCCCCCCCGCCCCTCCATCCCCAACCCCCCCCCTCCATCCCCACCGCTCCTCCGGCAGCCTCTGATGTGCGCTGGAGATGGACAGAGCGCCGCGGCCCTCTGGTCGAGCACCAGAACAGGATTCAGCCCATTGTGCCGTTCAAATTAAGCGGGCATCAAACGCGGGTGAAGGGGCGGGGAGCGGCGGTGGGGGAGAGGGGTTTGGAAAGGGGTGGGCGGGGGGGTGGGGGGGTTGCCGTCGTCGATGTATTGTCTCGTGTTATTTTAACCGGCTTAACTCGAGCCTCTTCATGGTGGAGTGTTGTGGCGCGGGATGCCGATGATGATAAGTGGTGGATTCTGTGTTAAGACCGCACTAAGCCGCCGCGCTGGCTGCTAGCGCGGCGGGGCCTGTGGCTGCGGCTCTGGCTGCGATTTTGGCCGCGCTTGAGACCGTTTCAATAGGTTACCGCGGATTTATCCCGTCAAAAAAAAAACAAAAAAAAAACGCTGACTTGGCTTCCGATCGCCGGGGCTTTCTTGGTGTCTGTCGCCCGTGGGACCACCCCCCCCCCCCCCCGTCCCCCCGTCCCCCCGTCCTCCCGCCGTTTATGTCATAATGCGGACAATTCTTTGGCCGAGTCGTTTTGGTGGGGGAAAACAAAACAAAACGAAATAAAAAGTTCGACCGAACCAAACGCCAAGACAAAACTTTTTCAGTTGCCCCCCCCAACAAAACAAAATCAGACAAAGGAGTCGTTTTTTAAAAAAAACGTCTTGAATTTGCTAAATGTCTATACTTTCAGGTGCTCTCCACCGGAGCTGTTTCGCATTTTCATTTCCCAATTTTAAGCGGAGGACGCCGAAAAATAGACGTTAGCTCCCCGCATGGAAGCACCCCCTTTTCTCTTCGCGCCGATCCGACGACTCAAATCCAACGGCCGCGTACGGAAGCCCTGCAGGGTCCGGAAAGGGCTAATCCACCGTTCAAAATGTACGGTTCAAAACAATCACGACCCTCGGCGGGAATTCGTGGCCGACGACGACCTGCGAAGGTGCCGCAGACCCGCGTGCGTTTATCGAGAAAAAAAAACCAACCCTCGATTATACGTTTCCCATGTTCTTTTGAGCTGCAGCCTTTTTTTTTTTCCTTCTTCTTCTTCTTCATACACATAAACTCGTGCTGCGCCCGTTGCACACCGATGCCGAAAGCGTCGACCCTGCCCGTACTGCGATCGTCCATTCAGGCGTCGACAGGATCGCCGGGGGAAAAAAAGGCTTTGTTCCCTTTTTTCCGCACGCCCGCGACGCCATCGCCCGGGCGCCACACCTGCGTGGGGGCGTCGGCTTGTCTATCCGAGGTTTACCGACTCGGGCGTGTCCAAATTGCACCGGATCCGACATCGCCCGTCGTGGGGCCCCCGGCGGTGGAGTAGATGGGATGCGCGGTGTGGGGATGATCCAAGGACAGACAGACAGAGAACAGAGATTCCTTCCTTTAATATATATATATATATATATATATATATATATATATATATATATATATATATACTGGCCCCCACAAAATAAAATAATCAGCCTGTGAAAGCGAGTTCTGTCAGCCAACGGCCCTCCACGTTCTCCGCTGAAAGCTGTCGATTTAATTCCTTCCCTCCATCCGCGGAGCTGGAGCTATTAAGTGCCTTCATATGTCAGAGCGGTGACACCTCCTCCATTCTCCTCGGCTTGTTTAAAGTGTGGCCCCTGTATTGTTGCCCGCCGCCGCGCCTGACGTGTTAATAGCTTAATAACGTAATCTGGCCAATAATGACACCTCGTCACAAAGGCGGAGGCCAAATGTTTACTGGAGGGGGGGGGGTGTTGGAGGGGTAATGTACGACGACAGTCGATGAGAATAAAAAAAAAAAATCTGAATTTTTGCGGCGGCGGCGGTCTCATTTGCAGTAAATTTTCACTTCCTTCCGCACGCAACTGATGCTCGGCGGACACCTTCCCTTTGCCTCTCTGGCTGTCTCATTACCCCTCGCCTTTCAAGTGGCGGGGGGAAACGAGAGAGAGAGAGAGAGAGAGAGAGAGAGTGGGGGGGAAAAGAGATAGAGGGAAGGGTGAGTGTGAAAGGGGGCAGATGGGCACGGGGAAAGGGGGCCGGGGCGGGGTGGTTGAGGGGGCGGTTGGGGGATAAAGGGAAGAAAAGATAGAGAGAGAGGGAGGAGAGGAGCACCAATCCAGCTTGTTATTTTCCAAAAAAAAAAAAAAAAAAAAAAAAGCCATATTCTTCTTCCCCTCATTGTTTGACGTGGGGGGGTCGGAGCGGGGGGGTTAAAAAAAAAGGGGGGGGGGGGGAGTTCACACCGATTTCAGAAAGTCTCACTTCCTTTTTTGACAGATGTGGTGTCAGCTTTGCTGTTTAATTAAAAGGAAATGGAGGTGATGATTGCGACACAGACGTGATCTGATATAATAATGTATTTACAATCATCAAGATGAGCGTCATTAAGGATGTGTCAAGGACGAATTCATTGTGGGATTTGGGGTCTTGAGCTGTCAAACGTGTTGTGTGGATTTCTTTTTTTTCGTTTGGGTTTTGTTTTCTCTTTCTTTCCTCCCCTCTTTCCCCCGTTTCTGAGAGCCGTCAGGAGGACGCCTCGACTCTGACAGTCACAATTAATAATTCGCCAAAGGAATATGATTGGGGTTTTTTTTTGTACGCGGTTTTGTTTGAGGGGGATTTTTCCAAAGCCGCGGAACATTTATACCGGCGGAGCCGACTACAAAAAAAAAAACGGCCGCAACATGAAAAAAAAAAAAAAAAAATGAAAAAAAGATGGAAGCAAGAGATAAAAAAAAAAAAAAAAAAAGCCCTTGATACATATTTGAGATCCCGATATTAAATTACTTTTGAATTGTTTTATGGGGAGGCGGCTTTTAATTTTTCACGGGGGCCGCGCGCGCTGAAGGTTGATCAAAACAAAGTGTTCGATTTTGACAATTACTTGAACAATCACACGCTCCCCTTTTTTTTGCGCGCACCTGTTTGAAAATGAATAATTTGAAGTCATTTTAATTGCTTATGTGACAGCTAATCATCAAGGCATTAATTTATTTATCGTGCTACGTTTGAACTTCCTCCTCAGTGATAACATATCCAGCCTCGCTCTCTGGAGGAACACGATACTGATTAAACTGTAGCAACCTCCTTCAGTATTATGCAGATGCTGAGGACTGAGCCCCAGAGTGGCTGCAGTAATAAGATGCATGATCCGCACTAAACCGCCACGAACCACGCCGTCGCTGTAGAAATGGAATAGTCATTTCGGGGGGAGAAAAAAAAAAAAAAAAAAAAAAAAAAGAGGAAAATAACTTGTTGATTTAATTGAGGCTTACGACCAAAATTACCTTCTCACAGGAAATTGATGTCTCGCTGATTTGTTTATGTTTTTTGAGCGTCGACATCTCAAATGTCAGTCTCCTGGTAGTGCTGAATGCTAATATAAAAGCCGTTCGGCTGGCCCAAAAAAAAAAGTGCGCAACAAAAATACAACACGTACATATATATAAATTATGGCTTTGCAACGTTTACAATAAGAAACGGCGATTCATCGCAGGATTTCCGTCACCTGACTCGTGGTTGACCGCAAGTTTCAATATTTGCTCAGATAAGCCCGTAAAGAAATGTTTTTCCATGTAAAAATCAGCGCGTGAAAGCCCAACTGCGATTCGATTACTGAGAGGAGAAACAAAAAAAATAATAATAATTTTCCACCGTTTACCACAGACGAGCCGCCGCTGTTCGTCAACTGCGGGAAGTGAAACTGAGGAGCTTAGAACTGCGAAGAGCTCAAAAGGTCAGTACGGAGACATAAAATAAGACGTGAAAGTGTAATCGGATAGTACAACACATAAACGTACAACCAATAAAAGTGCTTCGAAACGGTGAAAAAATATCAACCGCCCGTTAATCCGAGAGAAAGGAAAAGGCGGCGCATCGAGTCGTAGGCGTGCTGTGATTTTTGTTGCCGTTTTGCGTCGCGCGCCGTCGATTCGCCGGCCTTCTCCCATTCCTCGAAATCACTCAGGTAAAACGGCACTCGGGTCTTAGACGTAGGAATAGTATTAATTATATTTGATATGTAGATATAAATATATATATCTATATTTATCATCAAAAGTCCAACCTGATCATGCAGAGTTACAGTACGAGACGCAGAACAGAGGGGAGGAAACATCTGGCCTGAACTCTCAGAGACGCCGAGCATTAGTCTGAATGTTTTCGAGCTGCCGGTGGCTCATCTGCGGTTGGTGCTGTGCCGCGATTGGCGCGATGGCTTTGGGGAAATCAGCCACTGTTCTCGCTCTCCCTCTCTCCGGGTCCCAAGCACGGCCATTAACCGACTGCCAGCAGCTCTGGGAAGGAGAACAACAGATGCCAGCTACTGAAAAGCCTCCAGCTCTTCAGCTAAACCAATCCCAACTGAGTCGGGATGGGCCTCTGTAGGGTTTTGGACATACAGCGAACAAATGTGGACATGAAAGGGGGAAGAGGAGGGCTGTTCTGGAGGTAAAGATTTGTTAACCCTCTTGAACTTGACAAGAGACGGACTTGGGCTCAGATTAGACTCCTCAAAGCTGGCTTTTGCCAAAGGTTGCTGTGTGAATATGTGAATGTTAGTGTGGGGTTTGTGCTTTCACTCGCGTGCGCGCGCGTGCGTGCGTGCGTGAACACCCGCCCACGCACGCGCCGCCAGCGTGTCTAAGCGTCGGCGCGCTCGTCCGGGGCTTCGTATATGCAGCTACGCGCGGCGCAAATAATACGGCCACATTGAGCGCCGTTTAATTACCGCCTACAATTTAATTACCCCGTAATTACATTTTCGCGTTTCTACCATTCACGCTATCGGTTCCACGGGAGGGAGAGTCGGCCTTTTCATTTGGCGATTCCTGATTTCATTCCGCCTGCCTGGCGGAAACGTTTCGCCGCCGGAGACACACCTTGTTTACCTCGAACGATCGATGAAAACGCGCTTAGAAATCCCCCTCGAATGGCCCCGATACATGTTTGAAATCTCCCCCCATCCCTGGAAGTCCTCAGGTTTTTCAAAATTATTTTGCAACCAGTTTCCGACGCCGTGCTTTGATTTTGAAAACACCCCTTTCCCACTCCGGCATTTGGCCGAAATTACATATCACCGGCGTCCCACACCACGCCATATAGTCGCTCAAACAAAGTCAACGTCATCGGAACGTCGTTTGCTGCACTCAGAGCTGAAGCAAAAGCGTTGTGGCTTCATCGTTCTGAGCCTAATTAGAACTGTTCAAATGTTAATAAACGTTTTGGGTCGTGACTTTATGACAGAGGGACAAATGAATCCTGAGGCCGAGGCCATCTGAGAACCGTTGCATTTCATGATCCATGATATATACATGATATATACATGATATGTACATGATATCTATACATGATATATATACATGATATATACATGATATATACATGATATATATATATATAATTATGTATTATTATGTATTATTATTTTTATTAGAATGATGTATAATAATAATAATAATAATAATAATAATAATAATAATAATAATAATAATAATGTTACGTGCTTTAGTGGTGCAGTAGAGTAAAAAATAGAGCTGTTGTCTTTAAAATGTAGCGGAGAAGTAAAAGCGGAAAGTCACCGAAACTGAATAATGTACTTAACAAACCATTCCGCCATTGTACATTACGCCTCTGTGAAGCCACTGGTAGGGTGGTTGAAGTGGGTGGGGGTGGGTTGGGGTGTGTGGGGGTGGTTGCGAGGAGGCACAAAAGCTTGGGTAAACACAGCTAGGCCTGCATCTGGAACCAACTAAAAAGATGCTTAATAATGCAGAGCCGTGCAGGCGGGCCCCGTGCAGCTGTTGTGTGCGCAGGACCATGAAAGACTCTCCATCTGACAGCTGGCTCCATCTAGCTGGCTCTGTCCCCCTCTCTCTCTTTCTGTCTCCCTCGCTCTCCCCTCTCCTCTGCCGCCGCCGCCGCCGCCGTCCGGAGCGGCGAGGAGACAGCAGATTAGGGATTAGACCGATCTCCCCGCCATTCTCATCTGTCCCATCTGCCCCTCCCCCTCATCCTCCGCTGTCCTCCCCAAAAATATCAAATGAGGGCCCCAGAGGAGGCGATGGGACGCGGGCGGAGCGGGGACGGCGTTTGACGGGACATCCCGCGGAGGAAATCTAAAATAAATGGGGGAAAGCGAACCCGAAATCGCGGGGAAGACGGGCGGGAAGGAGGAACCCGGCTCGAGGAAAAATAATCGTTTGTAAAAACTTGTCTTTTTTTCAGCGAGCTGGCTCCAACCACCGTTTTTTCTTTTTGTGTTTTTTGTTTTTTTTGTTTTGTTTTGTTTTGTTTCGTGTCTTTTTTTTAATTTGTTGTTTGTTTTATTTTGTTTTTGTATCGTGTTTTTTTTGTTTTTTTTTTTGTTTTTTTTTCCAGGTCGGACTTTCCACGCTTCACTACTAATTGAGGAATTCTTCACCTGAACAAAGCTGGCATCCTTTCTGCGGTCGCTAAAAATACACCCTTGTATTGTTTTGATATCAAAGGGACCACTTGTCTTTTTAATAATCTGCCAATTCACATTTGGCAGCGAGAGCAGAAAGCACACTCAGAGAAAATAATTGCCGTTATCTGTTAGAGTCAATAAAGCCCCGACGATCGCGCGATTTGAGATAAAAGCCGCGCCCCCCCCCCCCCTCGCCATGTGTTTTTCCTTAAAAGAAATCCCGCTAAATGATTTAAATATGCGGCCCGGCTAAGTATCTACTTATGCATTATGAGCACAATACGCTCTGGGGCGAATCGAAAAGGGCTATTGGAGGCATCGCTCTTCCCGCTAAATAACGTGGCACCAAACACTTACGATCCGGTGGAAATGAAACACCGCTCCAAATACTCGGGTAGAAGCGGCGAAAAAAAAAAAAAAAAAAGTAGGAATGGCAGTGCCTCTTCCCCCTCTTTCACAAACCCAGCATCCCTTATTAATATGGCGTCTCTGCAGCGTTTACTCCCGCCGACCGTTTTTCAATCATTATCTGTCGACGCTCCGTACTTGTTAATCCCTGCGGTTTATTTGGTTTGCATCGGCGGTTTGGGTTATGGGGGGAGGGGAGGGGAGGGGGTC
>NC_137202.1:23742574-23837574 GCF_960531495.2 Zeus faber
CTTCTCCCCGTTTCCCTGCCTTAATTGATGATTATGTTTTTATACACTGGAAGCTCTTCCCTCTCTCCTCCCCGCTCTTTTACAATACGGCAGCCTCTTTCATTCTTTTTTTTTTTTTTTTTTCGGAGCGCAGGACGGCTCCGGGCCCACAGGTAGGAAAAGGGAAAAAACAAAACGGCGTAAACAGTGAATTCTAATCGCTAATTAGCCCCGTGGCTAAATCACACAATCCCTGTTTGAGCTGACCGCTGCTACGGTCCTGCTTAAGGGCATGTTGCATCTCTTTTGACGGGGCCTCCCAATTAGACATTCAGTTGCGGAAGCGTGAAGGCAACCCTGTCATGAATATTTAAAAAAAACACCCCGCCACAGACGAACCGCGTGTCATGTCACGGAGGGGAATATTCGCCGAGTAACCGCCAATCAATAGTCTCTTGATCTTCTACCTTTCTCCCTTCCACCGCGGATCCCGTAACAGAGGAAGACGTCGGAGACGGAACCCAGTTTGAGGCCGGGCCCGGCCGGGGGACGGCCGCCTCGGAAATCGGAGCCCGAAGCGGCGGTTGGGCTCGATCCGAAAGGGAAGGTCGGGTCTGCGGCACGGCTGCCGGGGAATAATTGGGCGACCGTCCTTGGTCGAATCCCACCGCCTAGTGGGAGTCGGATGAACTGCGTCTCGGTTTTGATGTTCGACGTTTGTCGTAATCGGTGTGAAGCGGGCTTAACACTTTTTTTTTGCGCGGTGCGGGATGCCAGTCTGCCAAAAAATGTCGGGCTTTTTCTCTTCTGTCTTGCAGCTCTCGTTCTTATCGCCGAATTTGTCGCAAGATAATTGCTTTATTTTGCATATTTTATAATAAATCTTTTTACGAAAAACATCAGAAGAAATATATGAAGGAGTAAACGCAATGTAGGCATTATGAGGAGGGTGTGGCGCGGTGGCGGGGTGTGATATGTTAATTGGTATTTTAATGCACAACCTCTGACACCTCGAATTGATTCTACATCTTTAATAACACCGTAAAACAGCGCAACTTTGCACTTCAATAATGACGGATAAAAACTTTTTTTTCCCCGCCCTCAGCTATTCTTCCGAGCTGTGAAACTGCTCCCAGGTACGAAAAAAAACAGCAGAATTCCTGCATTTGGTTTTCTTCACTCATGTTGTGTCAATAAATTAAAAACAGGTTGAAACACCTGTTTTTTTTCTTTGGTTATTTAAATTGTTTTTGATTTATTTTTTTTGCCTGAGGGGGACGCGAATGAAATAATTATTTAATAACATGTTAAACCTTGAAGGATGATGTTGGAAAATTATTCATTTTGTACGATTTTCTTTCTTTTTTTTTTTTCATCAAATTCAGCTCATTGTTTAGTTTTTTTTTTGTTTGTTTTTATCCCCCCCACCCGACCAAGGATATCGACGCCCGACATTTGGACGGACAGGGCGACTCGCCCTACACTCGCTCACTTACCCGTATCACTCAAGGCAAATTGTTTTTTTTTTCCACTCCGGACCCTCAACAGCAACTAAAGACCCACCTGCTCATCCAATAACAGCAAATCAAATCACAGAGCCCCCCGCCCGCCCCGCCTGCCCCACCCGCCCCGCCTGTCCCTTCCCCTTCTGGGTTTCAAAGGGACATTCTCCAAGTTGATTCTTTTCATTTAATTCCTATAAGGGGGGCGATAGTAGAGTACAACATCCCCACCGCACCCTCGCCCCTCCACCCTCACCCTTTATCTACTCGTGAGAGTGTGTGTGTGTGTGTGTGTGTGTGTGTGTGTGTGTGTGTGTGTGTGTGCGTGTGTTGTGTGTGTGTGTGTGTGTGTGTGTTGTGTGTGTGTGTGTGTGTGTGTGTGTGTGAGGGTGGGGTGGGGAGGGTGGAGGCTGGAAGAAACGGAGGATTATCGATTTGCGCTCAAACAGTGGGCCAACCTGAAAAAGCCCCAATGAATTGTCACTCATTATTGAAATTATCAGGCACTAATTAAACTGGCAACCCCGAGCCCCCTGGGCTGTGCTCATCTCCAACTGCATTTCGGCGCCTCCGACAGTAATGGGAAGGCAGCATTAGCCGCTACTGGATGCTAATGAGACCTGGAAGCTGTCTCTCCCTCTTAGGGGGGTTTTCTGCCGAGGCAACTGCGGGAAATGTGAACTGCAGCGAGGCGCTGTTTGCGAAACACTTGATTGGCAGAATGAGAGGGAGGGGGAAGGGGGTGGGTAGGTGGGTGGAGGGTGTGTTTGGTGGGAGCGCGTGCGTGTGCGCGCGCGCGCGCGTGTGACGGGGATGAAGCCGGTGACTGTACGGAAGCCGCGGGACGCTCCTCCGAGTGCGCCGCGCCTCCAACAGCCGCGTTCCGCGACGATCTCGGCGCGTGCGACGGGTTTCAAAAGAGTCGGATCGGCTTTGGTGCCGCTAACGCCCCGGTCGTCGCTCTGCCTCTCTCGCCCCCCCCTCTCTCTCCCCTCCCGCCCGCTCGCGCTGTATCTGCCGCTCCCACGCCGAAGTTGCCGCCTCGCTCCGCCGTGCTTCTCCGGCAGACGCCGTACCAGGGAGAGCCCGGCCGACTTTATCACATGGTACACAGCTTGTTAATAACTTCCTCTGACAATTCCTCCTCATCTTTGCTGATGACCAGGGGGACACCCGTGATTGTCATGTTTGTAGGCAAAGAAAGACTCTAAACAATGATGTCACGTCAGCCTCTCTATTAAAAGACTTCATATTTTGAGCGGCATAATTAATACTCCTGGGCACCTCGCTTCCAAGTTGGCACTCCAGGCAAAGGGCTGCCACTCACCTGATAATTATTTTTGGAAACGGAGCCCAAATTACGGTGATTGACAAATGCAACAAAGCAGAGACCGCCCGGAGCATCCGCCGTCGAAACGCGAGACGGGGAAAAGAGTTAACCGGATAATTTACTTTCGCGGCGGATTGGAAAGTTTAAGCCGCTCGTCCTTTTGCGCCCTCAACGTCACGCGAGGTGAGGTGGGGCCGCCCCGGCTGCGGCGCCTCAGGTCGGCGTCCTGCGATTTCGCCACGCCGGAGCTTGGATCGGAGCTTGAATAAGGGACTGGAATTTGTAATCCAAATGAAATAAATGACCGATATCAAACAGGTGAATTAAAAAACTGAACCCCGCTTTATATCCCTTGCGTCCTCTTGGGAAAACGTTGAGGCGGTTTTTCAATTCATCGACCGTTGGTTGGAAGATCCACGTGACTGTCAGCTCAAATGTAAATTGTGCCTCAATCTGTGATTATATGTTCTAATTTATTGTACGGCCTGAAAACTAAACCTTGGTCCCTCCACTATAAAAAAAACAGAAGGAATACATGACTTAGGGGATGGTAGCTCAGGAGGTAGAGCTGGTCGTCTAGTAATCCAAAGGTCGCTGATTCGATCCCAGGCTCCTCCTGCTAGCATGCTGTAGTGTCCTTGAGCAAGACACTTAACCCCTAATTGCTCCTGATGGCTGCGTCCGTCGGTGTTTGAATAATTGTAAGTCGCTTTGGATAAAAGCGTCTGCTAAATGACTAAATGTAATGTAATGTAATGTGACTTATTTTTTCACAATAGGGCGGGGTTTGGGAAGAAAATAAGGTTGGGAACCCCCTAGTTGGTTCTCAAATGATTTGCTGTTAAAAGAAGGTGGACGGAGGTCACCCTGAAGGACCCGCCGTGCAGAGGAGGAGAAGGAGGAGGAGGAGGAGGAGGCAAGGCTTTGAAAAGTCCCACCGAGTTATGTTTTTCCCAAAAGTCTGACTTTCCTTTCCTTTCACACTGAACTGCAGAGGCCAAGAAGTGAAGAAAGTAACATGTCCATTCAGGGTCGAAAAGAAAAACAGCCACGGCAAAAACCGTTAAAAGCTGAAAGCAGAACCCCCCAAAATCTAGAGATGAACAGACACTTCACAAACGACAAATGTCAACGTCATCGCCGCGCGAAATGCAAACGCTGACGCTAAAATGCCGGTAATATGTCGGATCCCGGCTGGCGCCGATGCCCCGCGAGGCCCCGACACGCCCGGACGGCCCTTACGTTTCAGGACGCATTCCTTGCCGCCTTGAAGGTTTTTCGGAGGGCGCCCCTCAGGGGGCGTCCCATGATGACGACGACGACGATGATGAAGATGATGATGATGATGATGATGATGATGACGAGGATGACGAGGATGATGATGATGATCCCACGATCCCCGAAATGACGACCAGGATCGTTTTTTGTTTTTTTTTGTTTGTTTGTTTTGAAAAAACTAAAAAAACAAACGCAAGTTGTCGGCGCTCGGGGCTGTATCCATTACGCGGTGGACGCAGCCGCTCTCCGCACGCGCAAATCAGCCGCTCACTCGGCTGTTCTCCTGAAGATAGAGGGAGGGGGGGAGGGAGGGAGGGGTGAATTATGTCGAGTTATTTGTTTTGTTTGTTTATTGGCGGGGGGGGGGGGGGGGGGGGATTTGACACCTACGCAGGGAACAGAGGCCGGAGCGCTTCATCTTTCCCCGGGACGTGGTTGGACCGCTCGCCGCAAAGGCCAACGCGCGTCCTGGGGGTTTTCAGCGATTCAGGGAAGTCCACCGGCTTTGAAAAGCCACGTTTCAAAGAACTCGACCAATGGTGCTGGTGGGGGGAAACTGGAGGGGAGCCCCGCGTGCTCACATGCACGCACGCGCGCACACACACACACACACACACACACTCACACTCACACTCACACTCACCCCAACCCAATTATTGGATGATCTACTGGACTTCTCCGCCCATGTTTGATCATCGTAATTTTAAAGATTCCTTATTTCCTTTCATTTTTAATTGCTTTGTTGCCTCGCACTGCCAAACATCGTGGCCAAGGCCAAACGTCTCCATTTCCATGCCGGCGTTTGGGTATTGCGATTTATCCTTTCCTCTAATGAAACCTTCCGTTCTGCCCCCCCCCCCCCCTTTTTTTTTTTCCGGTGCAGTAATGTGTAATTTGCGTGTTGGCGGTCGAGGAGTTCTGCCGCTCCATGTTAAATCACACAGCAGGTTATTCTGTTTTCCCAACGCCCGCACTATAATTTCGGCCGTAAAGAAAAAGTTTGACGGCAACGTCACGAGCGAGGGAATGTCGGGAGGCGGAAGCGCCCTAATCCTTTCAGCTAAAACAAATATCACATTTTTCTTTTGTTGTTTCACTTTAGCCCAAACAATCTCTGACAGGAAAAAAAAAAAAAAAAACCCGGCAAACGGCGGCGGCGCGGTTTCCCGAAGAACGAGCAAAAAAAAAAAAAGAAATTCCTCCACATCGCATCTCATTGGGGGGGGGGGGTGAAAATGGAAGTATTATTTGCCCGTAGTCCGAGCGGACCACTTAAACATTTATATTATTGATAGTGGCGATACCGTGGAAACCCCTGCTCCACGTCCTTCACTACGTCGTTAACCGCGGCTTCCAGCCTCCCACTCGGCTGGGAAATCCATTACCCACACAGAACGCAAAACGCATTAGCAGGACGGGGGGAGCGCAAGGAAAGGAAAGGAGAAAGGAAAGGAGGAAAGGGAGAGGGGTTGGGGGCAATCATTTTCCCTTTCGTCCGGGCCCATTACAACACCGACCCCGCCGGCTTCAAAGTAACGGCGACGGCGTCGGTGTCATCGCGGGGGCCCCGGGCCGCCCCCCCCCCGTCACCGCCGCCTCCCCACTAAGAGGGTCCTTGTTTGATCACGCAGGCGGCGGGCGGCACATGTCACGCCCGGTTATTCCCAAAGTTAATATTCTTTCATAACCCGCCACGCGCGCCGAACTTGATTATTTTGGCGCCCGGGCCAAAACAGCGTCGGCTTTTCAGGTGGCGCGCGCACTATCAGAGACCCCCGGTCACCAGGGTGATCTATTCGCTGAAAAGGCAGCGTTCTGGCAAAAGACTCAGCACCTCGGAGTAATGAAGCCAGAGCGCGGGCAGAGCGGGTTACATTAGAAATGCATGAGGGGCAATAGGTGGTTACCTCCGCTCCGCTCCAACCCATTTATATTCCATCAACCCATATCAAAGCTTTTTTTATATATATATATATATATATATATATATATATATATATATATAAATTTTTTATTTATTTATATTTTTGGGAGAGGGAGCAAAAAAAAAAAAAAGGAACGCGGAGTTAGGGGGGCGGCGAGGAGAGCTCCGTCGCAATTCCTCGGATATCGACAGAAAATGCAGAGGCGCTCGTCGAATATCAAAGCGCGGGAAAAACGTTCCTGACGGCGACGGCGGGAGGGGCGGGCGAGGGAGGGACGCCGGTCTTGGGACCGCTCCCGCCGCGGGCGGGGGCGTAATGGGACATAGCATGTATAATTCGGCTTTGGACGGATAATGAAGCCTTCCTTTTGACAACACTTAGGAAAATAAATAAATCTAATTAAAAGAGGTTCTTCTTCTTCTTCTTCTTCTCATTTTTTTCCCATTAATTTATTTATTTTTTTATTTTTTAACTACGCCGCCTCATTACCAGTGTCCAGTTGGCAGAAGAGAGAGAGCGCGCTGCCCAGAATGGAGGCTTGAACCTGGGCAACTTTCCTACTGTCTGCCCACCCACCCACGCACCCACCCATCCACCTAACCGCCCATCCACCCCTCTCGGCGGTTCGCTTCCTCTCCCTCAGACTTAGTTCTTACTTAATCATGATTAATCGCTGCCTGGATAATCAGATACAACATCAAAAGGTTGGAGATGACAGTCCAAGGACGCTAGGGAGGAAACAAGGTATACCAGGCATTCATTAGCTTTGGCGTGGCAGTCATACATTAGCCCATAACCCTTTATTGTCCTAATTAGGCTGGATAGGGGTTGCTCCATTAACACGACCGATATTATGCACATACATTGGTCCGGGATATTAGTTTCTCAACCTTCAACTGCGCCGCGCGGAGCACGCCGTTACCTCCCCTCCCCAAAAGGGTGCCTGTCTTCTTCTTCTTCTTCTTCTTCTTCTTCTTCTTCTTCTTCTCCTGGTCCATTACGTGTTCTCACATCCGGCTGCTGAGGCGCTTTTCGCTTTTGCGATTCGCCGCCGCTTACGGGGGGGACGGACATTAGAGGGGCTTCCCTGTCCTCCATTATCTTACTCATCTCACTTCACACCGTGAAGGTGTGACCCGTACTGTACATTTCATTTCTTTTTCTCCCCCTCCGCCACCGCCACCAGCACCACCACCACCCATCCCCCAACACCCACCCCCACCGCCCCCACCCCCGTTCCCCCTTCCTCTGTTTTTTAAGTCTCCCTGGATGGAAGCCTGGCTCGCGGTGAACCGTTTTCCCAGCTACAGTAGCAGCGGTGCTGGGCCCCGTTCAACCCCATTATTTCTCGGAGCCAAATTCCCATGGTCCCAGGAACAGGCGTGCCAGCTCTGCCGTCTTGGCTCCCTTCCCTCGTATTGTTTCCTTTGTTACATCCAGAGCTGCATTTCAGTCTGTTAATGTTTGCACTGGGAGGTCTAAATTCCCAGTGTGCAGCTTTAGAAAAAGGTAACTTGAAGTTCAGAACGCAACCGTTTCCTTCCCCCCTTTTTTATTTTTCATTGGGAAATTGTGATTTTTTTTTTTTTTTTTTTTTGGGGGGGGGGGGTTATTTATTTTCATTTTCTCACTTTTTTTTTTTTTGTCGTACGGGGTGCCGGTGCTAGTTGTGCCGTGAAAGTGTTCCAAATTCCGCTTACGATACGTAAATAACCGGAAACTAGCTCGAGCTCACGGCTGCACCATGTGTGGGGGTCGCTCGGTGAAGGGTTTTTGCGAATCTTCGTTGATTGGATTCCGTCGTTGTTTAACTATGAGTAGCACGTGAGAGGGGAAAGCTTCCTGGGGCCCAGCCGCTCCGGGGGGCCCATTCTGCGCGATCAGAGCGTCTCCTAATAAAAATAATGAAAGACTGTAAATAAAATAAAAACAGCGCATAAAAACAGTGTGTTTTTATTGTAGATGTATTTATTTTAATCCTTTCCCCAACTGAGTTAAACAAAACAAGCACTGTGACAACAGTGCCACCACCCCCGCTGGACCTTCTCAGGAGCCAAGCCATTTCTATGGGCAGGCCTGATTAGTAGGCCATATTAAAAGGGCGGTTCTGTATGTTTGGGATGTTTTTAGCGGTTAACGGGACATTGCGATCATTTCATTGTGAAGAGTGTGTTGTGGCAAAGAAAATGCTTGGGAAAAACCCCTGAGCACGAACTTGTTGGGGGTTAAAATCTTGCATACAGTACCCCTCATAAATCAGCTGCCTCCTAATTTACGGGCACTGTAAAAACATTGATTTCATTCTATGTGCGTTTAAACTCAATAATGAACCAAATATGAACGTATTGAAGATAACCGCCGGCATTACAGTGCGTGAGGCCGTGTTGTTAAAAACTCTTGGAAATCAGGTGATGAAGATACGTTCTGCTACGAACACGGCTGATCCAACGTCTATGGATTAACCCCACCCCCGCCCGCCCGAAAACGGCAACCGCCGAACAGATAGCACCACTCCTCACGACCCCTCCATTCAGCCGCGACGGCATTCCGCCATTAGTAATCCACTTTAGCAGCCGCCGCGCGCGGCCAGAGCCGCCGTAACTCCCTTTCTGTGATGTCAACCCGTGTCGCCGTCGCGGCGGCTCACACGTGGGATTAAACGCAGGGTTTGTTGGCTCAGCGCAGCGTGGAGGCGGCGCCTTCTGACTGATGTTGGCTGTTCCGCTCCGAAACCCCGGCGCTCGTCTCCCAGCGCGCCGACACGACGGTGTCAGGTAATTCTCTGAGGAAGAGCCACACGGCCCCCGCCGAGAGCGACGGGGGAGCCTGTATCACATCTCAGGAGTTGTAATAGCGGCTTTGAAGACTCCGGCCCCGCTAATCCCACATCATGCGATCATGTGTCTAATAGACCGGCTCCGAAATTCACAGCCTTGCGGGGTGGATTTTTTTCATATTCGTTGGCACCACCACCGGCGGCGGCGGCGGCGGCGGCGGCTTACAGTTTGAGAAGTGTTATATTTTGTTGGGGGGGGAAGGAAAAAAAAACTGCCACCACACACTCTCACTTTTCCAAAACTGTTCCTCAAGTGGTCTGAAACGAGGTCTTTGTCTGGAACAAAACGCATAGACTATGACAAAAAAGCGAGAGGAAAAAAAAAAAAAAAAAAAAAATGAAAAGTTTGAAGAGCCCGCATTAGGTATGATCAGTGGCGGCATCTCTGGTGAGGCCGCTTCCCCTCCTCGTTAGGAAATTCCGAAATCGGAGGCGTCAAGAGCTGTCAAAGCTCGGAGAGCGGGGAGGGGGAGGGAGAGGGGCCGTGTGTGATCGTCGCTCGGTGCCCAGGTCTGCCGAGGGGTGCTGCCGCATGTTCTTTCACTTCCCCCGATCATCTCCGAGGAAGGTGCTACGTGCACATTAAATGGCACCGAGTTAGCCTCAGCAGCCGGCGGTGTGTGTGCGGGTGTGCGCGGGTGTGTGTGTAATCCCGGTTTTCCAGTTTGATATTGACACTAGTGATCAAATGCTAAATCCTAAACTCTGATAGGTTGCCCCTCTGGGGGGGGGGGGGGGGCAACAAATGGGGGGGAACAAATGAAGCATCGCCAGATTGATGAGAAATGAGTGCTCTGTTAATTGTGTGTGTGTGTGTTTATGCATGCACGTGCGTCTGTCCGTCCGTCCGTGTGTGTGCGCGCGTGTGTGTACTTTGTTCTCTTGCAGGGGATACCGCAAAGCCAATCAATTAATACTTAAAGTGGAACCAATTCTTGTTCCACTTGGGAACTCAGCGAGGGCTTTGCCCCCTTCATTTTCATACCAGGGTCTGCATTCCTAATTACGAACAGCGCAAATGGATGTTAAGCCATGCCAAATTAAATCTTAGTTCATTAGATATAAGCTCTTTAAAGATTGAAGGAAAATATTTGAATTTTTAAAAAGTTTCAACGCGCCGGCGTCCCATTTTTAATGAGGACGTTTGCGAATGTGAAGTCGGGAGGGTGGGGTTGTGGGGGGGTGGGGGGGGGGGGGAATGGTCTTTGTGTGGATGAATAATCTAACCAATATGAAATATTAAGTCACTGTTTTACCCGCTGATTCTCCTCAGGCTGCAGTGTTAGGGCTGGATAATAGAAGATTTTCCTTTATGTGAGCGTCGGCTTTGAATAAAATACAGAGGTGCGCGAGAGGGGGGAGGGAGGGGAGGGAAGGGGGGGGGGGAGAGAGAGAGAGAGAGAGAGAGAGAGAGAGAGAGAGAGAGAGAGAGAGAGAGGGAGCTCAATCGTCTGGAGGCCGCCGGGGTTCTGAATTACATTGTAAATATATTCATTATTCCTGGAGAAAGAGAAGGGAGGATAAAAAAAAAAAAGAGGAAGAGGAGGAAAAAAGGGAAAACAGCGTTGTTGTTGACAGACGTCAGTTTCACCGCGAGACGTTGTTGTAAATAAGTAAACTCCCTTTGTTTTGGGTTTTTTTACGAGGTGGGGGGGGGGGCATTTGTTTTTTTCAACCGTGTTTGCTTAGTTACCCCAACGTGGGCCGCCGGGGAATCAAAAATGAAGGAACGCCGGTGATCCTAACGGGGGGGGGGGGGGGGGACCCGGTCGGCCCGCCGGAGTGCACCGGAGGGCCGACCGCGCCGCCCGCCGTTGGCCGCCCCCCGAAGGAGGGAGACCTTCCCCAACCGGTCCAGCGCGCGATTTACACCGGGTCCCAGTCTTCGAGAAAACGGTGAAAAGGTGAAAGGGTGGAGGGGTGAAAGGGTGGAGCCCAATCAATGCGTAGGAGATAAGGCAGCGGAGGGAAGCCACTTGGGCAAAAACATGCGTTTGAATTTGTCAAAACACACGTTTGGTTTGTGGTTTCGAGGTGCGTTTCTCACCGGGCTGTGAGAGTTTTCCAGAACCCCAACAAAACCGGAGACAATATCCCAAAAAAATCCAGAAATATATCTTGGAAAATGGTAAAGTAAAGCAAAATGGCTAAAACTCCATTGGACACCGATTGGTACCGCCCCTTAATTCAGGTCCTGTCCACGCGTACTGTACTGTATATGGATATTTTGGAAAACATAGTATTTTCTCTGCGTTTTGCCCCAAAAAAACAACAGCGCCTTTTTTACGTCACGTCTTCGAAGCAAAACTCATCGTCGCAAAAGGAACGTTCTCCCGGACGCCCCGGGAACGCTCTCCCGCGGCTGTTTTGAGTCTCATCATCTCAGTGCATCATCTCTCTTCTTCTTCTTTTTCCTCTTCTCCTTCTTCCTCTTCTTCTTCTTCTTCTTCTTCTTCCGTTTTTTTCGACGGGGGATCTCCGCGCTTTCCCCCTCTCGTAATTGGCTGCGGCGGAGGCTCCGAGGGTTTACACGGCGTCCATTGTGTAACATGTGTAAAACACACAGAGCAAAATGATGATTATTAACTCGGCACGCCGCTCCGCCGCCGCTGATTAAGCGGAGGAATCCCAGAACAACCTCTGGATTTTGGCCAATAACCTTGGAGCGAGATGGTTGATTGAAAACAGCGGCGCGAACCCAGGTCGGCCATTACGCCGGAACAAAGACAGACCGGAGCGGGTAATCTGACTGTGGATTCCAGCGCCATTTTTTTATTATTACTATTATTTTAACACGGAGAAGTGGGGGGGGAGACCTAATCCCCGCCGCCGAGCTCTTCAAACGCCGCTCCCGGCGAAAACCGCAAACCCAGTCAGTTTGCTTTCACCGTCACACCCGGATTGGGCTCATGAAAAGGAAAATAGTTGGCTTTGGATTTGCAACCTGCTGGAGAATCTTTATTATTGTTTATTTATTTTTCGTTCATGTTATTCGCACCTTTACCTGTTGGAAAATGTTGAATTTCCTCCGGTGCGTTTCAGAATGATATGACACCCAAAACCCTGGAGTGATGCGGTGTCTCTCTCTCTCTCTCTCTCTCTCTCTCTCTCTCTCTCTCTCTCTCTCTCTCTCTCTCTCTCTCCCCCCGCAGGAGAGACAGAGGAGACGATTTGTTGAGGAGCCCCCCTGGGGAGTTGCTTTGCCTTGAAAACAGGTGGCGCAACATCGCGCCGCGCCGCCGTGCCTTCGGGGAATATTTGTAGATATTCGGGGAAACTAAAAAAAGAAAAGAAATAAAAATAAAACAGCAAAAAAAAAATACAAATAATAACACCCCCCCCAAAAAAAACCAACAAAAAAACACCGCCGCCCCAGCCGGAGGACCCGGAGTGGGGCAATAAACTTTGCTCTCGATCTCTCACCGGCCTCCCTCCAAGTTTATTTGAGCGGGAGGTGGAAAAGGCAGAGGAAAAAGCGACGCCATGTTTCACGGGGCGTTTTTTTTTTTGACGAATGCCATATTATGGGGTTTAGCGCTAACGCGGTCGACGTGAGCGACGGCGAGGCGCGACTAATGTGTGTCTCTCTCTCTCTCTCCCCCACCGCGCCCCGTTCGCGCCGGACCCCGCCAATTGAGTCGCTCCGCCGCCGCCGCCGCCCGCCGCTGCCCGGCCCGCCGCCGCGACGGGTCAGCGAGCGCAATTTCTTCATTTTGACAAATCACTCGGAAATGTATTAGCGGAGGGAGCGGGAACTGTCAATCCGGGCCGCCCAGAGGTCCGTCCAGGGCCTTCTGGTGGCTCTGAAAAACGATGTAATCAGCCCGTCCTTCCTTCTTAGCGGGGCTCCATCCATCCTCTCTAAAGGCCCGGTCCCCTTGGCCTCGCTCTGGATCAAGTCCCCCCGTAAGGCCCCCGTGACCCCGTTAGAGAGGCGCATGATGGGCGGCCCTGTCACTTCAAATGGCCGCCGCGCTCCGGCTCCGGGAGCCGCCCCTCGCTGTGAGTAAACCTCGGCGTTATTTCTGTTTTATGGGCTGCGGGGCGGGGGTAACTGCGCGCGATGGATGCGGACAACTCAGTTATTGTCACTCAGCGCGGAGGGGGCGAATGTAGTTACCGGGTGGGGGGCGCGGGGAAGAAGAAAAAAAAAAAAAAAAGTTTAGGCGCCGTACTTTCTCGCCGCGACAAAAGTCGGCCCCGCTTTTTTTTTTTTTTTTTTTTTCTTTCTTCCTTCTTCCGGGTCGGACGCGCCGCTGCCACGCCGACGCGGCGTTGCATATTTGGCCGCAGCTTTGCCAAAGGCGATGTTCAAAGGAGTTATTTAAATTTCATGGAAGACGGAGGGGCTCGCGTACGATGTGAATTTTCACTTCTGGAGAGCCCTCCGCCTTTGATGGGGAAAAGGGGGGAAGACGTGGGTTTGTTATTGAAGTAAAGAATAATAAGGCCACTGCGTGTTGGCCGCCTCTCGCCGTCCACAGACCTTGATATGAATCCAATGCACTATGTATGGCCCCTCAGAACGGGCGGGGGGGATACAGGAAAGCATGTGGCTTTTGATCCTGTTTTCCGTCTGTTGTCTTTCATCTGACCCGTCCTCGCAAAAAAAAAGTTGTCACTCGAGCCCCGGCACAAGACAGAGAATACGAGGCGGCTAATGTGACCCTCAGGGGCCGCAATTGTTTCTCAACGTCCGTCTCCACTTTTTAAAATATACTTGAATGCCTTTTTTTTTTTTTTCTTTCCCCTCCCTCGTTAATCCTGCGAGAAGTTTGGTCGAGCCGCGGGGTTTTTCGCCCGAGTAGGCGGGCCGCCGAAAACCCTTAACGCGACTCCACTAACTTTCGATGTTTTGGACCTACAACGTTGGCTTTTTTTTTCCTCGATCGAGTTACCTCTTTTTGAAAAAAATAAATAAATAAAAAAGAAGGGGAAGGGGAAACATTTTTCCACCGGTAAGCTGATATCGCCCACTCTTCGAAAAAGGCTGCGGAGGTCGGCCACGGTGCCGGCTCTCGCGGCCTCGCCCTCGGAGGGAGGGGAAAGCGTCTTTCTGCTCTCGCCCATTAGTGCATCCGCGGCGAACGTGTCAGCAAATTACGCTGCGCGAGACACCTGATCGGGGCTACGGCGAGGAGGGCATACCCAAAGATAATATGTTTTGGTTTGGAGGCGATCCGCTGAACGTACGTTTTTTTTAATTTTTATTTTTTCCCTCCCACACAAATTTTCCACGGGTCCAGCCTTCGGCCGGCGGCAGATCTACCCCGCCGAAAGCCGTAGCGCCGCCTTAAATCTCCGGATTCAGCACTTCAACTGTACAAATGTTATCCCTCTCACCTAAGGGTAGCATTCATAATCAGGGACGCCGCTTTGCTTAGCTGTACTCTGTGTGTGTGTGTGTGTGTGTGTGTGTGTGTGTGTGTGTGTGTGTGTGTGCGCGCGCGGTAAATGATCCGTGCGGAAGTTTTTAGTGCTCGCCAACTGCGACCGCTGAAGGGGGGGGGGGCGGCGGGGAGAGGGGTTTCACTAGTTAGCGAGGGAGCCGCTCTGGACATTTATAATGTCGTGGGCGGCTTTGATTCCCTGCGATTTTGTCCGCCGGTACAAATCTTTATGAATAATCGGCCTCAAAGTTTGTCTCTGAAAGCGCAAGTTTTTGGGCTTCTTTGTTGTTTTTTTTTGCCGTACCTACCCAAGTTGTATTAATTTATTTATTTATTTTTGCATCCGCTTCAAATCTCCGCGTTTGCTTGTCCGTTCTGGCGAGGGCGCCGCGTCGCCCGGTGATTTATGTTATACATATAAAAAAGGGGCTTTTACTCTCCGATGCGGCACTCCAGAAAGGCTATTATGCCAGTCTTCCATATCGATTTATGGCAACCTCTCCACTTCCCGGGGTAACGGCATGGTATTCATATTATAATAATCATAATATGTCAAGTATCTCCAGACATCAGAGATGCTAGTCTCAGTTTAATGATTCTGGGAAATTGAGGATTACCTCGGATATGAGAGCGAGCCTACAGTTCTCATATAGTGTGGGAGGTTGCAGGGCTCTGTATTAGTAATCACAGGGGAGAGCTGAGAGGTGGGAGAGAAAATCTGCTTCTCCTCTCCTCCCATTCATCATAGCGGGTCCTCTGGTGAGGAAACATGGCAAATGGCCAAATGAATGCACTTCATAAAGCACAAATGTCTCCTCTGATGTGCCGCTCGCCGAGGATCCGGGAGAGTGGGGGTGGGGTGGGGGTGGGGGCGGGCGCGGGCGGGGGGAGGGGAGGGGGGAGATTTCCACAGATATATTATTGTCAAACTCTGCTGCCCCCGCTTCCAAGTGTTATTATGATATTGTCGGAGATTTTTTTACAATAAGATTTGGTGACTCCGCCCGAGCGGCTGCCGTAACCGCGTTACAACGTGGCAGTTCTCAACGACGGTCCAAAATTAAATGAAGCATATTGTCAGAATACATAATAAGTTTCCCTCCCTCCCTCCCTCCCTCCCAACCCCACCCTCCTCCAACCAGCTTTCTCTCCCTTTTTTTTTTTTTTTTTTCTCGCTCAAACTAACGGGTAGAGTTTCAAATCTTAGTCTAAAAATGCAAAGTGGATTTCCTCCCTCCGCACACGAGGCATGATGAGTGCTGCCGAGCGCACAATTAGATTGGCGGCGCCGCGGGGAGGTGCTATGGAACTGTAACCCCGTAGCAACGCCACCGTTATTCAAACACAACCAACACCTGGCTCCTGCAATACCAGCCCGGTTTGACCCTTCACAGATTGTTGGGATAATTTCACAAAAGTGTGAATAATTACCATCACGCCATTACTGTATAAATTACTGTATATGTATATATATATATATATATATATATATACATATATATTTAATAGTTGTATTGGTAACACTATGTTTGCTCTCTCACTTAATGATGAATTACATAACAATAATGAATATCATTTCCTTATTATAAATATTTGTAATTGGTAGTGCATCATTAGTAATTCCAGCACTGCAAACAGTAATGAACCCTGTGACGGCAAAGTAATTAGAATAAAGAGACTTCCACTAAAATTGGTTGGAGGGGGCGTGTGGGGGGGGGGGGGCGTAATGACAGTCAATTCTGATGCAAAAGTATGATTTTTATTAAATTAATGTGATCACTGATAAACTGCTACTCACAGATATTAATATAAAATATCACAAATGTTAATATAATACACAAATCTGTAGTGTAACCAAATCGATATTATTGTCAAATTTGTCATTAAGTATAATAGTATAATAGGTTGTTCGGTTATAGGTTCCAAAGATGAATAACCTTCAAGGGAGAGAAATGCTGATCAAAGTATTACACTCAATGAAACAGTTTTTTTTTTAGTTTAAAAAAAGCAAATAAAATAGCACAGACAATAAATTGGTAAATAAACTAAAATAAATAAATGAAAAACACAAAGATTGATAGTACAAAAAGAATGGGGTTTTCACACATGTCTGTTTTCTACAAATTTCTTGACATGAAGTATTTAAGCTGCAAATATTTGAATACTTAAATAATAAAATAAGCAATCCGTTTTGAAGGAAACATTTTTTATTTATTGAACTATTTAAAAAAAATGCAAAAAAAAACCTGACTGAAGGTAATTACAAATGATTGTTGTATTATTATTTATTTATTTATTTATTTACATTTTTTTTCTTTCATATTCCAAACATTCATTTTAAACATAGAGCAATATCACCGAACGTTGCTCGGCTAAATGCACAAATGTTTTGCTCAAACGAATTGCAAAGCGACTCGGGAGAAAGCCCGGGCTAATTGAGGAGAAGTCAATTTGAGTCAACTCAAAAAAAATAATAATAATAAATAAAAGTTTAGATAATGACACGACCAGGATACCGGGGGGAACGTCTTTACAAGTCTCTCGCGCTCGTGTGGTTGGAGCAATTATGTTGCTGTTGTTTTGGGTTTTTTTTGGTTTGTTTTTTTTTTTTTTTTTTGGCCCTTTTTGTATCACTGAATAAATTACAGCGTAGCATTCCCATGAAGCGCGGAACACATTTACCACTTAACCGTGGGTTTTGAAATAGTTTGATTGCTAAATAAAAAACGCTCCCCGTAACTCCTTTGAAGAATGGATATGAAGAAGAACAATAGGCGTGAAAACACTGTTCAGGAAACTTTTATTTCAGAGCCGTCGTTACAATTCTAAATCCAGAATAGAGTGTTTGTGAAATGCATATAGGCCATACTCTATTTTAATTATTAACAGTATAAATTTGATAATGCACGATATTGCATGTTAAAATGAGATTCGTTAATAGTCCTTAATAATACCAACTGCCAATAGTGAGTTCTGATAAATGTGTAATGTGATAATTTCCAAAAAACCCTTAATAAATACATAAATTAATAATGCATAATTAATGCCCATACCAATAACCTATCCTATGCATAGAATCGCATTTGTACATATATTCTGTATACTTTTATAGATTTTACTATCCCTGTTTTGTATTTTCCGGCTGTGTGTGTATTTGGCAATTTAAAAAACAAAAACGTTTACTCTACTTTTTTATTCAATTACACTTTATGAGATTGCATTTTTAAAATTATTTTCAAATTTCTCTCAGACCGTAAGGCTTTTTTTCAAAAATGCCAATCGTCTGTAGATACGCACCAGTGACAAGCGCCACGCGTTCCTGCTACATTGCATGTCAACGCACCTGGATCAACAATCCCAAATCTGACTGTGATTGTGTGACTCACACACGGTGTTTCCAGGCGGTGCGGCGCACGGCGGGCGTTGTGGGACGTCCGACATCTGGGCCGCGAGGGGAAGCGACCAGAAAAAAAAGGAGGAGGAGAAGGAGAAGAAGGAGAAGAAAAACAACAACAAGAACAAGAACAAGGAGAGCAAGAAGAAGAAGGAGAAGGGCATCGTATGTAATTACAGTTGTCAGGGCGCCATATTTACCGTTTGTGGCGGCGAGGTCGCGCCTTCTGTCGCGGCGGAGTACGAAAAGCCAATTACGGCTCACCGGGCGACCTTTTAACAACTATTACCACATCCTATCAACACATTATCATTACGGGGGCGGGGGGAGGCGGGGGAGCCGGGTGCGAGGGGGGGGGGGGCTGCGGCGATGAAACAGGGCTCTCACCGGGTCATTGAGGTGCTTGAAGCGCTTGAATTTTCGTCCTCATCAATGTAAGCACTGGAATACATTGGATATAGCCGCCTTTTTGTGCTGAAGTGCTTGAAAAGTCCTTGGAAAAATCATGGAAAAGGCGTGATATTCCCCCCCGGCTTTGTTGTTCAAATCGCAACGTAATAAAATGAAAAAAGCCAGGATTGCTTTTTTTTTTCCGACGTGGATGACGCAGGGAAACCTACAGTACGGCAGCAGATAAAAAGTAACAACGGTAATAGATATAGAGGTAAAACAATATAAAAAGTCGACAATGAGGGTTTAGATTTTAATTCAGGGAGATCGCGCGGAGAAAATGAACACCATGTGTCTGGCGTGAAGCCCTCGAAAATGAAAAAATAAATAGTGCTTGCACTTGAAAATCCTCGACTCGCATTCCGTCGCGCCGGGACGGACCCGGGCGACGCATCCCGGGGAAAAATCGTCGGAAAATGAAATCGAATTGTAATGATAATTAAAAAAAATAAAAATAAAAACAACGAGAGAGAGAGAGAGAGAGAGAGAGAGAGAGAGAGAGAGAGGGTGGAGGGGAGCGGGGGGCGGGGGCTGGTGGGTTGGGTGGGGGTGGGGGGGGGTGGCAGAACAATAGCCCGAGTACAGTACATTAGCCGTGGATGTCAAGCACCCCGGTCGTTCCCGATGAAAAGCACAACAAATAAGACGTCGGCCTGTTTGTATTCATTATCAGTCGGCGCATGCCCCGGCTCCTGCATTAAACATTAGACTGCCTCTGATGTCTGCTTAACAGTTTAATTCCCTCCCCGCCGCTCAGCCTGTCATAATAAACCCAGCGAAGCACACACAAAGTCAAATAAGAGTGCGAGGGGGTGTGTGCGCGTATTGTGTGTGTGTGTGTGTGTGTGTGTGTGTGTGTGTGTGTGTGTGTGTGTGTGTGTGTGTGTGTGTGTGTGTGTGTGTGTGTGTGTGTGTGTGTGTGTGTGTGTACGTCCTGGTGTTTGCTCTTACGGGGCGGTGTTGAGCGACAGACAGATCGTTCATTACGGTCCGCGCTCCTGCCTTTATCGTAGCTTATCTGATGGCAGATTAAGTAGATGGTCGATAAGGGGGTCTCTTCACACACACACACACACGCACGCACACACACACACACACACACACACACACACACACACACACACTCACGCTGCCCCACACCAAACACGTGTTTATGTTTTCTTACATCTATGTTACGTGCCTATTTTGTGGCGCGTGTGCATTTATTGTGTGTCTAATTCGTCCCACTCGCCCCGCTCTCCCTGTATATGTGTGTGTGTGTGTGTGTGTGTGTGTGTGTGTGTGTGTGTGTGTGCGTGTGTGTGTGCGTGCGCGTCTGCGTGCGTGCGTGCGCCCCTATCTCTGCCGCAGCAGCCAGAGGTTGGCACGCACGCCACATGGTCATAACAGTCTCCTTGAGAGAAGGGAGGGGGGGGGGGGGCGACCGGCCTCTTAGGCTGGCAGGCCCGGCCGCCTGGCACAAAGAGGGAAATCTTTATCAGAAAAAAAAAAAAAAAAAAAACGAGTGGAGAGGGAGAGAGCGAGAGAGAGAGAGGGGGAGAGAGGGAGAGGGAGCAACGGGCGCAGAAATCCCCGCCCTCCCCCACACACATTCAAAGGAGATGACGGGATTAATTAGATAAATCCACTGTATCCAATGCAATTGTGGGCCGTCCAGAAATATGTTCCTGTTATTGGTAAAGGTACGGCCCCCTGACACCGGCGTTCACACGCTAACGCTGGCATAAGGGTGACCATCTGCTTCCTAATCTGACGGGGGGGGCGGGTGGGGTGGGGTGGGGTGGGCGGGGGGTGTTGGGGGTGGAAAACACCAAGTCACTTCACTTCCAACGAGGCGGGCCGGGCGTTTTTAGTTGTTCTGTTGGTTATTTTTTTTTTTCGGTCATTTTTTTCTTTCCTTCCATTTCCTCAACTTTGATCGTTTTGGTTTTCGGTTTCGCCCCCGAAAAAAATCACTGCAACGAAAAAAGCCGTCTTCTGATATTTAATAAATCACAAGCGGCGGTGCGCTGTAAATGCATCAGCAGCAAACGCTATCAAAGAAAGGGGGAGGGTTTTTACTTATTTCCCCTCTCCCAGGGAAAATATTGTAATTACCCCTTGGCGTTGTAAGAAAGCAGAACAGTTTGAGGGTTTTTACTTTTTCATGACATTTGAACAAGGATCTAAAATTAGAAAAAAAAAAAAAAAAAAGGAGGCGGGGTGTTCAATGGTTGTCTATAATTCATATGCTAATGCTGTGTACTCCCCTGAAAAGGGTGCGACATTAGTAATTCAACACATTATTATTATTATTATTATTATTATTATCATCATAATAATTACAATAATAATAATAATAATAATAATAATAATAATAATTATTATTATTATTATTATTATTATTATTATTATTATTATTATCATTATTATTATTATTATTATTATTATTAATATTATTATTTTTCGGCTCGTCTTTCTTTCTTTTTTTTTTGTTCCTGGTGGAAAAGCTTTATTTGTCTAGTAAAGGAGAAAAGACTAATACAATGCTGGTATGTCTTTTAAAAGGCATGTTTAGCCAGCAGAATGTTAACTAAGGTGAGCGGCGCTGCCTCTGCCCCTCAGTAACCACGCCAATTATCTGTAAACTTCGGGGTTTTTTTTTCCTGCTTTCTTTTTTTTTTTTTTTTTTTTTTCCTTTCGACTTCCATGCATACTTAATGTATCCCCTGTTTCCCTCTTGCCATCTGCCCCCCCCCCCCATACTCCAGCCCCCCCCCCGCCCCTTCTCCAACATTCTGGAATTTTTATGAGATAGGACAAAAATGGGCACTTCCCTTATTAACATCTCACAGTGGAAATCAAATATGCAAGGAAAGTAGTGTATCTACTAATTAGGGCTGAATTCATAATTACTGTGCTCATTGATGGAGATACATTTGAATACGTTCATTTCCTCGGGGAGAGAGGGAGGCAGGCTGTCCGGGATAGACTGGGAGAGGGGTGGGGTTGGGGGGGGGTGGTGGGGAATAAAAAATAAATAAAAAAAGAAAGAGAAAGAAACCCCCCCCCCCCCACACACCCTGCCCCTGCCCTCCCTTCTTCTCTTTTGGAAATTAGGGATCCGTGGCACATGGCGATGCTACCAGACTAAGATCCGAAGTGCCCGCAATTTTCTTCAGATATAATTAATCAAGTGGAGCGTGTAACCTAATGAATGTGTTTGATATCCGCTGCTATTCAAATATGGGCTTTATCGCGATGTGGAGCCGGAGCCGCTCGGAGGCGAGGCGCAGACAGTGACATCGCCTGGAAATGTTCTCGAACACGTTCTCTTTGCGTGTAAACAATATCCATGCTTGTCAAGGCATGGAAAAAAAAAGGGTAAAAAAAAATGAAAAAAAAAAAAATAAGCGGAAAAAAATAAAAAAAACAGACAGACAGAGAGAGAGAGAGAGAGAGAGGGTGAGCGAGCGAGCAGGAGAGAGAGAGACACATTTTAATTGCAGTAAATTAATAACAATTAAGCCGCGGGATGCTGGGTGACTCTGACAGTAGCTTTTGTTGTTGCCCCGGAGATCATTTCACCGGCGTCTCCGGAGTCTGCCAGGCAGGTGAAGTGGCGGGAAAGAGACAAATTCACCCCGGTTATCAATGTCAAAGCCAAGATAAAAACCGCTGGCGCTTTAATTTGGTGGGGAAGATTGAAGAAATATTGACAAAGTGCGAAGAAAAAAAAAGGGAACGACTTTGGGAGAATCTTCCAAGAAAACCTGATGGATGGCTCTCACGCGGAATCGAAGAGCTGTCCGACGCGGGGACCGGGACGTGAAAAATGTGGCGCCGCGCGGAGGCAGACACAGCAGCGCCGGGCGGGTGGGGGCGGGCGGGGCGGGGCGGGGTGGGGCGGGGCGGGCGGGCGGGACGGACAGACAGAGGGAGGGAGGGACGGACGCCGCGGGAGACGGATCCATAAGTCCTCAGCGTGACCTCAGAGTGTCGGCGCGGGCCCAGTCACGTGGCGGACGGGTCTCTCTAATTAACAGCGAGGACTCTGGGAAGGCCCCCGCGCCGTAATGAGGCACCACGCCGAACGGTGCGGTGGGGGGGGGGGGGGGGGCCTCCAACGCGGCACTCGGGCCCATATGCGGGGCCGGCGTGGCAGGAATTTACATACCGCGGGTCAATTGAACATATGCACGCTCCAAACTGACTAATGACTTCCATGGCGCCCGTTCTATTCCGAAAAAGGAAGGGACGAAAAGAACTTAATGAGGATTACACAGTTGGAGGACGGAGGGACGGAGGGAAGGAACCGGCCCCACGACTTATTCTTCCTTCTTCCGTGTAACCGGTCCGGACCGATCCAGGGCCACGGCGGGGAGCAGGAGCGGGGGGGGGGGGGGGGGCATCTGTGTGTGGCCGCATGCGGGTGCGGTGGAGTGTGTGTGTGTGTGTGTGTGTGTGTGTGTGTGTGTGTGTGTGTGTGTGTGTGTGTGTGTGTGTGTATGTGTGTGTGTGCGTGCGTGTGTGCTCGCATGTCTGCGGTGGTGTGGGGCGGTGGTGGTTGGAGGGTGTTAAAAGTAGGAGTAGTTGTGGCTGCTGCGACTGCTGCTGGTAGTGGGTGGGTTAGTGGGTGGGGGTGGCGGGGGTGGTGGTGGGGTTGGGTGGGGTGGGGGTGGCGAGGGGGTTGGCTCTTATTTGGCTGGGTGTAAAAAAATGCCCCCAGGTCTCCTGATGGAAGAGACAGGTATTAGCTCTGAGACCTCCACAGTCCCAGCTTGCCATTAGTTTCCTCTCCAGCTGCACCAGGATCTGGACTATGAATCTGCCACGGCTGGTCATTCATCAGTTTCACAGTCCGCACCAGCACACACACACACACACACACACACACACACACACACACACACACACACACACACGCATTCCAATAACAACACTGTGAAATAGTGAGTGAGTGAGTGTGTGAGTGAGTAAGGGAAAGAGAGAGAGAGAGAGAGAGAGAGAGAGAGAGAGAGAGAGAGAGAGAGAGAGAGAGAGAGAGAGAGAGCTAGGGAGATAGAGAGGGGTGCGTGCGAAATATATCTTGTCACACTGAGACTCACTTCGGCCGCCATGTACTGCACCGCGCGCTCTCCCTCCGACGCCCGCCGCCGGTTCTCGGAGAGGGGCCCGCGCAGCCAGGCTGGAATATTTATCTCCGTCCGGCGGCGCTCTGACGGTGGTCGCGGCCTTTGACGGGGAGGTGATGAGACCCCGGCGATATAAATTAGGGCGGTCTGCTACGCGCCGCTGTTTCGCACGGTCGAACGCCGGCCCCCTCTCGGAGCCGCGGAGCGATGTGGAACTTCCCGTCCAACAGGAAGCGTTTTTTTTTTTTTTTTTTTTGTAATGTTGGGCCGGAGAGTCATGGAGCGAGCTGTGGAAACATGTGGGGGGCGGGGTTGGGGGGGGGTCAACTCCGTGGGACTTTTCGAATCCTCGCGATGCCTCCTCCTCCTACTCCTCCTCCTCCTCCACCTCCTCCTCTCCGCGGCGGGTCCTTCAGGGTGACCTCCGTCCACGTTGTTTTAACAGCAAATCATTTGAGAGCCAACCAAGGGGTTCCCAACCTTATTTTCTTCCCAAACCCCGCCCGATTGTGAAAAAATAAGTGATGTATTCCTTCCGTTTTTTTTATGGCAGAGGGACCAAGGTTTTCAGGCCGTACAATAAATGAGAACATATATAGTCACAGATTGAGACCCAATTTACATTTGAGCTGACAGTCACGTGGATCTTCGAGCCAATATTTGAATAAAAGGAAACAAAAAAAAAAAATCCTCAAAATCGTCCCCCCCGAGCGATCACGGGCGACCCCCTTCGGGGGGCCCAGCACCGCAGGTTGGGGACTGCGCGATTTCGGTTCCGGAAGAAAACATTCAAAAAAAGACGGCATTTGCATTTTTATTTTTTTCCCCCCTCCGCGTACTAAAATTGTAATTACATTCAAAGGACGGGAAAGCGAAAGGAGAAGATGATGACATCTGAAGCGGAGAACCCGGCGGAAAAAAACTAAAAAAAAACAACCCAAAAAAAAACCCCAAAAAAAAAACCACGAAACCCCGCTACCTCTTGTCCGGCCCCCGGGCGGGCGCCAAGGCCACCAGCTCTGTCATGTAGTGTATATGCTAACTCAAAAGGAAGGACAGGTCCGAGCGATTCGGTCGCTTGGGTTGATGTGACCGGGACACGGCCATGGCAGCAGTGAAAGCCCGGTTGAGCCGCGGTGACACGTCGTTTCCATCCATCTTCAGTCTGAAACATTTTACGCTAACTGACAGAGCGTGGCGCTTGCTTACCCACCTCCCAGAGGAAACGGTCCAGACTGGTGTCTTCCTGACATGCACTAAAGAGTGAGCAGTCCGGGGGTCCGGAGGGGCATTGTGTATTCAGCCCCGAGACAAAAGGTTAGATCTTCTGAGGAGGAGGAAAACCAGAGTTTGCCAAAGTGACAACAATGGCTGGGCTTTTTGTTTGTTTGTTTGTTTGTTTGGTTGTTTGGTTGTTTGTTTGTTGTGTGTCCTTTTCCCACTCTGATATTCCAGTAAATAAACAATACAGTCAGAGCTTGTGTTGATGGCCATGCCTCCGATTGCTGCTTTGTCTGTGTGCGTGCGTGTGCGCGTGCGTGTGTGTGTGTGTGTGTGTGTGTGTGTGTGTGTGTGTGTGTGTGTGTGTGTGTGTGTGTGTGTGTGTGTGTGTGTGTGCGTGCGTGTACGCGTGCGTGTGCGTGTGTGTGTGCGTGTGTGTGTGTGTGTGTGTGTGTGTGTGTGTGTGTGTGTGTGTGTGTGTGTGTGTGTGTGTAAGTGTTTGTGTGTGTGTGCGTGTGTGTGTGTGTGTCCAAGCATGCTATGTAAATATAGTATATAGTATTCAATATATACTGTGTATATATATAAATACATGAATAAATAATATAGGTATATGCATATATATGTATATATGTATATAGAGATATATTTATATACTGTATAGATGTATGTATAGTATATACATATATTCAGTACATATAAATTATTTATATTAATAATACATTATATTAATAATACATGATATATACAGTATATACATATGTACAGTCTATATAAATGATTTCTATTCATATACATTCTATACACAGTATATACAAATATAAACTATATAGAAATTATTTATATTAATATACATTATATATACTGTATATGCAAGCAAACACTGTTTTTAAAGACCTGGATATTATACCTCTTTATAAACTCATTCATCTTAATTACATAGTTTAATTAAAAAGGAAGATATTCGTTATAAAACACAAATGCAACAGAACACACACACACACACACACACACACACACACACGTGCTCATCTCTGCGCCTCACACTGTAATTCCTTTTCTGTTCTTCACGGAGGTCAATCCACGCAGGGTTTAAACATCCAAATGAAGCGGTAGCAGTATCGTCAAAACAGATGTACGCCGCCAAAAAACACCGACACGTGAGGAATTTCTCTCCCTTTCTTTTTTTTTTCCCCTCTTTTTTCCTTTTTTGTGTGCGTGTGTGTGTCGGCCGCACTGTTCACATCCCGTATCTCGGTCAGGTACCAAAAAGAAAAAGAGCAGGAGGGGGGAGGGTGGCGGTGAGATGAGGGGGGTGCGGGGGTGGTTCGGAAAAAGAGAATTGAGCAGTGGCTGTAGTAATAAATCACAGGATCGCTGGTGACATTCATACAATACGGATACAGTGTTAACTCAATGAGTCGGACAGCCCTAGCCTGTTCCTCCATCCTGACCTTGCCTCCCTGTCGTAATCAATCATGTTGGCACGGCACACACGCTCCTTATTTATTATTACTCCGGACCGGCATGTACAGTAAACAATGAGTAGAATACATTGGAAGGAGTAAGGGGCCGATGGGGCGGGGTCGCTTTTATAACAGGGGGGAGGAAGAGGTCCGACGGAATAACCACGGGGCTTATGTGTCCGGAGAACAAAAAAAACAAAACAAAAAAAAAAACAACCATCAACAGCCGCCGGGGCAGAGCGAGCGCTCGGAGGTCACGGAATTGTGTCTAGTTGAAATTTACAAGCACCGTCGGTCGTTTTTCGGCTACTGCTTCCGTGCCGCTGCACCGGGTGATCGTAACCGTTTACATCAGGACTCCTACGCCCGGCGAGAGATTGGAGGAGAGGGACGCGCTGTCAAAAAAAAAAAAAGAGCGAGAAGAAGAAGAAAAGGAAGAAGAAGAAGAAGAAGGGTTTATCTTTTTTTCCGGTGACCGGTGTTTAAACAGACTTGCGGCGACGCGGTGCTGGAAACGCCGTCGGGCCCTCGGGGGGGGGGGTTTGAGATTTTTTTTAACCTGTTTAACCGGACCAAAAGTAAATCAATTTTGAGGTTTGCGGGCGTATATTTGGAGTGGCATGTTATCCAAACAGCTTTTTTAAGGTGTGAGTGAATGAACGCCCCCGCCGCCCGACGGGGAAAGAAAGCACCGCCAACAGCGGCGCGGGAAACCCGGCCGAGCCAGACCGTAACACGGCCCCATATGTAGCGCATGCAGGGGGCCTGTCTTGGCAACGAAATAGGGCCCCCGATGTACAGCGGAGGGGCCCCTCAACTGCTCATGAAGGATGGCTGGCTCCGAGGAGGGCCGAGGGGGAGTCCGTTTTAAAACACATACCATATGCAGTTAGGAAGAGCCTCATTTATCAGCCGCTGAAATTCTTGGGTTTTTTTACACCTCGGACCCCCCAGCACCACACAGCCCTCCCCTCCCCTCCCCTCCCCTCCCCCAGGGGTTAGCCACCTCCTGGATGCACGGCGCACATGACAAGTCGCCAAGGCCCGGCTTCCACAGCCGGCCGCGGCCTCTTCTCATCGGATAAAGGTCTCCGAATTTGCGGGAAGTCGTCGAAAGAAAAAAGGAAACACCCGGCGAAAACGGCGTTTCTCGCCTTCTCTCGACCCAACGACCGGTTAACCGCCTTTTTTTTTTTTTTTTTTTTTTTTTTTTCTGAGGACATCCAGGCGCTCCTGTCTCTTTTGCCCTTCCGCTCACCTTCCTGTCCGAGCTCGTCTTCCTTCGCAGTTGGACGTCATCTGGCCCCGTTGAATGGCGCGTTGTTAAAGCGCGCCCCGCCCGCCTCGCCGCCACCTGCCCTCCGAGCAGATGCCCGGCGTCGGAGCTGGAGGACGGCTGCGCTTGCGTCGGGAAAAAAAAACAAAAAAAAAAAAAACGCAGGGCGGTAAATTACCTTTTTTTTTTTGTTGTTTTTGAGGAAACGGCAAACAACTTCTCCGCGCTCAACTACACCCGGGCAATTTAAAGGAGCGCTGCGTATCCTGAAGTTGTTTGGGTGGGGGTTGGGGGTGAGGTGGGGGGTGGGGGGGTCATGCATGGACAGCTGGGCTTTGAACTCCTTACCTCTGTGCTCCCGGGGTCAGCGGCACAGGGGGCAGAGGCGGCCTTCCGGTCAACTACCGCCGGGGTTGTTTGGGGGCGGGTCCCCGCGGCGCCGTTACCTCGTGGTGGCTGGGAGTTGGGGCTCGGTGGTGCCACCGGGGCTTGGAGAGTAACGTCATGACGACGACCCAGTCGCGCTGTTGTGTTTGAGCAGATTATCTCCCTCAACTTTAATAAAACAACAGTTGAAACCATCTCCGCCAGTCGGAGTGGAGCTGTAGCTGTGGTGTTTCCCTCAGGTAAACCCAATAAAACTCTGTGTTCCTGAAAAATAATATAAATAATAATATAAATAATAATAATAATAATAATAATAATAATAATAATAATAATAACAAATATTATGTAAAGAAGTTTCAATAAAAAATGTGGAAACTTAAATCGTTGTTGATTTTATGTATGTACGTATGTATGTTATGATTAACATTCTGTTTAACTCTTGTATTATGTTGGGAAAAAAAATTATGATTATGTACAATTTTACCTAAATAAACACCACAAAATATTTTATAATATGATGAATCTCATCCAAATTGACCCGCGACATAATAAAAGGGTTATTATCAATGGTACTGGGTATCCGTTCGTTTGAATGATGTGAAATATTATAAGATCACACTTTATTCATGCCTGGGGGGAGGAGGTTCAATATGTACCAAATTAAATAATAATAATAATAATAATTATTATTATTATTATTATTATTGGGAGTGACAAGGATGGACAGGATTGAGAATGAGTACGTTAGAGGGACAGCTCAGGTCGGACATTTTGGTGGAAAAGTGAGAGAGGCCAGACTAAGATGGACACGTGTGCAGGAGGGGAGAAGGAGGCTGAGGATGGAGCTGCCAGGCCAGAGGGAAGGAGGAAGCCAAAGAGAAGCTTTATGGATGTGGTGAGGGAGGACGTGCAGGCGGTCGGTGTCAGGGAGGAAGATGCGCAGAACAGAAGGTGTTGGAGGCGGAGGATCCGCTGTGGCCGCCCCCTAACGGGAGCAGCCCAAAGAAGAAAGAAGATTATTATTATGAATAACATGATTATCATGATTACTATTTAAACTGTCAACTTTCAGTATCTCGCTCGGTAAACTCCAGCATTATTTCACTGAGCCGTTCTGAGGCAGCATGACGTTAGGTAAGACCAAACTTAAACCTCTAAACTTTTCGACCTCACCCTGCGAGCAGAGTCGTCGCGCCTCGTCGAGATGCGGTAAATAGCACCGGCTAGATAACCCGATCTGAGGATGAGACACAATAAAATAAGGTTTTTCTTTTTTTTTTTTCCCGCGGTCTCGGGGAAATGCGTGGCTCGCAATCCAATCAAACATATCGCCAAAGCCTGTTTGAGGAAGAATCATCCTGGTTCCCCTCCGCCGTCGACAATATTTACACACTCAAATCCCACGTCTAGTCAACGAACGCATATCGGGGGCTCACTAAGATATATAGGTTACTTTATTCATCGCACTTCAATTACAAAATCATGTATTGGGGGGGCGGGGGGTGGGTGCGGGGGTTGGGAATAAATTAATAATAAAATCCCCCCTATCTGAACTTCTAATATTTTGCTTGGCGAAGGGAAACGAATTACCCTTTTCAGAACTGATGATGTATTACTAGCGTTTGATCCTTAGAGGTTTCGCCACGCTCACATTCATTACTTTCAAGTGCTGAGGTGTATCTGCAATTAGAAGCACCTTGCAGTGGATTTCTGACGCTCCCGCAGACTTGAAACACCAGATCATAGAATCATCACAGCATTATACTGACTGCAGGAGAGGGGACGGTGTCTCCTTCGCGTTGGAGGCGAGGCGAGGCGAGGCGGCGGGGGGGTTGGTGGTGGATGGGGTGGCAGGCTTAATTTAACCATGTGCCCGTAAGTGCGGGGAGCCGGTAAGCAAATGAGGACCTTTCATTAAATCAAAGGTGATTTTTGTTCTGCTAATGGGCGCCCCAAAAATCTAGTGCAGCGGCGAAACATGTGATCATTCTCGGCGGAGCCCGCTGCACCGCCACAGACCGGTCAGGGCTATTCTTATTACAGTATGCATAATGTAATGAGCGTGCTTGTTTAATTTAATCACACTGAGTGCACTGTATTAGTATTTCTTTGAAACGGCAAAGACATACAAGCGCCTGGTCCGATAAGAAAGGGAATAAATAATAAAATCACTTACCCGGCGTGTACAGTCAATGCACACAGTATTTCAGATCTGGTGGCCGTTTACATGCTGTGGTGGCTTTGTACTGATCTGGCCCTCTGCAACGTTTCCTTTTGTGTGTGCGTGCGTGCGTGCGTGCGTGTGTGTATGCGCGTGCTCTTCCTGCCATAGTGTTCAATTTCATTTTTGCATTTGAATGTCCACCCCTCTGACGTCCGCGGAGTGGTGGTCTTCAAGAAACGCTCCCGTCCTCGAGCCCCCCCACTGATTGGTCGTGACAGGGCCAGAAAAGGGCCGCCGCGGCGAAAGACCTCAGAGAAGCCAGGGAAGTTTAGCCAAAAACACGCTGAGCCATTATGTTAAAGTAAACGACAGCATTTCCTAATGTCATTTGGCAGTGCTGGCGCTCGGCAATTAGGGCCTCTCTTAATGCGACGCTGGGAGCATTTCTCCTCAAGGTTAGCGCCTCATTTCCCCACGATGGGTCTGCGGGGCTGCGGCAGATGCATTGTGGGAGCCGGGGCGGGTAGGGGGTTGGGTGCGGGGGGTGGTGCGCGAGTTAGGACAGGTGTCCGCCACCTTGGATATCTTCCCTCGCAGCTGGCACCAGCTGGCACCCCCGATGCCCCATCCGGACGGTCTGCTCTCCCATCTCCGCGGAGGAGGGGGGAGGGGGAGCGGGCAGGGAGCATGTCAAGGGCAGACCTGGTACAAGCTCACTCACAGGGCACCCATGCCGTGACATGACCTGGCCACTAGGGGAGCCGCCAGCAGAGAGGGGCAGGAGTAATGTGGTGCAGCCGCGGCTGCTCGGAGGCCCCGCTCCAGCATCCCTAATGGACCGGCAATGATGAGGCCCAGCAGTGCCAGAGGGTCAGAGGCAGCTTCTGCGGAGCACGCGGCTGTACCCGGCGGAGAGCGCGGGGGGTGGGGGTGGGGCTGGGGGTGGCATGTCGCGGTCTCGGCGGACGCAGGGTCGGAGAGGACGGGAGATGAATATTCAAATCCGCCGACTTGGAAGGGCTTTGATGGCGAAGCGATCGCGACTCAAAAACCGATCGTGTTTGAATATGCATATTTGCGGGGGACCGGATAAATTTGGTGACAAAAACCCTGCCGCACGCCGGATGAATTGTCTCGAGTCCGGGGGAATCGCTTTGCATTATAACCACATTATCTTCCACAGTAACCCCCCAACCGCCCCCCGATCATGATGCGCGTTAATTCACTTAATATATCTTTAATGGGGAAGGGGCTTTCGCCTGTGTCTCCACGCTGACCATTATCTGAAATCAAGCCTAATGATAGCCCGCGTCCGCCGGTAATGACCGCCATCACGTCTGCCGAAAACGACCGATCGCCTTTCCGACCCGCGCCTCGAAATTTCGCGGCCCCCCCGGTGAGGCTCGTCTTCCCTTTGCTCTTCTCTTCGCTCCCCGTTGCGTAACGTGCGCACACGCGCCGGATCCTCCGCTTTGCCGCGCCAGCCCTCGCGCTGAACCGCCGCTGCTTTTTGAAGTCATTAGCAGCGCACGGCGTCTAATCATTGCTCTCGTCAGTTTTTTAATGGGTAAAAACCACGCAGGGCTTTCATGGACTCCATAGTTAACATAGTCCTCAGCCCCACGTAGGTAATTGAGAGGCAGTCATAATAATTTGCAATAACACACACTGGCTCTCGATGTCTGATGCCACGCGGATCCTTTGAAGTGCAGACTGTTGATTACTGTAAATGAGAGCTTTTTTCAGGGTGGATTGTGGGTAATTATATGCAGTGCACCCCGGGGAGCAGTGCGTGGGACCCGGGGGACGGTGGTTCCACATGAGAGCGGAACGCAGGCAGAGCGACACATGCTGGGCCACCGACTCCCAGCATGGAACAAGTCAACAGACCTGTCTTTTATTTCTAATGTCTGTGATTTACATCAAAGAGCCGACGGTGCCCAACCGCAACAGAGTGTTGTGTACTGCACGATGATTGACAGGATTTCATATTTCATACGCCCGCTGTCCCCTCTGAGACACTTAGCGTAATTATAATGATCGCGACGTTACCGCGCAGAACATATTGCCATTTTATGTGCAACGTTATACCTTTTTTGTGTGTGTGTGTGTGTGTGTGTGTGTGTGTGTGTGTGATAATAGCGTCCTTGTAATTTTTTTACTTCCTTGGGTCTTTTGACAGGAAACATAATTTTGAAAATTTTACCATGGCCCTAAATAAATACATAACAACTTACATAGATAGACAGATAGAGAGATAGATAGATAGATAGATAGATGGATAGATCGATAGATAGATAGATAGATAGATAGATAGATAGATAGATAGATAGATAGATAGATAGATAGATAGATAGATAGATAGATAGATAGATAGATAGATAGATAGATAGATAGATAGATAGATGGATAGATAGATAGATAGATAGATAGATAGATAGATAGATAGATAGATAGATAGATAGATAGATAGATAGATAGATAGATAGATAGATAGATAGATAAATTAATGACATTTTGATGCCTAATGATTATATTTATTTGGAACAACCGTTTTAAATGTGTGATAAAATTGCGTGATAATTTCCCACGTTTGTTTTATAATTGTCTCGACGCGTGGCACATACATTGGAAATTGAATTTAAATTAGGATGCAATGTGTGGTAAAGTTTCCAATCACGCCGGGAGCCCGGCAATCTCCTCCGCCTCACTCGAGCTCATTTCTCCACTAATGACTTTGCCCTCTGATGCAAGCCAAGGGATCGTCAAAGGTCCTTGAAACAAAAAGGGAAATATAGCAATTACTGGGACTTTCATCGGCAAGAAAGAGATTAAAAACCCTGTGGTTGTATAAGCACCCGAGTTGCGAGCCCTGACTTGTTTCCCTATTAAAGCGCACATTCAAGCACCGCGGCCCGGGATTCTATTCGTCATAAATGTGCTCTTCCTTCTACCTACATTCACCCCCTCCTCCACCGCATGATAATAGAATCGAATGTATTATGCATTACTAATCACATGATAACAGCCTTTGGTGCTAGTAATACATGTAGATTCCAAAATGCAGCACATGTACCAGAAAAGCCATTGCCTTTTTAACAGCGGCCTGGGGGAACGGAATCGTCCCTTAGCCTCAATAACCATTGACACAAAAGGTCCCCGAACAATTTCAAATTACTACTTTATTTCTCTATCTTATATAATCCACACACATTATTAAATCTACCACCTTCTGGGACCCGCGCCGATACAATAACATTACAGTGCCGGGATGTTTACATTTGAAACCTCCAGCTTTACTTGTTCTAAACATGTATGCCCGCAGGACCGGTATACGCATGCATACTACTTAGCCCAAATGAGGCCCCGGGTCACTCGGCTTTTAAGAGGGGTCAGCATCACCTCCAGCAGTCGGGGGGCCGACGCCGACGCCAGAGCCTGACTGAGCAGAAAAATGGCTCCCGATTCCCCCGGCCAGGACGAGCCCCCGCCCCCCCCCCCCGTGATACATTAAACATGCTTGTAAATATTCACTCGTCAGACCATTCAAATGGAAAATATGGTTTCGGGTCAAAGGTCTATGAAAACGTTGTCGGCGGAGGAAGTCCCCGTAGGGTAGGAGCGATGATGATAACAGGGGGGGGGGGGCACCCAGAGGGGACCGGAGGGTGGTTGGGGGGGGGGGGGGGGGGACGACATTAAGAGTTGTTTTACATGTTTGACTGCGGGACGGGCGATGATGGAGGAGAGATAAACGACAGACGGGCGACCGCACCGGACCGACCACCCGGGGGGGGGGGTTCCGACGGAACGTCGCCCGGGGCTTAATTGGTTTATTGCAACGCGCGACGCAGGCCACGCCCTCCCGTTTGGCAAAAGTTATGGTTCAATTTATTTATTACATTTTTTTTATTCTTCCTAAATCACAGTTGGACCCCCCGACCCACCCCCCCCCCCCCCCCCCCCCAAACCCCAGCCCCGCCCCGCCCTGGCCCGCCGCCCTCCGTCGAAAACCGGAGGACAACGACGCGAGGGGGTGGAATGACGCACAAATGTCAATTTTATTAGCCGCTCGTCGCGCTGACAGGATTCCAGCCCCCCCCCCCGAAATTATTTCATCACGTCGCGGTCCGACCGCGGCACTGCGGCGCTATCTTTCTATTTCGGTCTCGCTCGGGCCGTATATTTCAGCGGCCGGGAACAATGCGGTCTGACAGACATATTCTTTATGAGGGGCTCGTGGTCTCTCTAATTTGACACAGTTGTCAGAGATAAAGCTCCTTAGAGAGCGTGGCCATGCTCTGGGTAAGAATGGGGATTAAATTAACACCCCCCACCTTCCACATCCTCTGACCCCAATACCGGGGAATAAAACATACATGGTGACTCACTCACTCTGGAGCCACGCGTCCTCCTCCTCCTCCTCCACCACCTCCTCCTCCTCCTCCTGGTAACTTCATCCCCCCCGGCCAGGACGTTTTTTGGGGAGTCTCCTTTGGAAGTTGCGATTTAGTGAAAAACGCGCCGATACACTCTGCACTGCATAGAGGCCCAGGTGAGATGTCACATGTGCGATGAAATTCAATGCGGAATAAAAAAACAAAAAACTGTGACATGCCCCTCAGCTCGGTTATTCGCAAAACTATTACCGACGCGCCATTTCGCCGGCAATGGCGAACCCATGGCGCACGATTCGGATGAAACCCCCCCCCCAAACAAAACAATTGCGTCAGGTGTACGAAATACGCCGCTTTGAATCGCAACGAACAACAACTAGAGCGACAAAAAACCCCCCCAAAAAAAAACCACTCCTTTGGCTTTTGCCGGTTCGGGCCCCCGCCCAAATGACCCACCCCCGAGCACGCGCAAAACCAAATCAGCGGCGGAATGGATCATATCAAATTCTAATGAAAACATAATGTGCTCTTAAAATGTGTGTGTCGGGGCCCCGGCAGCCAGTCATCCAGAGAGCCACCCCCACCCCCCCGCCCCGCCACCAAACCCCCCCCGGATGACGTGATGAATAGGGAACGCCGATGGAATATGCATCAAAGTCGGGCTCATGATTTATGTAATAGCAGTCACTTGGACACTGATTAGCTGCTCTGTCAAGCGTGTAATACGAGAGGCACAACCCCTGGTTTATCAGTCATTTATCTGAAGTGCGTCCTGATATTATCACTGGATCCTAATGTCATCATTATGCCGCACAGCATGTGCGGGCCAGTGTGTCACAGCGCCGGGGCGACGTAGCCTGTCAGGAGTTCAAGCCTCTTCATTTGCAAAGTGCTCAGACATTCATAGCACCGTGTCAACAGTAAAATAGGGGGGAAACGTCGCGCAGGGTACGGGAGGACGGGAGGAGGACGGAGGGACGCGGGGCGGCCGCTAAATAAGTGGGCGCTGGAGGGCCGCGGGAGGGGGATATTTTTTCCACCGATCGGGGTAATTCGGTGGAGGGGCCTGGAATAAGGTGAAGAAGAGAAGGGGTGGGGGTTGCGGGGGGCGGGGGACCCGCGGAGAAAACGGGTTTCCGCCATTCATTCCGTGTTACCGGTCCGCGGCTTGATTTAGTCTCACTGTATGGGCGAGAACAGCCCAGACCCTCTTCAACGGGCGACGCGAGGCCCTCGGAGCCGCTCCGTCTGATTAAAATGCACACTCACACACTCCCGCACGCACGCCCGCACACACACACACACACACACGCACACACAGCACAGCACTGTGCGAGGGAAACGGCGGTGGCTGCAGCCCGTCAGGACTTTTTCGGTTCTCCCGGAGCATATCTGATATCATAAATGACTTCAACTCCTCCCACACACATTACAGCGAGATTGTGAACACATGCGGGAAATGGGGGGAGCGAGGCGGGGAAAGGCGGCGTATGACTGAGTTATGGCAATCGTATAATAACGGATGGACAGAAATGGCCATAAACAATATCTGGGGTTACTAAAAAAAAAAAAGGGAAAAAAAAAGAAAAAAGATTGGAGTTGTTATTCTCACAAACATCTGGTGCTGTACACTGAGAGGAAGCCGCGCGCCGTATAACTCCGTCAACGCCTCCCACAAACAAAAATAGCGAGGGGAAACCGAAGAGAGGAGGAGGGGGAAAAAAAAGGAGATCTTGGAGTCTCGAAAACAAAAGATATCAACCTTGCTGCCGGCCACGGACAGGGGCGCCACACCTTGGCACCAATGCCGCGCACAATCAAAGGAACCGCTGTCGTCACCGTGTTTTTAAAGGATATCTCAAAAAGGTTAAATGCCGCGTGTCACTAACGTGGAAACAATTGTTTTGTGGAGCCTCCGCAATGGCACCGGCGTGCACGCCATTCACACTATTCACCCGATTCACTCGGTTCACCCACCCCACCCACCACCCGGCTGCGGCCAAAGTATTTCCTGTTATTTTACGTTTTTGAATGATCTGAAGGGGTGGGGTACAAAAAAAAATGTATTTCCGCATCTTGAACACAAAGTGCACCCAATAAATAAACAATGGAATAAAAGACGTGCAAAAACGGCATTTCCGTGTGTTTTATTGCAGATTTTGCAAAAGCTAACCATATGGGTATTTATTTTAATTCGTGTAAATTGCAACAACAACAACAAAAAAAAAAAGCCACCAGATGATATAGAAGCTGAACGTGTGGCCGGTGAAAATGCCCTATTTAAATGTCTTTTAACAGTATGACCCAGAAGATCCAGCAGAGGGGGCTGCACACTGCAATCATATGCTGATTAATTGAGCTTGATTCTCCCCATGCTGTGAACATAAGTCGCCCCACACTGTAGGCTGCATGTTGTCATGCGGGTAAAGGTTACAAGGCTTTACCTAAGTCACCTTTTAAGACAGGTAGCCCCGTCACGTCATTTTTTTGATAAATATTAAGAAAACAGTGATTTCCTGATTATCCCTCATCAAGCCTAAATCAAACTAGGTTATGTTCATTTTTATTAATTGTGCATGTTCCTCTCTAATTAGCTGATGAGAGACAACAAAAAAAAGCGGGTTTAGAGCGGCGGAATGCAAATGACTCTTAGAAAATAGCACAAAAAAAGTAAATGGCAAGGCTGAGAATCATCCTTCATTGAAATGTCAGAGATAAATGGCTCAAATGTCACATCAATTAAAACGGGGGACAGTTAGTAGTTCATTAAAGAGAGAGCCATATTGCACCGTCGGGTACCGCTGCCAACCCTTACTATCTGGGGCAGACTGGCAGCGGGTCCAGATGGCACGGAAATCCTCACAGATTTCAAAATGCTCTCTGCAGGGGTGGCGCTTTCTCCCCCCGCTCCCCGCCTCAGCGCGGAGACAGTGCGGCGGGCCCCGGGCCCGGGCTGGCCCCTCACCGTCCACACGGAGGCATGGAAAAAAAAAAAAGAAAAAGAAAAAGAAGAAACAAGAGTTAGTGGAAAAAAATAAAAATAAAAGTTCTGTAGGACAATGTTAACTTCTAAAAAGTAAATGAACTAAATGCATTTACTCAATTAACATGCGCTGTAAGTAGGGCTGCACAGCTTCACCGAAAGATATTATTATTATTATTATTATTATTATTATTATTATTATTTTTATTATTATTATTTTTATTTTTATTATTATTATTATTATGACTCTTGGTGTTTATTTCCTCGTGGTGGTGGCTGGTGACTGGTGAGGGATTCGTTCCTTGCGAACAAATGTTTTTTAAACGACTTGGGAGCCAAGTGGGCAAAATAACCTCAAGGTAATGTGCTGAGAGACAGGTCGATAATGGCAATTAGATCCTGAGTTGCAAGATCAAAACTGCAAAGCCGTCTTCATTAGTCAGTCCCGGCAAGAATACTGGTTCCGTGTCTGCCGAAACAATAGCGAATGCGACCGATGGGACTCGAGAAACCAAACCCGACTTGGAAACCGAAATAAATAATTTAGAAAAGCATGTGATTCAGTGACTCTAGCGAGGATTCCCTTCAAAACCCAGAGCCAGCCGACTCCTCTGACCTGTCAGTCGGCCACCGGCGAAAAGCGAGCGACTCTTCTGAACCGAATGATTCGGCGACAACCGGATCTCGAAAAAGGAGTCGAACCTTCCATCACCGCTATTTGACCAGTTGCTCCAACTCGCGCGTTAATTGTAAGTGGGCGTGGCGTTCGCCTGGAGCTGCAGTCCGATTGGCTGTTTGGGCAGGAACGGAGCGCGTGTGGATGAACGGCACAGTGTTGACGACTCCCCGCGAGGCTCTGGTGATTGATTCATAATGAGTTAAAAAAATAATAATAATCTGTAGGCCCCTATCATCAATAGAAATACCTCTAGGTCATAATATCGGCGCCAAGCTTAATTATATTTGTTGAGACATGGTCGTGTTCCTCTTCCAAGGTTTATTAGAATCACTTGAAGATGATCTAATATGTAATATGTCGACAAATTACACGTATTTTCCTGTTTTGTTATTATTATTATTAATATTATTATTATTATTATTATTATTATTATTATTATTTCTACATTTCAATCATTCCCCCAAACTCGCTGAAGGAGGGGCGAATAGCTGCATCGACCAATCGGTGAGCAGGAGCAGACTTTCGCCTGCTGTGATTGGTCGATCCGAGCACGTTGTCGACATAAACCGGAAATCATTTTCACTTGCGGTCGTTGGCGAAGCCAGAGCAGCGGCGGCCGCGCGATGGACGTACGTACCTGCGAAGGTTCTTAAAAACAGAACAAAACAAAACAAAACAGCACAACACAAAAAACAACCACGGCATTGACGTGGATGTCGATGGATGCAGTTGGAATTGAAGCCGTCCTGTGACGTTAGATAGCTGTTATATTGCTGTTAGCGTGTTGCACTACGTTCCTTGTTTGCGAGTTGAAGTTGTTTAGACATTTGTGTGGGTGTGTGTGCGTCTTATGTCTGTGAAGACGCTGAAAAAGCCAGGTACAACGATATCGATTGTTATTTATTGTTTATTAGCAACGATGCGTTTATTCAACACGTAGTCCTTCATGGGTTAAGCTGAAGTCAATATTCAGAGCCTCATAATAACACGATGTTCAACACCCCCCATCGCTCAGTGCGTTTTACCTCTATCCAACAATTAAATATATATTTTTTGAGAATCAAATGCGTCCACATTTCAGAGTTTCTCCCCCCCCCCCCCCCCCCCCCGTCAAAGGGGATTATAAGGGCTCTCACAATTAATAATTAATACTTTTTCGAAAAGATAGTAGTAAATAAATTTAAAATTAAACCCGTAGAGAGAGATGTACTATATAGCCGGACCTACTGTATACAGCCCTTTTTTTCAGGTCAGGGTTCCAAGAAGGAGTGTTTTCTTTGGTAGAAACCCTTACAATCAATGTGACCTTTATTTATTATAACCCCCATCTCTCAAAAACTCACATATAACATAGTCAATCATCTCTCCTTCCCTCAAAGTAAAAATAAAAAAGAAACTGCTGTCTGGTTATTGCCAGTATCCATCTCAGTCGTCAGAAAAGCTGCACGTTTTTGCTGTTGTTAAGGGCTGGAAACCAGAATCCCATTGGAGTTGCACCCTAAGGAACAAATTTAATGCTAGAAAAACATCCCGGCCATCAACCAAAAATGACGGATTGAAAATAATGTTGAGCTATCTAGGGAATCCCCCACCAGACAAGGGAACAGACTGCATTGTTTTTCTCATTTATGTGATATATAGAACAGAAAGGGGGGAAAAAATGGGCGATTTATTGGTTAGATAGGCGTATTCTTTTCCATGCATGAAAGAAATATTGGATAGTAATGTAGGGATCAAGTCAAATCATGACATTGTTTCGGGGCGAGGTGTTCAAATAGGTAACTCATCACATGCTGGTGGCCCACTAGATTTTCAATAGATCATGCGATGCAAATAGTGTGGGAAATTCTGAAAGTAACCGCATGAATATGTCAATGAACGCGGTGTAATTTGTGCTCCCCGAGCAGGGCAGAGCGACGAGGAAGCAGGGGGAGAGCCAGTGTACTCAGAAGACCATCTCATTGCTGAGCCCCCTGGGGAAGATCCGAGTCAGTGGATGTGAGAATGGTGTGCACACTATCCAGATCCTAATGGATGTCGCACCTGCTGAAAGGTACTGTACAACAGCCCAGGCTGGTGACGTGATAAACAAAGGTGTGATATTTACAGGCAGACAGAATCCACCGCTGTGATGGAGTGCCACTATTTCTCATCGGAAGCAGGGCATTTTTGTAGATCCCACAAGAAATATCCTGGAGAAAGTTGAGCAAATATGAGCAGGCGCGAGAAATATGAAGGGCACTAGAATACAGTTGGGCTCAAAATTAGATTTCAGATGGCATAGGGTTGTGGTTCTTCCTGTAGTATATTTGAAATTTGAAAGGAAAAAAATCTCCAAAACACCCCTGTTTATTATCCACAGGGGAGTCGATTGGAACCCTGGGTCCGTAGGGTCGGCTGAGGCCATGGGGAGCACGGTCCGTTCCATCCTGTTTCTTTTTTTAATATACCAAGCGGTATGCTGTGATTTTAACTGTCAGCCAGCACACGGAAATCTAATATTCAATGCCCCTCCCATTGCTCAAAATATGTCAGTCTTGACAAAACTTGACAGTCTTACTGGAGCGATTGGAACTGATTAAAATCAGCATTAATAAGTAGTTATTCCGGATTTTCACAGGTCCAAGTCCTACATCTCAGATTAGTTTTGATTAGATTGAAATTAAATATCCCATGTATCACAGATCCGCATTTGATAAACTTGATTGGTTTGGGAAATTAAACCATTTCCGAATGCACCCAGATAGGAAGTCATCCTTTTCAAAATGTATGGCAAACTCTAATTTATGGAAACCCATTAGCAGCCTTGTATATTATACCTCAACATGTGTTTCCTCCCTCACTGTCTGCCATTTCCTAAAATTCATCAAGCAGTAAAAACATTCGACTTGTTGTTAATGAGTTGAAGTGAGGAAATTAATAATATGGAATTTTGATTATGGAAGATGTCCTGTAACCATGCGCAAGCACCTTTCTCCGTCTCCTGAACAGGGTTTAATTTGTGTTTTCAGGTTCAGTAGGATTATGCAAATGAATTTAATGATTCGCATCAGTAGATCATTTCTCACTTTAATATCGTTTGCTATGTCGGCCATAAGTGTAGTTTTCGGTCATGTTGCTCCCGGTGTGTTCTGGAAAGTGGTGTGGCAATCTGAATCAACACGTTTTCATTACCGGCTGAATGCCATGTTTTCTGTAACAGAACGGGGCAACCGGAGAAGCCGGAGACACGGAGTAACACAGCGTAAACAGGTATTAAGCAAGGCGAGACAAAGTGACAAAATGTGGGATTGTCTTTGCAAGCGGCTTTACATGTAGATCTCTCAAAAGCCCGCCTGTAGCAGTAATGGTTCAGATCAGCCATTTCCATTGATTTATTTATGACATACTAAACAAGGTTCTTCCCAGCTTTGGATGCAGCGCGATGCGGGCTTAGGAAGTCAGTGTGATAAATGATCTTACGAGACCATATTTTGGATAAAGGAAATAACATCCATGCATATAACAGCAGCGGACCCCCGATACCTCAAAGTAAGTCAAAGCTTTTCAGGTCTTTTCACCTTTTTTTTTTTAAATTTGGCTGAGCAGCGCCAACAGTACCGCCGGTGCCTGTGACGTTGATAGATAGTTATTGATAAATGCCATGGCGGCGGCGGAAATGCTCTTGAAGCATTGCTTACGCACCAAGACAGACCGCCACCAGCTCCTCCTAATAGAAATGTCTCAAGCCCCTTTTACTTCCTAACTGATCTTAGGAACATTTCCCGAAAATCAACCTCCTCCGCCAGTCTAACGACAGCCCTGAAGGCACTATCAGATGAACAAATTCATTACATCTCAACAACCCCTGTTGGGGCCCTGCACCCCAGCCTGACTGCCCCCCCCCCTCGTCCCCTTTACTTTAGCATTCACAGAAAAAATGATCCACATTTTGTTTACAGGAGATTACTATGATCTGAAATATGGAGCCCGGTGCCTCATTCACACGGAGCACAGACACATAATGCAGGAGGAAATCATAGAGCTTTTTTTTTTTTTTTGTTTTATTATTATTAGGGTGAAAAATGGGAAAAGAAAGAAAGGGGAAAAAAAAGCAGCAAAGGGCTGGACTTCTGCCCCGAGACATTTTGTGAGCATATTATTTTACAATGCTTTGATCAATTTGTCTGTCAAGCCGGCAGAGATGTGGGGGAGCTGGGCAAAAAAAAAAAAAAAAAGCAATTTAGCTTGTGAGGTCCTCAATAGAAATGTAGTACAGGAGTCTGCGCGTGACATGTTGCATTAGAAGCAGAGCAGCCTTTATTGCTTGATAATGGAGCGAGGGCAACGCTGATATCAATGACTAACAACCAGTGTGATGTGCTTTGTAAAATAAAAAATGCAGTTTTGCGTTCCTTTTTTTTGTATTAAAAAAAAACGTTCTGCTTTTTTTATTAAAACACTGAAGTACATTTTCTGTGGGGATGTGTGCGTGGATTTGGGGGGGCGGGTGGTGGACTAGAAAGTTAGAATCCGTCAAGAATAACCTCTTTGCATATGCCACTATAGAAAATTCTAATTAATATTACACGGATAAACAATAAACATTCTGTCTCATTTGCATACAGATATAAACAATATATTTGTGCATGCAAATTCCCAGCGCACACGGGTCATGTGATCCGCCCAAAAATCCTAAGTGGCTCAAACCAAAAATTATCATTATACATCCCGAGCCATAAATCCGCCTTTTCTATTTTTTTTTCTTCTCCTAGACAAAGCCTTATAAATCTGTGTCTGATTTTTCACATTGCACATTGTTTTTAGTTAATGATTTTCATCTGTTTGTTGTTCCTGTGATAGCGCGGAAATGTACCATATGCTCCGGCAAAAGACAAATGATTAGCAAATGAAATTCTGGACAGCTGTCTGACTGAAAGCGTTTGGTTGATAGCATTCTGCTACCATAATTAGCTTAAGCTTTGGGTTAATTAACTTTCTACCTGGATATGCATAATAATAGCGTTCAGCAGAAAGCCAAGGAGCTTCCAGTATATCAGCAGGCAAAGGCTGGTGTTTTATTTTGTATTTCAGCGGCATATTTCAATTTCAAGAGGCGATTTAGCTCGGCATCGTCAAATATTGTAGATTTTACTCCCCAAGCAAGATAATTCTGAAACAATGGGGGTGTATTATGTAGCAGAAATGCCATTTCTGAATGTAATTAAAGTGGATGAAAGCAATCAGCGGTTTTTAAACGCTTTTGTCTAGCGTCAGGCCTACTTGTAAAAAAGAAAAAAAAAAAGAGGGAAGGAAGGAAAAATACCCATCGAGAGCAGAAAAGAGGCAGGAGAGACCCAAAGTCTTCATATAAGAGGGGCTGTCGAGATTGAAGTGGAGTATGACGGTAATTAGTCTTTTGTGTGAATTTGGTGGCCATGGCCATGATTAGTTAAGCATATGAGAGGATGGCATTTCTCTTAAGGAGGAGGGTGTTGAGGTCTATTTATCGGCAGTTACCCTCACAGCTTTCCATTTGCACTCACAACACTGGAGGGCGGCCTGAGAAGAGCCCTAATTGTTCCGAGGTGGAGTGGTGGTGTTTTTTTTTGGGGGGGGGGGGGTTTCTTCTTTTTCTTTTTGTTGTTGTTTGCGCGGAAAAACCCGTCACCCCCGCTCGCATTGGCATCCGTAAGCAGCCAGCCATTTCCCCATCCATCCTGCTCTAATACCCAAGCTGTCACAACAGCTTTTACACACCGTGCCGACACTGGTGTGAAATATCTGAGGTGATGCATTTATCGTTTTCTCACACTCGTGTAGTGTTGTGAATCAATGTCCTGGTTCACACTGAATAGCGCTGTGGTAAATGGCTTTCCTGTTTCGTTGGGGGTCTGTTTGCGTGATGTGCTCGCACGCCGGGAACAACATCAACAACTTCGGGCCTTCTGTCTACAGCCATTTATACATGTGGCGTCTTTTCTCTCTCTCTCGCTCTCTCTCTCTCACGCCCTCATGAACCACAATATATAATTCATATGTATTTATATGCCCTTAATTTTGTTAAATTTAATTCAGAAGTAAAGTGCTGACAAGTGTAACTTAAATGGAACGGTAGCAACTAAACTGCTGTGTCACACATATGTAGATCTACTTGAAAAAAATAAATGGAATGCAATCCCAGATAAAGTAAGTGGAGATATTTTGACACAGTCCCTTTAGAAAGGCTATGAATTATTCATTCTGCAATTATATTCAGATGATTTTTTTTTTTGTGTTTTTTTTTTTTTTGTTTTTTTGTTTTTTTTTTAGAGAATTGTGTTTTGCATGTTGTGAAGTGTAGTACTCAGCTGCGTATTCATTAAGGTGCTGTTCCCACCGGCCCTTGGACCCATCTGTGCACTATGTTTATGCCCCCGTCTCCCGGGGCCGGCCCCAATCAGGCTGCATGTGCCGTTTCCTGCGTAAACCAACACCTGTGTAACACAGTACCTGTAAACGGCCCCACGCGGACGAGACGCTCGCCGTTCACTCAACCCTCGCATGAAAAATGTTGCGGATGTTGTGATTTCTGAAGCGGCGCCTCCGGGGCGATGATCGCCGAGCGAGAGACCCTCGCCGCTAAAAAGCAGCTACTGCATATTTTTGTTTTACATGCCAGACTGTTTCTTTCCTTTTTTTTTTTTTTTTTCCCCGGCGTTTCGGGTCGCCGCATTTTTTTTTTTTGTTTTTTTTTTTCCCCAAGTCCCCAGAACTTGATTTGATTCTATATCTGCCACGCACAGAAGTGTGCGGCGTGTAACATTCGGAGGCAATATGCAGAGAGATGATTCTGACATCTTGGAGAGGAGTATGAGTCAATTATGCCCAAGTGTTGTTCTTGCTTATCTTCCTGCGGCACCAAACAAGGATTTAGTCAAGGATTTAGGGGTGAGGGGGCGGCGGTGGGGATCATGGTAAGCGGTTCACAACAAAACACTCAAAACTCCTGGGAGCGGGCACTGATTTAAAAATAAATTACAGAAGACGAAGCGCGAACACTCAAGGGCCCTCAGCAGTGCTGGCGTACACAGGTGAAGATTAGCCTCCTCGCTAATCAGAGGAACAAGGCAGTAATTTGCTCCGAACACAGACAATAATTAGGACTTGGTGACACTGGATTCCCATAATGCCTTTGTGCCTGACGTGGTCAAATTTTTGACAGGGGCTATCCATGCAGGGTCACTGTCCCCTTCGGTCTCCTGGCCCTCTTCAGCTGGGGCTCTAAAAGGTCCCTGCCGTTCCGGTGGGGGGGAGGGGGGAGGGGATCCCTAATGTACTTTGCTTCTCCCTCACATCCCGGTAATTGGAATCCCTTACTGTGGCACTTGAGAATAGAGGCTAAAAACGGTATTTGAAAGTACTCAGTAGTCTGTTGTAGATAAACATTGCAGTGTCGAGGTGTGGATACACTATATAATGGAGTAAGAGTTAGGGCTCCGGTAATACACGCCTTAACTGACTCTCGCGGCCGGCCGGTTGGGACGAAATCCAAATTGTCGTTTTGCTTTGTTGTGCGCGCCGCGGTATTTCACTGCTGCCCTGTACGTACCGGACCGAGCGCCAGGGCTTCTTTTGGCGGACGTTCCCTAATAAGAGTTGTTGGGATATCTGGAGAGGCGTTAATCTGGCCCCGGTCGCTTTTATTTTTTCAATTCGGAAATACCGGCGCGCAGAGGACTCAGTGCCACAGAATGGAATATAAAGCATTCCTCACCGCTTGCCGCTCGAACAGCCCTCGACTTTAGTGCTGCAGCGGCAAGATAGGCATCTGAATGATCTTCAGCTGGCTGAACGAGTTTCATTGAGCAAGTGGCTTACAATTGTATCACAGCCCCTGGCTCAGAGACCATCAGGATCTTGACATTCATAGAGACATGCTGTATTTTTTTCCCCCCTTTTTAGACAGTCATTTTAGGCTTTTTTCACGCTCTCTTGAGTCTTTGACGTCTCCGAGTTAAGTATCCGCGGCTATGAGGCTGAGGAAAATATTGGACCGGTCTTGGCCTTTTTCTATTTTATCTCCTGACCCGCTGTGTTACCCATGATCGGTGAAGGAGAACTCTGACAGGCGGTGTCAAAAGTGACAGGCGATCGAGTCAGGATGAGCGCCATCACGCTTCACAGGGCGGAGGCATGACTTCTGAGCCCCCCCCCCCCCCCCCCTTTTTTTTTTTTCCCTCCCCGCGCGAGATACCATTACGCCCTCTGCCAGATTGCTATGATTCCTTTCAATTAAATCTCGCGGTCGGGCCGTTTCATTCTTGTGTCCGTAGTCGATGGAGCAGTACACAGACGGAGACTGATTCCGGGAACTTGAGGCACAGAATGTGGCCAAATAAATTGACGCAGCACTTTTTTCAGGGTTTTATTTTTATTCATACGGTGGTTTGTTTTTTTCCCTCTAATGATGCACTTTTTCCCCCTCGTTTTCTTTTCTTCTCCCCTCCACGAATTGTCTATCTTTGGATAAATGTAATCTATAAGTGCTCAATTAATTCTTTATATTGGAGTTTGGGAAAGGGGTAGAACTCCAAATGACTTCCATTTTACACAGCAACGATTTATGGTAATTGGAAATTGATTGTGACAGGAGCACAATATTAGAAATTCTCTCAAATCACAATTTTCTATCAGGGGAAATATTATTTTAACAGCAGCATATCCTAGCTAGTTTCAAATTAGTTTTATATTTCCCTGTCGTTTATAAAGTAGAGAATGCCTACAGGATGTTAAAATACTAATATTCCACCCAGTCAAACGATAGGTTGATTGAAAGAAATCACATATGGATTCATCAAATTGTGCTTTGCCTCGTGAAGCTGAAATAGTTATTTAGAAAAAAATAAAATCAAAGTTAAATATATATATTTTTAAGGCAGCCAAGCGGGCGTGAAAAACACACACACGCAGCAATTATCTCAAGACAATTTGAAGATGGCCTCTCCTCGGAGAGTTTGCCACTAATTGGAATGACATTGATTTGACATGTGTAATCTCTCATTTGAAGGGCACAATTTCTAATCTTTCGAATCTGGTCTCCGGCAAGATCGCTCGGATGTTGCCGTTCGCTTTATGCTTCATGGAAACCTGGATGCTCTTTTAAGACCCCCACCCCCCACACCCCCCCGGCCTTGCCGCCGGTGCTGTGACGACAGACTCCAGCTTAGTGCCCGGCGTACTCTTTTGTTATTGTTTACCGGCTGCGCAGTGTACCGCATCGTATTAACGTGTTTCCAGTGTCGATGTTGCGTCATTCCGAAACACCTTTTAAGTTGACGCAGTGCTGGTTGAGGTTGGGGGGGTGTGTGTGTGTGTGTGTGTGTGTGTGTGTGTGTGTGTGTGTGTGTGTGTGTGTGTGTGTGTGTGTGTGTGTGTGTGTGTGTGTGTGTGTGTGTGTGTGTGTGTGTGTGTATGGTTGGGTTGGAATTAGCCAAAGTGACAGTTGAGTTGGAGGTCAAAGGTGCCGAGCCTTAAGCAAAGGTGCTCTACCCTTTGTCCGGTAGATTGTAAAGGGCCTGCGGGTCCAACAGGAACATTTCCACACACAATATCCCCGAGCTGTCAGTGTGCAGCGGCTGGAACATCCTCTCAGAGAGAAAGAGGGGTGGGTGTGGGGCGGCGGCGGCGGTGGTGGTGGTGAAGCAGAGTGGGGTTGCAGGGAGGGAACAGTGGCCTGAACATCCTCGCTGAGAAAAAAACGAGGTGTGTGTGTGTGTGTGTGTGTGTGTGTGTGTGTGTGTGTGTGTGTGTGTGTGTGTGTGTGTGTGTGTGTGTGTGTGTGTGTGTGTGTACGGGGGTTGGAGAGCCAAAAGAGCTGGAGTGGGAGGATAGAGAAATAGAGAGGGGTGGTGGGGGTGGTAGGGGTAGAAAGGAGAGACAATGACAAGTAGGGGCTGGCTGGGCACTCACCCATGCCGACAGAGATTGCCATGAGCCAGGGCCATTGTTTGAGCGGGTCCAGCACATAACCACCGCTGGGTTACCGACTTTTCGGCAAGTCGACTATAAACTGCCGCCCGGTTTATTTAGAAATGAGGGTATTTACACATTTTTTCTCTCTCTTTTTTTTTTTTTTTTGACTGTATTTACACTCGCGGTTAAATGGCACCCAGGAGATTTTCATCACACAAACACTAACTAGCGGGTCGAGCGGTTTTCTGAGGAAGGGAAAAAAAAAAACAATAACAAGGCCCTCCCAGTTATAACAAGTCCAGTAAAGCCACGGCTTCACATGTCCAATATAAAAAAGGTTGCTCAAACTGTGACCCGCAGAAGTGTAAAAACACTTAGGGGCCCGCGACTGGCGGACATATTAGGACGAGGAGGAGAGAGACGCCCTGTGTGTTTAACACAGTAAATGTCTATTATTAATACCGTACAGGATAAACCAATTTTGAAAAAAGGGGCACTTAAATGGCGATATTATTTATTTATAAGCCCTGTACACCAGTTAATGGAATTGGCGGCGTGCTTTAGATCCACAACACAGCTTGAGATCCACTTTGCAGCGGTGCACATGCTAAGAGAGGACCTTCCCAGAAGGGTCTTTAAGTGTCAAATATGGGTCAGTCTGCTTGCTTTGACCTGGGGGGTGGTCAGCAGCCGAGAGAAAATCAGCTGTTAAGTGATGCCAACTCAACCGTCGGCAAATTCCTCCGAGCGGCTACTCACGCCGAGATGCGTGTCCAAGTGCAGGCCGGCCAAAGATTCCATTTATTCCAGTCATGAACCGTAAACTAGACACGAGTGCAGTTGAAACTGCTGTGTTTTGCTTTGCTCCTAACTTTTCTTTTTTTTTTTTTCTTTTTTTTTGCCAAGAGCCGCGAGGCCTCGAAAAAGTTTTCTGAAGTAATGCGCATCGTAACGCCTGAAAATACCGCACTCGAGATAAATGTTGAGCTGCGCGTGACGAATTTCGGGATTATCGTTCCCACTTTTGAGTCGTGAACCTTGACGCCAGCCGCGCCTGGATGTACAACCGCCGGGAAGGGGTCGCGCTTAACGCCTCGTTGTTTCGCTCACGGGACGTCACCGTGCGCGTAGTCCACGTATCGTATTCTTTGACTCATCGTGACGCTTCATTTTCAGACGCCCTCCTCCCTGACCCCAACGCTCTGCTTTCTCCCCTCCCCCATGACAGGCACGACGAGCCCCGTCCGAGCTGCGTGGTCAGCGAGAGCCCGGGGGGAGCCGGTGGCGAGCTGCAGCGCTGCGTGGAATGGCTCCGGGCGTACTTCGGCGAGCTGCAGACCGCCGGGGGGCCCCCGCTCCCCGCCTTTCACCACCCCGCCCTGCAAGGAGGTCCGTCATGGATAAATATTTGCAGAGCCATGACTGGGATCGGGCTTTCACTCTTAATTGTCAGTTACATCACTTACGCTCACTGGCTCGCTGTGCGCCATAATGAAGTATTTTATGAGGGAGAGAGGGAAGGTGAGTGAAAGAAGGAGAAACATAACACGGAGCTGTAACTCGGTTTAGTAATCTGTGGCAGCTCTTACCATGCATGTTGGTCTTGGCAACCCTCCCATGATTCTTGGCACATTCTTTCAAACTGATCGAATTCCACTCTTGACATTTTCAGACAGGAAGCAGTTTTTTTTTTTGTTTTTGTTTTTTTTTTTTTGTCGTTTTTTTTTTTTTCCTCTTCTTTTTTTTAATGAGAACATGTGAATGGTAGTAAAAGATTGAATGGGCCTTTTTGTTAGCTTGACCGTCACCTACGGGAAAGGGAAAAGACCAAAAAAAAAAAAAACGCCCAGAGTGAACAATTAGCGTCTTTTTGTCCGGCGCTTGTGACACGACGCCATGATTTAGTGTCCATCGGCGGGAAAATCAGCCGCGTTATTTATTGGCCGGCCCCAGATTTTTCAGGGGTCAAGAAAACGTAATCGTCGAGAGCATTTACCCCCGGAGCGCTTCTGAAAGAGTTAGGGGCAAATTTTTTTTTTTTTTTACTCCGCTTGAAAGTGTGTTTTGCGGTTTCGACTTCAGAACATTCACAAGAAACTCCATTTAGGAGGGAAAAGCTACGCCCACACAAAAATAACCCTAATATATGCATTTAACAATTGTGCCCCCACCCGACCACCCACCCACCCACCCACCCACACACACACACACACACACACACACAAACACACACATACACACACACATACACACACACACGTGCCCCTGCAATCAGAGTTTTAGTTGCTCTGTAATTTCATGCAGATCCGCAGTGCTTGAGTGATGGCATTTTCAATGAGCAGGTACTCCGTCGAGACCCGGCGTACAGCTACGAGTCCCACGCTCCCTCCCGCGGAAGGCAATGCAGAAACACATCAGGACCAATTACGATATCAACTTTCAGCGCGATTCCCTGCCGCCACCAAGTGCTTGTGTACCGGCCCCGGGCTCTTTCAAATCGCATCTCATCTGAAGTCTTTGGGGTTTTAATTAAATTTCAGGATAGATGGAATTCTTCATTAGTACCTGATCTGAATAGGTGATTGTACTCCTGCTTTTCTCGAAGCCCCCGCCTCTCCGCCTTCGCCCGTTATGTGTCGGCGGGGGCGCGGTAAACGCGAGGTCAGATTGCTTTCTGTGGTCAAAGCGATAGGCCGTGTCAGTGCCGAGGAAATAGAAATAAAAATAAAAATAAAAAAGCCGAATGAGCGAGCGGAGCATCGACAGCCGTCGTGTTATGAGGGAAAGGAAATTCAGCTTCTTCTTTTTTTTCTTTTTTCTTCCATTGATTCACAAATGCTTAGGATGAAGATTTTTTTCCTTTTCCGGCTGAAGAAATCCTCACTCGGTTGAGTCACGCATCCGCCACTTGCATGGGAAGGAGGGGTTTTTGTGTGTGTGTGTGTGTGTGTGTGTGTGTGTGTGTGTGTGTGTGTGTGTGTGTGTGTGTGTGTGTGTGTGTGTGTGTGTGTGTTTTTTTCTCTGTCCTCCTTTCATTTTTCAAGGTCATTTCAATCTATGACAGCCGACTTTTTGTTTGCTCAGTTATCTTGCAGGAGAACCTGAGACGCCGTCGCTCGCTCAACACTTGTCATATAATATTGAGTTATGACCTTCGCTTGAAGTGTTGCCATGTTTATTTACATGTTTTTGACAAAACAAGCCACTTTTCATATTAGCTGTCACCGCGTAGCTGAGCAACAGAGGTGACATAAAAGGCAGTGCCAGGCGGGCTTCTCTATACTCCGACTGTCACATGTAACTCTGGTCGTCAGAGGTAACAAAGTCGTGTGTGTGTGTGTGTGGGGCTGTGAATGTGTACACACACGCGTGTGCGCACCTCCTCCGAAAAACACAGACGGTATCGCGGGTTCTTAAAGCGATGCATATTCTTATCTCATTAATTATACATCCATATGTAACAGACGGGGGGATCTTAGTCTCTGTAAGCGGCGCGGGGAATGTGCAGGGAGGGGGGAGGGGGGCGCTCTTCAAAGCCCAAATGACTGCGCTCCTGCAGGAGCCTGAACCTCCCTCTGTGCACAGCGCAGGCCAAGATGAGACACTCACCAGGACTCGCCCCTGTGATGTGGAGGGGAATTAGGGAAATGAACGTTTTCAGAATATCGAATAATCAGAGAATCATCAGCACCCCGTCAGCCTTCAAAAGTGCAGATCCCTCAAGACTCGAGAGACACTTTGACTGGGAGTCAAAGTCTTCCCTCCCATTAGACACAAAGAATAATGAGGGAGCCGCATTTCCACTATTGTCTTTTATATTCCCGCATATAAAGGTGACTGTCAGCTTCAGGTCGTCTTATCACAGCGTTCTTTTCATTAGGAAGGGTGATGAAATGTAATTTATTGTTTTGGGGTGGGCGGTTTCCCCCGGACTGTTCCTTTATTAAAAAAGAAAAATCATGAAAGCCATCCGTCAAATATGTCGATTCCGCCATAATTATATGATCCATCTCCGCCCATTGACTTCAATCAGGGTCAAGGCGGCCCCTCTCGCCGTCCCCGGCCACCGGCGCCTCATAGCGGGCAATGTCCTGTGACATAATTATGGGATGTCTGTAAACAAGTAAGTGGTTCCCCTCAACTTTTATTTAAACAATTGACACCGCAGCGCCCCAATCTAAAGAGGGTCCTGACCCCGGATACACCGTATTAAGCCGCGGTCCGGCGCAGCTCTCCAAATCATTGCCGGTCACCCCGAGTTGACCCCGCGTGCGGAATCCCTGTCGCTCGCGCCGCTGAGGACGGAGTTCTTTTAGCCCCGATGATGGAAGATAAAACCGCAGAGACTTGTTTAGATCCACTAGAGATCCGGGGGAGAAAACAGTGCTCCAGCTCTGCGAAAGGCTACGGGCTGTGGCTCGGCCTGCGTGCATGTCAAATTGCATCGTGCCTGTTGGTGTGACATTGGCTTTCGCTGTTTGTCAATAACATCGGCATCAACGGGGATTTGTCGTATCCATAGTCTGGGCGTCTTGTCATTCACCCACCAGCGTTACAGCGATATCAATATGTACCCCCACCCGCCTGCGCACCCCGCCCCCCCCACACACACAGGCACAGACACACACACACACACACACACCGTGTGGCCAAATCCACGCTTCATGAGGGAGAATAATGCATAAAAGAGATTTCAGGGGCGGATCCTATCTCCTCATAACATTAAGTCTGTCTGCGTGAGGACCCGTCGTCCCGTTGACAGCGTGATTATTACCTGAAAAATTATTAAACTGTACCTACGGGCCTTGTTCAAGACAAAGAACTCACATGGGTGCGCATCAATCAAATCTATCCCCTTTAGGTTTTACACTTATTCCCCCCAGTTTAGGCAAATTGCCTTGCGCACGCGGCTTTGTGTGGCGGAGAGTGACTATAAGGTAGCGACGGAGCCTGGGGATCCCGAGGATGTTCACTCTGTAGAAGAGAGACAGGGGTGTGACATGTTTTCACACAATGCCAATTTAGAGGGATTTCACATAGATCACTTGTCATGTGCTCTCTTAGACCATATAAATGAGAGAGAATGGGAGATCACTAATTGAATTTTCATGACTGAGTACATGTACTGTATATACTAGAAGGAACCCCCCTTGCACCCACCCCCCACCTCCACCACTCCACCTCCCGATAACGAGACTATTGTTCTCCGTCTTGTTTCGCCGTGCTTAAAGTGTCGCTCTCTTTTCCGCGCGCTCACTTCGCCGCCCGCCGAAGAGTTTGGGAAGCGTTGGCTTCAAATGGTATTTATTTTTTATTTTATTATATATATATTTTTTGCTTCGACATTCTCCGAGATGTAAGATGCTACGACATACAAACATGACCGTCGCCGTCTTCTAATCCCCCCACCCAAAAAAAGAGGAAAAATAGAAAAGATAATGCTACCGGTAAAGCGCTAATGAAATCAAAGCCGTTAATGTGGTCGGGTTAAGCTGTGGATGATTTGGAGAATTCCGCCGTTTAAGCGAAGATGATATAATGAATCTACTCTGAATAGAAAGCAATTAAAAAGGACAAATCGCTCTGATTAACCTCAAAGTCATCCCGCCGCCACGAATGGTGTGCAACATTGAAATTATTATTATTAAAAATCTGGAGCAGATTTGCCGTCTTTTTGGCCTCTCTTAATCCTTTTAAATGAAGGAGCCAACTTTTTTAATTTTAGCCGTGACCTTTCAATGCATAACCCAGATTTTTTTTTTTTTTTTTTTTCCCTGCCGCGGAAATAATTTGCTCCCGTCAGCTCCCACACCCGGTTTAATGCTGTTTCCGACATCTGATGGTTGCGTGTTGTGGTCTAAACGGGGGACAAAATAACGGGGGGATGCCCACAAATAGTTTATTTTTTAATTTTGTTCTCCTGTGATCGTTGTGAAAACACGCTCATCGTACGCTTGTCGTATTGTACAAATATTGATTTGTTGATGGTCCAACGTTTCACAGTCTTTCAATGTATTTCCTGTTCGCTGCGGCGTATTTCAGGAAGCCACTCAATCAGCTGTCTGGGGGGCTTGATTCAAATGAGGGTCCACCTCCCCCCAACTTTTATTTTTTCTTTCTCCTCCTCCTCCTCACCCCATCTGTCTCGCTCTCTCTCTCTCTCTCTCTCTCTCTCTGTGTCCGGCACAGACACCTTCTCCGGCCGCGTGCTGCGGACACTTCTGACGGAAGTGAAGTTCGGAGAGACGGTCTCCTACAAGCGGCTGGCGGAGATGGCGGGCAACCCCAGGGCGGTGCGGGCAGTGGGCGGAGCCATGAGGCGGAACCCGGTGAGTGCCGGGGGGGCAGGGTTCACGTTGATTGCCAGGCGTCTTCGCCATTAGAGCGCGGTCAGAGGTTGCCCACCGTTCACAGATCCGGACTCGCTCGCGCATCAACCTACCTGAGCGGACACAGGGTCACCTATTGGCTTCAGTTGAAAAATCAAAGAAAGTTTGCAGTGGGAAAATGTCATTTTTACATAGATTTATTCAGTTCTTGAATCAAGAACTGCAATACCTTGACTTTTGTATAGATAGATAGATACAGTAGACAGACAGACAGACCGATAAATAGATTGATGGATAGATAGATACTTCATCCACGGAGGGAAAATGCAGTGTCAGCAACAGTTCGGATCAAAAAACAGTAAAATAATAAAGCAACGGAATAAAAAAATAAAAGAAGAAAATGGCAACATATGGAAAATGCGGGAACATAAAATCGGTTGACTGTACACAATAAAATATAACAACAGACACCAAACCTAATGATAAACAACAAAATGTATGACCTAAAAAAACAATAAATCAAATATAAAGTGACGGAGAAAAAATGTTTTCATATACAATAACCAATGACATAAAGCTAGAAGTGAACCAGGAAGTTGAACTTAAGATGAGAACAACAAAAAACATTATTATTATAATAATTATTATTAGAGGTTAAATTGTAATTATGAGGTTGAATATTTGTGTTGCTTGTGTTTAATTTATATGTACTTTTTGCAAGCTGCATGCTTGAAGAAACCCTGTCTTTTATCACCCACTGAAGTGTGGGAGACGTCAAAATAAAAGCCCTTTGTGTGGAATCCCTCCTTTTATAGAAGATCATATTTCAGAAAAACTGAAAAAGTCGGAAATCAGCTCGCACCTTCTACGAGACGTTTTGCGGTCTTCCTGATGCAATACCGCCATAAAAAATAAAAATAAAAAGATGGCTCCGAAATCATCAACGTTTTCCTCTGCCATTCGTAGGGTGTGTACAAAATGGAGGGCTAGAGGGCAAGCAGCGCGTCTCCTTTTGATCAAACCCTTTGATCAAAGCGCGTTTAGCTCTGCCCATGTAGCGCTGTGGGCACCACCGGTGTGTGTGTGTGTGTGTGTGTGTGTGTGTGTGTGTGTGTGTGTGTGTGTGTGTGGGTGTGTGTGTGTGGGTGTGTGTGTGTGGGTGTGTGTGTGTGTGTGTGTTCTGTCTGAGCAGCGCCGCAGCACCTTCACGGAAATACAACCCCACACACACACACTCTTTAGTTTGAAGCAACTGTGTTGTGTATGTTTACCGAGGTGAATTAAAATGCATCCTCCTGCCATTGTTATTTCCTCTGACGCTTCCTTTGTTATTGTTGTGTCTGTATATGAGATATATGATAAAAATTTGATATAAAACGCTAAGTATATGAATAGATAGATAGGTAGGTAGATAGATTTTTTTTTATTAATAATGCATATAAAGAAATACATAAAGTCTATATTCTCTATATACATATTATAGTCTTCGATACTTCATCAAACTATATATCATAGTCGTAGTGGTCATGGTTGGACGTAGAACAGTTATTTTACAGATCTTTCTTTCCCATTTGCTGCCGGGAGGCTGGGAGCCCGACACACACACACACACACACACACACACACACACACACACACACACACACACACACGCACGCACGCACACACCCAGAGTGAGATTGTCAGTGTCAATTGCCTGTCAGTAGTTCTACTACACACAGGCTTCAGCCGCCAAAAGCTCAGTGCGCTCGATCGATCCCTCCTTCCCTCCCTCCCTCCACTCCTTCTCTGTGGCACTCCTTCTCCTCCTTCTTCTTCTTCTTCACCAGGATTTGAGTATTGATAAGCCTCAGTGTAGTCCCACCCCCCCAACCACCACCACCACCACCACCACCACTTCCCCCTCTCCCCCAATCCCCATCCGCCTCAAGTGAAGAGTCAGATCCGACTGGCCTTTAGGGTATCCCTCCGAATCGGGGGGGTGGGGGGGGGGGGGTGGGGGGACATTATCGATCTGAATACCGGAGCGGTATTTCTCCGTCTGTGAGGTTAATCCGGGGGGCTCGGAAAGTTTTATTGCCGTTGATGCCAGAGCGGGGTTTACTGACTGATTTGAACCGGCGAACGAAAACCGGACGCCCCAGCCCCACCGCCAAAAAAGAGCGGCTAAGGGTGTAGCCAGTCGAGTCGGGGCAGACAATCAATTCTGGGACCCGCGTACCAGGTCAAATTGACAGGGTTCTTGCCAGGTTCTTGAGGTGCTTGAAGGGCTTGAATTTCATCCTCAGAAAATGTTTGTACAGGAATACCTTTAAAAATGGCCTCTTTTTTGCAGAAGTGCTTGAAAAGTCCTTGAAGAAAAAAAACGCCATCATTAAAACCTGTGATATTCCCCCTGGTTTTCTTATTCAAATCATATCGTAATAAAATTTTCCCAGAATTTATTTTACAACATCGATGATGTAGGGTAATCCAGCATGGTTGGAAATAGATACTTATATCGGTAGATGATGGATAGGACGGCGAAACGCTCACGACAACCAGAGGCCGCCGTTCAGAACATTCCAGACAACATTCCAGAAAAGTAGGAAGGGCAGTCGCTCAAGCCTATTGCCGGCATCCTTGTCCGGGAATCAGCTGTGATCTAAGCGTCCCCGGCCTTTCTCGTTTTAATCCTCCTCATGCCATTTAGTAGTACAAAGAACCCTGGACCCCCATCCACCACCCCTGGTAGTCATCTATAGCAAGAGTAAACGCTCCACCGACTTCCTCTTTTTTTTTTTTTTTTTTTTAATGATCACAGCGTTATCAGATCTTAATGTTGACACCCTCTCGATTGAATATTCATCCTGCTGGTGTTTTTGCCCATTAATTTTTGATTGCGTCTTTGCTTTACGCTATTAAAGAGTGGAAAAAAAAAAACATGCTTACACCCAAAGACTGAGGAATCCACCCTGAATGAGGGTTTGTGCGTCAAATCAGAAACACTTCCAGCGTGGCAGTTGTTTTGTTTTTTTCCACATGCCGTCATTAAGGGAAGCCAAGAGAAAAGCGCGGATTCATACTTTCCGTCAGTGACTAGAAGACCCAGCAAGGAAAATGTATGTGAGGCTCGGAAGTTTTTTTTGTATTCGACTACATAAATGTGTTAAATGGATTGATCGATGGCTCATTCCAGCATTTTTATATACGCTTCATGGTTCAACTTTTCGATTGAGTATTGTCAAATGTTGCAAACAATGTAAAAAGTCAACTATTCTGTCTTTTTTTCCTGAGTTGTATGAAGCATTTCCATTGTTTAAACAAGAGGCATTCAAACTGTCGCGCGCGCCCCCCTAATGGGGCATGGAGGAATTACGCAGGGGGTGGGGGGGTGTAGGCTTTTAATTTATTATATTATTTATATTTCAAGCACTTATTTCACACGACATTCATGTTCATGAAATATGTTTATCTCTAAATAATATATTACAATTTGTTCATATTTTAATATATTTTTATTATTTGTCATTATTATTATTATTATTATTATTATTATTTTATGAGCTGTGCACCTTTCTGTCCCTGTTAGCCCGTGTGAACACGCATTAAAAGCCACAAATGAACGCGACTGCTCCACTACCTCTGTATATGTCTAACATTTATTGGTACTTTTGTGTGTGTGTGTGTGTGTGTGTGTGGGGGGGGGGGGGGTCCTTGAAATCCTTGGGAGGGAGGGAGGCTCGGCAAAAAAAGTTTGAGTACCACTGGGTTTACACTGAGGCCAAAGAACGGTCTGTTTTTAAGTCCCCATTTCTCGATTTAATAATTCGGGTCTTCCTTCCCCGCGCCAGGTCCCTCTGCTGATCCCCTGCCACAGGGTCATCACCAGTAGTGGACAGAGCGGCTCGTACATGGGCGGCAAGGGCAACCACCTCAAACAATGGCTGCTCAGCCATGAGAGACTCAGAGGCGACGGCTAAAAGCGGCTGCAGTCCACCCGCCCTCCTTCTTACAGCAGGCACAACGCTGTGTTTGTTTGTTATTCGCCAAACAAAGCAGCGTCCGTTAAGTTTATCGCGCTCGGCGCACATCGTCGCAACCCACCGGAGGTACTTGTAAATATTCTATGTTCCTTTTTAAATTTTATTTATTTTATTTTTTGTCTTTTCAAAAATCTAAGAATAGAGATGCCGCATTGTTAATGCAACACAGAGTTGTTGCGGAATTAGAATGTACAAAAATAACTTAAACAGAACAGTAGGAATTACAAACATATGCTCCCGTGGGCCCCATGTGCTGTTTGCCAGATATTGCTGGAATGGGTTTTCTAAAGAATTATTATTCCTTTAAAAATATGTCTCTTGCATTGTTGTTGTTGTTTTTTTTTTTCCCCCCTTCGTTATTATTTTTTAATTTTTTATTTTCCCAAGCAGAATTAGTCTTTGTACCTCTCGTCTGTTTTTTAATTTCCTGCCAAGTAAATGCTTTGTTCGACATCCAGTGATAAAGGCTCTGAATTTTACCGCTACAAAGCTTTGTTCCGAGGCATTTCTTTTGTCTTCATTTAGATCCCATTGTTTACTCTCGCCTTATAATCCCGTGCCGTATGGAATATGTATTTTTGTCATACAATAAATGCCGAAATGAAGCCATTTTCATGTCTTATGTTACTCTTTCAACCTCATCATTTGATCTTTTTTAATAATTATTATTAATATTATTATTATCATTATAATTATAGATTTTTTTATACTACTTTCATCTTTAATGTTGTTTTGTTTGTGCCGCGGTGCTGAAATGATTAACCGAGCCATGTCTCCTCTCCTTCGGCCGGGAACCCAGTGTGTCTGGCTGTCTGTGCTTCTTTCTGCGGGGTGCTTTCCATTAGAGGGCAGTGCAGAACGGGAAACAGAAATCAACATTTCAACCTTGAGTTCCTACCACATATTTAATCTATAACTTCAAACGCTCATATATTATTTCATTTTCATCGTAACCCCAGTTGATCCCTTTCAGATGAATTATTCTCACCTGGAAGGACCCGGCCGAAAGAGCGGCCAAAGCATGTTCCACACAAAAGAATATCCAGTTTTTGGGGTTTTTTTTAATTTAATGGTGTTATTTTCTTTTTTTTTCCCCCTCATTCCTCATAATAAATGACTTGAGTTGATTTCACATGTTATCACACTTTTTGTATTTTTTTATTTTTTTGGCGTCCTCGCTAAATCTGTGGCCTTTTAAAAGAATAACAATGGCTCAGTGATTCACCCTTGTCCGTCTCAGCGCCAGCCTAGGTAGCCTAATGATCCGCCCAGCCGAAAATAACCTTGATTCTAACCTTTTGCAGCGCCTAGTTCAATGGGCCGGCTCACTGCATACATTTGAATCGTGCCACATTTTCTTTTCTTTTTTTTTTCTCTCTCCCGAATTTCCAAGCCCATCAACTCTGTGCGGATGTCTGCTGCGCAGCCGGACTCACTTCCTCTGCCATCGGAGCACAATTCCAGCGTAGATGTTGAGGCAGCAGACAGGCAGATGAAGAATGGGACTCAGTCTGTGGTTTCACAGAGGGCTAATGATGCCTGTGGTGACTACAGGCTACAGTCAGCCCCCTAACGAAGGGAGCTGTGACACAGCCACAAGGGGTCCCATTTAAGATAGGCACACTCTGAAGTGCACTGTAAGCACCCTCCCTCACTCCCTCTCCTTCGCTCTCTCTCTCTCACCCTCTCTCTTCTTCTCCTCTTTTTTTTATTTAATTCTTTTTTTTTTACGCTCGTGGCAAAGTAAATTCCATCGAATTCCATGAATTTAGCAACTAAAGACACTGATGTCTTTGGTGTTGCTGTTGTTGTTGTGGTTGGTGTTGAAAGGCAAGTCCAGCATCAAAGATTCAAGCACATTGTCAGTAATTGGATGCACGACCTAACATGGGAACTCAAATTATTCAGGAGTCACTGCTTTCGACACATTTTACTGTTTTTATTACTATTATTATTTTTGGCATTGATACTTATATTTTTACCATTTTTGTGATTATTGTTAGTAGTAGTAGTAGTAGTAGTATTGGTTTTGTTTACATTGTTCCTGGATATGCTGGTATCCAAGCACCCTACTCCCGTCTGGCTCCCCCCGATGAAAGGGAATTCGATTAAAAGAGACTGAGAAGATCTCATCATCCGCACTGTTAATCTCTGTGAAACCTTTAATTTTGGCCTAATATCTGCTTCCACTCCAGAAAAAATGAGTGAGAGGCCGTGTGTGTGTGCGCGCCCGCGTGTGTGTGTGTGTGTGTCTGCGCACGTGCGCACGCACATGTGCGAGGGTGTGTGTATGTCCATATGTGTGTGGGTGAAGTGGATGATATTGAGTCTGACTTCATAAATCACCCAGACACTGATAAACTCCCCATGCACCCACACACCGCTAATGGGCAACCCTTAAGGAGTGTGAGTGTCTCGTGCGGCGTTTGATTCAACATTTATTAACCCCCTCACACACACACACACACACACACACACACGAACACACGAACACACTCTTACTCTTACATACGACAGAGCACTCAATTGAGCCCTAGAAAGAGTAAGGATCCAGTTGGCGGCGTTCACACGGTTAGTACGGAGCTTTAACCTGGCCAGGTGGATCACGGCGGATGGCGCTCCGATGTATTCGCGCTAATGCGGTTACCACACCAGCCACGCTCGGTGTTCGTCCCCCACTAAATTATATCCCGTTTCCCGTCTCAAATCCGGCCCGTGGTTATCGCCACCACATTAACACAACCCGCGCCCCTCGGCTCATTTCACAGACCCCCGGTCCCCTCGGAAGTCGCCCGACAACCGGCTGTGAGGCTTAAGTGGTTTCCCCTCCGTCGCAAGAACTTTTGACGCAGAAGTTTGTGCCGCGAAAAAGATGAGAAGAAGAGAGGGGGCGAGAAAAACCAAACAAACAACCACCAACACAACAGCACAGTGCAAACTTTTTGGACCGATTTAAAAACAGCCACAAGTCGAGTTATGCCGCTGTGAAGCCAGAGGAGCGTCCGCCATGCAGATCAGTCCAGCGTCCAGCTCCCGGGCAGACAGACATGCGGTGGGGGGGTTGCAGAGCGAGATAGACAGACACTCATTGGACTGGGGCTTGGCTGCGCTATCAAGTCCCCCCCCCCCCCCCCCCACCACCACCACCACCACCATCAACCCCCATCAACCCCCACCCTCTGTCTGTCTGTCTGCCGGGACAGCTCGGCCCTCGGAGGCCCTGACACCGAGGCTCCGGCTCCGCCAGCCTCGGCAGCTGCCACATCAGCATCTAATACCAGCGCACGCCACGCCGCGCCGCGCCGCGCCGCCACTACAAAGAGAAAATATCATTTCAAACATGGCATACTTTGATGCTCGCATAATGATCTTTGTGTTTTGAGAGAGGGCGGGGGGTGGGGGATACGGTGGATTCATATGGTGCCTTTTTGTTACTTTAGAACAAAGCGGGCCCCCTCCAAATGAGCACGTCCAGGACACCGATGGTGAGGGAGAGAGAACGAGAACGAGAACGATAAATGAAAACAAAAACGAAGCCCTGAGAGGTATCTGTGTGTGTGTGTGTAAGGGACTATGTGTTTACGTCTAAAGTTTCGGTGTAAACTCCTGAACTTAAAGTGAGCTCTCAAATAGGGGGGGGGTTTGAGTGAGAGGGGAGCGTGCGACGGCTCCCCTCGTATCAATCTGCGAGGCGGGGGCCCCGGATGACAGCGCGGCGAGGAGAGCGTCTGGTGCCGGGAGAAAGTGCAGGTCCAGAGCCCTCGGTCACGTTGACGAAAAGGGGCGGCACATCAGAGGCTCCGGGACCCCGTGGCACCAGTCTCTCCAGTCCCCCCCTTCCAGACGGACTGGGAGCATCTGGGCTCTGTCAGCGCCTCTGGCCTCCGCTAGACTCCGATCTATATGACGGGGGGTGGGAGTGGAGTGGATTGGATCAGGCCAAGGGAAAATATGAGCCACGCTTGCCAGATTCCTCAGCCCTGTGCAGAATGCATGCTTTTATAGTGAGGATAGCGCCTACCAGTGTGTGCGTGTGTGTGTGTGTGTGTGTGATCACACATAGGCCTGATAACATGGCAGAGGTATCTATATTTCTCAGAGGTTTGGTGGAGGGTCGGTGGTTGTTATTGATTATTGACGATGTAACAAAAAGAGTTATGGCACGGACACCGGGGAAAATTTGTCTCTGGAACCGTCAAGTTAGACATTAATCCAAAGGGTGCAGCTGAAAATAGACCATCTCTGCCGCCCTGAGCCAGGATTAATCCATATATATATATATATATCGTTTATATATATATATCGTTTATATATATATATATATATATATATATATATATATATATATGTATAAAAACAAGGTTTTTACCAGGTCCTTGAGGTGCTTGAAGTTCGTCCTCAGAAATTGAAGTACTGCAGTACCTAGAAAGTAGCCCCTTTTGTGCTGAAGTGCTTGAAAAGTCCTTAAAAAAATAGCCGTCAGTGAAAAGTTGTGATAGTCCCCCTGGTTTTGTTATTCAAAGAATCGCTTTTACGGCATAGGTTATGCCAGGGAAATTGAATCCATCATGGTTGGAAACAGACATTTAATAATATAAGATGACATTGAGATTAAAAAATACATTTATATGTAATAGATATACTAATATAAATAATAGACAATTAGATTGAGATTATATTATCACATTGAAAATTGATTATAATTGTTTTGCGTGAAGTCCTTGGAAATGAAAGAGACTGTGCTCGGGAAAAGTACTTGAAAGTCCCTGAATGTCATTTTGTCACACCAGAATGAACCCTGATTTAAGGCAATCCAAATGTGACATGGGTAAATTTGAACTGCTGCCTTTTTTCACGTTATTTAACAGAGCAGGGGTTACAAAAAAAATAAATAAATAACACCACCCCCCACCACCACCAAAAAAAAAAATCCTATCAATGCGCTTTGCTTATTATGATTGACGATTGATGATTAAGTCCTCCAGCCGACACACACCACCAAAGCCGGTGAGTTGGAATTGGATGTGACACGTACACAGTTCTGCATGTTAGGTAATTCGTTGACGAGGGGCCAAATTCATTTATGGAACAGCGGTATTGGCAGGCGCGGACGCTCTCTGCAAAAACAACGATAATCACAGAGGTTTGGCGCGGCGTGACAAGGACTCTTCAGGGAAAGGCCCTTACACGCTGCTTTGTTGGCCATTCCTCCCTAAGATGGAGGGAAACATCCGCCACTGTTCTCAAGATGAGAGAAGAAGTGGCTGGTGGCTGCTGCAGGCGAGAGGTGTGTGTGTGGGGTGTGCGTGCGTGCGTGCGTGCGTCGGTGGTGGTGGTGTTTGAAAGTGTCTAATTATAATTTGTTGTGGTGTGTTATCGTGGAAGAGCGGAACCGCGGAACGGCGCCCGATGATTTGTACAGGTTGGAACGCGATGTAAATAAAATAAGCGCTTGAAAGAAAACAAGATAGCTTGAACATAACCCTTGACCTTTTTCGTGACTTGAATTTATTTATTTTGGGGGTTTTTTCCAAGATGGTGAAAATAATCAGGTCCGGCCTGACGTTTGCATTCCCGGCGCGATAAGCAGAGTTCTAATGTGGAATTGATGAAATAAAGGCCGAAATAAATCCTCTGTAATGAAACATGAGGGTGGGGGAAGGGGGGGAGGGGGGGACCCCGTCTCCAGCCATTTAATCTCTTTTCCCATTCTCCATTTTTTTCTACTAATGAGCCTTATTGACAATCAAACAGGAGCTGTCATCCCCCAGGATGCAACACTCCCGGACCCTGCGTGTTTGTCATAGTGTCCTGGCAATCAGAGCCGCCTGCAAGACCGGGCTGGCAGTTAGCGCTTGTCACAGCGGCACTGCCTGCAAATGGCACACTTCCTGTAGAGTTGCAGCTGCCACCTCTGCTACTTCCATTACTTTCTATAGCATGCAGATGTTGTATCAACATTCCCCGCCAAGGGGACTGCAATAACTGTGAGACTCATGCCATGTTTCAGAGGCACGTCAATTTCTCAAGTGGCACAATTAAAGCGGGGAATACAGTACCAGGTTTTTTTTGGGGGGTGTTAAATTTCTTATACAGGCGCTGAAATTGGGAAAACGGCTTTTTTTTACAGGTTTTTTTTTTTTTTTTTTTTTTTTTTTTTATCCAAAAGAGGGGCCGTTTCATGAAGGTTCAGAAATCCGCCCGATTTTTACTACCCTTTTCCTGAGTGGAGCTGTTCTGTAAGCCTTTGTGCGGCAGGCCTGTCGCGACCCACAGCGGATATGGAAATGGGGCTAAGGTTTTTATGGGCCAAACGGATTGGACACAGTCAAGCTCAGGGGGCATGAATATTGGATGTTATTTCTGCTCTCTCTCTCTCTCTCTCTCTCTTTTTTTTTTTTTTTTTATGTAATCCATTGCCAATACATTATTAATAGATGATATCATATCCAGAACTACTGGACAAAGCACTACAGAGGGGCGCTATGAAAGGAGCTCTATTTGGTGGAGACTGCGGGCAGAAAATGCAGTTCGTGTGATATTATTTCAACGCTGCAGCCTGACGCTCTCTGACCCGGCGTTTCTCCACCGGCGCGGCGAGCGCAGGGCCGAGCGCGGTCCGTGGAAGGGGAAGCGCGGCGGCATCTCTTATCTTCCAGGGGTGAAATCCTACATTTGGCGGTTTGAAAAGCGCTGAAACATTGATGGTGTATCAAATGACACCCAAATACAAGTTTAATGGATTTCGGGAGCGCTGGGATACTTTGCTCATCCTACTTGACTGCGGCGAGTGAAGTGGAAATCTCGCTGAGGAGGAGGGGGAGGAGGAGGGGGAGGAGGGTGCGTTTCCCTCTCCAAAATAAAAGCCGAGTCCCAGTGTAGGGTAGCTGGGGGGGAACGGCGTCTTATCTGATGTACCCATTCACAGGCACCGGGCTGAGCGGAGCCGCGTTGAGAAAGGGACACCAAAAAAAAAAAAAGGGGGCTCAGAATCCCCCGTTTTTGATCCGTCGCCGTCTCAAAGTTACACCGGAGTTCTGCGGGTTCGTAACTCGGGCGGTCGCCCGCGTCTCCAACTCGGTGGAAAGTGCAAGCTGCTCGCTCGGCGCTCGAAACAGATCCTACCCGTCCCCGGGGTCAGGAGCGCCAGAGCACCGCGCAGCGCCGGCCGAGCAGCGGAGCATCCGAAAGTTATGTTTTTTTTTGTTTCTACGTGGCGCTCTGTCTTGACGCGGCACACACGAGGGGGGCTGGCCAAAGGCACCTCGTCAGTGGTGGAGGAGTGGGAGGTGGAGGGGGGTGGTGTGAACGTGCGAGCGCCTCAATGAGACGTGCATCGGGAGCGGGTGCGTAAGGTAATATTCTCCTTTTTAAGGTCAGTTTGAATTGTTTTTTCCCCCCGGGAAGCGGCCGAATGATAAAGAGCCCAAACAACACACACAAAAAAAAAAAACCTTCCTCTCCTGAATGCTCGTCCTCAGCGGCGAAGGTTTCATTCCTTTTTATATCGTCTGGCCCCAATTCCCAGCATGCACGGGCCATTGTGGCTCCTTTCAGCCGGAGCTCTGCATTGACTCGCCCATTGTCCGGTGCGCTCCCCCCCCCCCCCCCCCTCCCCCTTTTGTGTGCGGGCGGGCGGGCGCGCGCTATCGCCCGAGCGCGATCTTTCACCTGAGCAGCGACCGCAGCCGGGAGGACGGGGCGGCCGGCGTTTTAAAAAACAAAACTAAATAAATAAATGAAACGGCCGATCATCGCTATTTACGACGGTTAATCAGTCACGCCACGCCCCCCCCCCCCCCCTCCCAAAAACCAAGATGTTCAATATTGGCGTCGCGGCGTAATATCGCGGAGGGTAATTTTTTTCCTAACAATGCACCGGCGGATGTCGGAGGCCCGGCCCGGCCCTGGGCGGAGGCCGGCCGCTGGAGATCGATTTTGCTTCCGATATTTCTTTACTTTGACAGATAACCGGTGCTACAGGGGGCGGTCTTGATAAGAGTGGCAACATATGGACGTGCTGAGCGTCACTCTCCTTTGATTGCGTGACCCTGCCGACCTTTCGCCCGCATTCGAGGCGGACGTAGTCACATGGTAGGGTTGGGGGGTGGCGGGGGGTTCTGTCAGACCCCCTGGTTGTGGGGCGTTATTGACCCGGGATTTATAAATATTTAATGCACACATTAAGATCACGGTGGAGGGTGGCCATTAGAGTTCTCCAATAAAGAGGCTCTCAGGATGATTGAGCGCCGCGGCAGGGCTAGCGGCTGGTCACCGGGTACAGGGAGACCTAGTGAGATCATTTACCACCAGGCCCCGGTTCCTTCTTATCGGGGTTTGTGTGCGTGTGTGTGGGGCGGGGTTCTTTTTTTTTTTTTTTTTGGAGAGGGGGCAAGGTCAGTGATGACCGAGCACAATGGCCAACAGGCGGGGAAATGCGCATTTACCACGTCGGCTATCTCGTTTTCTCTGCCCCTCGGCCCCCTTTCGGAATGTGTCACGGCAGCTATCGGGGAAAAACACCCGACCCTCTCCTGAGGAAGGCGCGCGATAGCGAATTGACCCGAACAACAGCGTGCGTGTGCGTTTAGACCACACACACACACACACACACACACACACACAGCGGCAGGAAGCAAGACGTGCCAGGCTATTGTTATCCCACACATTTGATTATTGAGAAAATGATTTTTTTTTTTTTTTTTTTTTTTTTTCTTCGGGCACAAAGCGACGACAGCGGGAAATTGAATCGGCTCTTTCGGCCGACCCGACCCCGCGGCGCGGGCCGCTATCTCGCAGGGGCTGCACGCGCGCGCGTGCGCACGCTGACATAATAAGCCCCGATGCGCTGATTGCCACTCGACGCGCGCTCGCTTAATTGTGCATTAAAGGCGGAGGTGGCGGCGGACAATGTTGCCTTGATGAGAAATTGACATTCTGTGACCCGCTCCCCGCGTCCACTCAGGACGCCAGATAAGGCGTTTAGTTGTTTTTAGGGGGGAGAGAGAGAGAGAGAGAGAGAGAGAGAGATGCCATTCTATCCCTCCGTTTGACCCACTTGATGAGTATAGATTTCACGGCGGGCCCCCTTTCAGCTCTGAAACTATCGGAGGTTCAAAACGATACCAGCCCTTATAGACAAAGGATAACCTTGCTCTTTCAATGTATTGATTCTTTATTAACTAGGCGGCTTAATGCAATGAAATGAGGGATTTGAATGAGCCCCATTTGGGCTGCTTTGAATAAAAAAAATAAATAAAAAAAAAAAAAGCCGGCGCGGCTTTGTGAGAGACCGCGACGGGTCTCCCGAGGTGGCGATAGGAATTTGAAGCAGTGCACACAATATTCGGCTCAGAAATTATCAGTACGAGAAGTTTCCACCTTTTAATGGGCATTACACTTCCTGCAGTTTGCAAACAGTTATCTGCACGTTTTAAGTCTAAACACGGCTACTCGTAGACAAATCACAGCTCTGTCCTCGCCGGCCGCCGCCGTCGCCGCAGTCGCCCGCCGTCGCCCCCCCCCCCCCCCCCCCCCCCTGTCCCCCAGCCACCCCCACCCCACCCTCCGGGGGGGACGGAGGCGAGCGGCACACATGAGAACCGAAGAAGTCCACAGTGGAGGAGCTATCGTGTTTGTTTGTTGTTTTTTTTTTGTTTTTTTTACTGAAAACTTTAATAAAACATCACTTATTCATTTCTGTTTCCATTCCAAATGGTGACATGGTTCCGGTCGTTCCTCCCTGTAAACACATTAAGCTATGTGGCAGAGTCATAAGTGGTGAGTAAAAATGACCTCTAAACATTCTACAAAACAGATAGAAATCACAACCACGGACGGAGTGGTTTTTTTCTCCAAGGTTGCCCCTCATGCACATTAGTCTCTATTGTATCTTAACAACTATCATATGGGTCACAAACAATTTATTTTTTTTTTTTCGACAATACAACCAACAAAGTTTTTTTTCTCCAAAAATGGCCTGTATAGAGATAATTTAAAATCAATATAAAAATAAACAATGAAGTTTGACTTCCCCTTTAAAAATTGTGACAGAGAGTCTGGACAGGTCAACACAAATTTCGAGGATACACGCCAAATATATGGACATTGCAGTTCATCAAATACAAAAAGAAAACAAATGAAGGCAACAGTTCTTGGCTGAATTATCTGTGCTGCATCACTATATTAAGGGCATGACGATTAATACATACATAATGAAAAGCAATATACAAAATTTCAGAGATAAATACATTATTTATAGTTGATATGTTACAAAATTTCCCTCAGTGAGCGCAAGTGTGTATTTGAACAGAAATATGACAATGAACTACTATACTCCTACATTCTTAATGGGATTTTTAAATTTTTTTTTTTTTTTCAAATGTTTTTTTTTCGTCGATCTAAAAGAACATGGAAAAAGGACAGATGTATAAATATTTAGCACAAGTTTGGCAATATCACAATAGTCTACAATTTTATAACCACATATAAAACACATAAGGGATTTGGAGCTAGAAGGAGGGAGGCCGCTCCTCACCAACAAGAAACAGACTTCACAGTAGCCTAGGAATGCATTAATATACAGTGCTAGCAAAAAAGTGGAAAACATGGCAAAACACACTTGCTTAAAAGTAAGCTCTAGGCATGGAAGTACATCATTTTCATCAACAGAGCAAAGTGTTTTGTACACGTCAGTGTGCTCGTTGACGCAGAGATTATTATTTTTTTTTTTCCAAATTTTTTTTCTGCCGATACTTTTGAAGATGAACTCTAGCTACAATAAATTACAAAAATTTAATTTAAAATGCAGGAATGAAACATGATGCAACCTTACCCGCCCCTGACCGTCCCCGCCTCCCTTCACTCGCACGGGTTGCACTTTATGATCGTTTTTTTTTTTTTTTTTTTTTTTTTTTTCTTACATTATATATTTCATATATTTTCCAGTTGAGATTCCAACTTTCTTGGCCCCTGTGTTAATTTTTCTCACACGTAAAAATACAAAAAGGAAAAAAAAAAAAAAAAAAAGTCACATTATAAAGACGCACAACCGTTGTGAATCTATCCGAAGAGACTTGAAATGGAGAGAGAAAGGAAGGGGAAAAAAACAGTTTCCGTGGCGAACGAGTTCGTCGGCGGACGTACTGTACATCAGTGTTTACTTTACAAGCAGAGTGAGTCCACAGAGTTCCTCCCCGGCGCTGAATTCACGGCTGATTCGAACGGAGCCCGGGCAGAGGGCGCAACCCGACAGGTATACAAAATAAACACTTCATCATCCCGTGTCTTCTTCAAACGGACGAGAAAGGAAAGGCAACAAAAATGAAAAAAAAAACAAAAAAAAAACGGAAACTAATTTTTTTTTTTTTTTTTTCCCTCAGACAAAAATATTTCTCGGTTTGTCCCCAGAAAAAAAAAGAAAAAGAAAAATCGGTCCTTTCTTTACATCGTTTTTTTTTTTTTTTTTTCTTTTCTTTTTCCGTAGAGTTAAAAAGGGAATAAACCGCCGACTATACAAACGCAACAACAGCGTTTTTTTGTTTTTTTTTCGTTTGTTTTTTCTGTGGGGTGGGGTGTGGTGGGGTGGGTGGGGTGGGTGGGGTAGGGGGATGTGCTAAAGGGGTGTCCTGTGAAGTGGTGGCGGTGTGTAGACTGGTACTCGAGATGATAAAAGTGCATTTACATAGGAGGGACAACCAGGCCAGACATGGCTGGAAGAGAGAAAGAGAGAAGCAAAGGTTAGCACTGTTGAGTCAACACGAGCATGGCTATTCAAGAAGAAATTATTATTATTACACAAATGTGATCATTCTGTGTATGTGTGTGTGTGCGTGTATGTGCGTGCGTGTTGGCGTGCGCACCGCCCCCCCCCCCCGAATCCGTGCCTTAATACGCCTGTTTGCGTATGCGCCCCTGAGTATTTGCCCGGTTGCCTCACATCCCCCGGTTTGAAAAGCCTCCTCCCTCCTCGCTCTGACATTTCGCCCCCCCCCCCCACCGGCGCGCCAGTCTCGCTATGTGTGATATTTCTTCTGTCGTCGGCTAATGGCAAACATCGCCCCCCCCCCCCCGGCAGACTCCCCCGGGGGCGGGGACGGGGCGCGGCCACAGCGGTCACTTCGCACGATGTCGCGGTGCGAGGGCACTGCGCTAGGCCGCGGTTCCTCGGGCCTTACACCTGGTAGATGCTGCCGGGGTTTTTTTTGGGGGGGGGGGGGGTGTTTCGTCCCTATGTCGTCTCGGGGACATCAGACGCGATTCCAACGGTAAAGCTTCCGTTACTGCCCCCGCCTCCCCCACCCCCCGAAAAACCATCTGCTTAGGATAACCATTAGCGAGCGTACACTTTATGTTTATTCGGTCTTTTCGCACGTTTTAACAATTAGGCGACTGGCGAAGTGCCGCGATGATATATCATCCGAGCGTTCTGAGTATATTCGTAGAGTCATGGTTGGAATGCCTTTAAGTTTGCCAGCGCAGATGATGGCGAGGCATTGCTCATTAATTTCTGCACACAACATGTATTAATAAGTACGCACGTGTAGCAAGATGAACTTTAATTTCCCACTTCATTAAGCCCAATGTTATTAATCTTGGGGCGCGCGCGCCGCGGCTAAGCTTGTTTTCGAAGCAATCATGTCGGTCGTGACACATGCGCGCAAACCTAATAAACATAATTACTAAAACAATTCGTGGGTGGGGCGTTTTCCTCCCCGCGACCTCGGAGAAGATCATTTGTATGGAAGGGCAACGAGGTTGACGCCGGCGCCGCTGTCGGCGCGCGCAAAAACATGCTGCGGTGTGCGGCGTGCGAACATGTGGATGTGGGTGTGGGTGCGTGTGTGCGTGTGCGTGTGGGTGTGGTGTGGGTGTGGGTGTGTGTGTGTGAGCTGAATGTGTAAATTTGCCTGACAGAATATGCATATAGTGGTAATGATTAGTCCCTCACCAAACCGGACAGAGGCCTGAGCAGCGGTATCTGACCAGTAGTCCGTGGGGAAAGGATGAGGGGGTGAGGGGGGCTCACCTTGCAGTCCGTTGCCGTTGGCGCTGGTGCAGGAGGGGGGTGGGGAGGCCTGGGGTCGGACCACAGGGGCGAAGGCGCTCTTTTGTTTAACTGCAGAGAGCACAGGGAGGGAGGGAGGCAGGGAGGGAGGGGGAGAGGAAAGAGGGAGGGAGGGAAATGGGAGAGGGAGAGAGAGAGAGAGAGAGAGAGCGAGATAGAGAGCATGCTGTGAGTAGCGCCACAGAGGGAGAGGGCGGTTAAGGTAAGACTAGGATGGTATTACCGCCAGCGGGGTGAGGGGGGCAGGGGGTACACCATCAGTACTCACATCACATAACAAGCCCTGACCATCAACAGCCTGCGCTTGAACAAATACAGGCTGCATGTTGCAAAGTATACATCAAGGAAAGGAAAAAAAAAAGAAAAAGAATATATAAATATATTATTTTTCTCAGAATTTTTTTTACATTACTCAAATTGTGTAAAGTCTTTTTAATTAATATTATTTTGTGTCATAATCCTCCAATTTATTGTTATATTATATATATTAAATATTATTATATTTTTTAATTATTATTATTATTATTATTATTATTATTAAAAGAGGTCCAGCCCCTCGTAGATCAGCCGCACTCACAGACAAGTAAAATTTGTATTCAGGGCAGTTCAAGTTTTATCCAGATCGGCCCATTATTGTGTCATCAAATGACGGCTCACACAGGTAACATGATAGCAACGCAGTCCAGTGTTTGGTCAACAGCCGGGTCTGCACCAAGATGGCGGCACGTGTAGGTGAGACTGACGTCAGACTCCTATGGATATCATGGATTAGACTAACCCACAGACAACCCGAATAAGATATGTATTCGGGGCAGTTCCAACATGGCGTCATTTCGAGTTTCATCCAGATCGGTCCAGTATTGTGGAAGGAGTTTGTGATCAACAATTGCAACCTCACCAAGATTCTAACTGCTCCCCGGGCCCGGCGAGACGGCAGCTCACTGCCCCTACAGCTACTAGGATGGTCAAATGCAGAGAAATGCATTTCGTTGCCTCAGTACGTGTACTCTGTGCAATGACAATTCGTTGAATCTAATCCAATCTAAGATGGCGCCATGCATGCTACAACGGAGAAATCGTTGCGAGTTGACGGAGCTCCCAAATCACGTGAGTCAATAACTCAAACCTTACCAAAATACTGTCAAGCACAGATATATTCGCGATTGGAATTGAACTAAAGGCACATAAGATACAAACACTTAACCTTAAGAAGTTACAAAGTGACAGGTGTTGTTTTACCAGAAGACAATTTGATTTCACAAATCGGAGCGTAATAAACATCCTTAATATATACACTTCTAAGGACAACTGCAACACACCAGAGTAAATTCTACAAAATAAAAACCCAATAACATCACTGTCAGAATTTATAGAAATTGCGGAGATATCAATGTATACAAACTTCCTGAATTATAATTACTGGTAACAATAACCATAAGCAATTACATAATACAAGGGACATGTATTTATTGTGTATGTGTTCAGAATTTTTTAATTATTTATATTTTATACATATATTGCCACATTTATTTATGTATATATTTATTTATACATTTATTACTCAGTGCAGCCCAACCAAGATGCATTGCCCTGGGGGGCGTGTTGTGGCCCACATTTAATCCACATCGGTCTATATTTCAAGCATAAATTTGTGAAATACTGTGGAATTGTAGAATTGTGGAATAGTGGGAATTCGGAAATTTGTAACTGCCGTCGATACAAAATGATGGTGTGTTTTCTGGATAAATGGGAAAACTGTAATACGTACCTAACATGACTAAATTGGACCTCACGTAATGCTGCGTGCAGCTACATTTATTATTATTATTATTATTATTATTATTATTATTATTATTATTATTATTATTATTATTATAACCCATTTTAAACGGTTGTTTAAACGTTTTAAACGCTTGTGATGAAAAAGAAAGGAAACAAAAAGGAGACGCTGGAAGGGTTTCAGCTCTGAATCAGCGCACTACTGCTCTGGTGTGTGATCGTAACGAGCTACTCACTTCCATATGGGGAGTTGGCAGAGGATCCGTTGAGGAACCCGGGGGAGCTGGGCACTCCCAGGTTCATGCCGGCGTTGCCGTAGCCATTCATGCTGTTGCTAACCGCATTGTAGCTGGACTGCTGCGGGGTGCTGCTGGAGATGTAGCCCCGGGGAGACACGCTGCTGGTGTTCCGGCTGTAGCCCACTACAAGAGTGAGAAATTGGACATCAGGAATCATACGATGGGTTTGTTTTTGGTTTTTTTTTCGTTTCGTTTATTTTTTTATTTGCTTTGTGTCGCAAGATCAAAATTGCAAGGCTGCACTTGTTAATTTTACTCGTCAGTTCTGGACAGAATAGCACATCACAGTTATTACATGTTTCTGATGTTTGTCAGCGGTTAACAGGATAGCGGCGCGCCGCGGCAGAAAGCAGGTCAGGGGAACGCCGACGCGGCCCGCTTTGCCCACGTACCTTGGTCGTTCCCTTGTGACTCGGACACGTTGACCGCTAGCTGGCTGCTGAAGGAGTTGACTCCCATCATGCCGTGGGAAGCCGTGTTGGCGAGTGAGGGGATCTGGTTGTGGTTGCGGGGGACGCTGTAGAGGGCCTCGGCTATGTCAGCCGCCCGCTTCAGGATGATCTCCTGGGACGCGGACAAAAAAGCATATTTAGGCGCGTCGGTGTTATTCACGGCGATGGGGGTGGGGGTGAGGGGGGTGTACGGGGGCGCACTCTCCCTTTGTTTTTGATGTATGGTTCACAATCACAATCTCTCTCTTTTTATATATATATATATATATATATATATATATATGTATGTATAAATATATGTTTAAACAGCCGGGGTTGGGTCGAATACGTAGGTGTGCACGCACCTGATTGTTGTGGGGCATTCCGTACAGGGCTTCAACAAGGTCAGCAGCTCTCTTCAGCAAAACCTCCTGGTGACGCAAAGAAAAACAGTCCGTGTTGATAGCAAGAAGGATATCAACGACTATAACAAAGTCAATAATGTGAAGAAGAAGAAGAAGAAGAAGAAGAGGAAGTGGTCGTGGCGAGGTATCATCACAGCCAGGCGAGTCACGTCGGGGCCGTCTGCCCCGCATTCCGGGTCTGAAGACGGACGCTTCCACCCCCACCCCACCCCCCCAAAGAGGGGGGGGGGGGGGGACGGTCTTCCCGGCCGTGTGGTGAGTAATCTTCCCCCCCTATCTTAATTAAACCGGCGTGGTCCTTCAAAAAAAAAAAAAAAAAAAAAAACACAACACCTCAACCCCCTAATTCCGGGGCCTCACGTTTGCTCCGGAGTTCAGCGCCCCCCACCCGCCCCTCTCCCTCTCTCCCTCTCTCTCTCTCTCTCTCTCTCTCTCTCTCTCTTCTGTCTCTTCAGAACAATAAAGTAAATTAGCTCTGGGTTAATCTAGTTCTGTTGTAATGACATTAAGGAATTTTTCAATTAACCTCTTTTGACTGGCTGTTGCAAAGGACTTCACAAATGACTTCCCATCCGGGCGCAGAGCTGGGTGCCCGTGCCTCGGGGACACGGATGCTCGGGATGTGGTCTTATCCATGTCTGCATGCTTGCCCCTGCTTGACAATGCGGATTAGCCGTGTTGCTTTGGCTCAACGCTGAAAATGAGTTGGCCCTGGATCCTGCACACACACACACACACACACACACACACACACACACACACACACACACACACACACACACAATCACACACACACACACACACACACACACACACACACACACGCGAGCACCCCTGCACCCCCACACACACACTCAGGGCTTACAGCTAGGTGGGGTTTGGCCCCTGTTTGCGTGTCTTTATCTTCTCTTTGAATTGAGCACTTACAATTAAATCCCTCTCACGGAACCAAACTGCTCTTTTTTTAATCTTTTTTTTTTTTGGGGGGGGGGGGTGTGTCTTGGTCACCGTGCTACAGAAGGTGTACGATGACTGGAAAATAAACCCTCTCCCCCATTTGGAGTGCGTCTAATCTGACGAAAGCGGCCGCTTGTTGTCACCCGCCACCCGGTGAAAAGCCGGCGTAAGGAAAAAAACAACAATCTCAGATGGCGCTTGTTTTCCTCCCACATTCGCCCCTGTGTTTTCCTCTTTTTCGACGGCCCCCAGTAATTTGTCTGAAGTGTTCCTGTCGCTTGGCTTGGCAGCGGGCGGGCGCCCGGATTAAGACGGCAGCTGCGGTAAATGAATGTAAACACAGCCCCTCGCGCCTTCAAACAGCGGCCTCCAAGACTTGGCCTGCGTTGGCGCGAAGAGAGAAAGGAATAAGGAAGGGGAAGGAGAGAAAAAAGGAAAGAAAGAAAGAAAAAAAGACCCCCACCCTACCCCCACTCCATCCCTCCTCCTTTCATCCCAGATCCAGTGGAGTCCTCGATTTATCAAGATGAATGCGTCGCCCCCGCAGCCCGTCCCGCCGCACGCCACGCTCCCTTATAGAAACATATCGCTTAATCCACCCCAAGTTACCGGATGGGCGGCTCTTAGAATGGGCATTTACCTCTGAAATTGGTGTGTACGCTCAACGTCGCATGCATCTAGTTTGCATACAAATAAAGAATTACGGTGGCCGTGCGGCAGGTAGGGCTAAATGAGAGGAACCAGCTGTCTTGATGTGTTCTCATCAGGCAGAACAGATTTCTCCCCTCGCTCGCCGAGTGAGATAAAGTGGGGTTTTTTTTTTTTTCCTCCCCTTTCTCTTCCCTCTCTCCCCGTCTCCCCGCCGCAGTTAATAATTACCAATAATCTATTCTATCATATTTCAAGATCTCCTACATGGCTCTCAATTTTAAACAACAATTAAAGCAATTAAGACTGTCACATTCGCCAGCCGTGTTTCATTCTCCAAAGCGGAAAAGCGCTCCCGCGCCCCGCTCCCCTCCTCGTCCATATGGCGCTTTTTCCGGGGTGGCGGCAGCGGCGGCGACATAAGGACGGCTCGGGAGAAAAGGGGGAGAGGGAGAGAGAGAGAGAGAGAGAGAGAGAGAGAGCGAGAGAGAGAGGGAGAGAGAAAGCGATATCGCCTCTCATCCTTAATCTGTCGTTTACCGCGTGGTGTCTTAACTAACCGAGCCGACTGCCGGGGCTACGCTTAAGTGGCAGCCGAGTCATATCCGAGGGATGATGGGAAGCAAGCGCCCGGCGGGCCAATCAGAGGCCGGCGTTTGTTTTAGGGGGTTTTCTTTTTCTTTTTTTTTCCTTTTTTTTTTTTGTGCGCCGGCGAGACGCGAGACGCTGTCACGCGCGTCGGAGCTCACGCTGCGAATGCGATTAGCGCTGGGAATGGCGGGGTTTTTATATATATATATATATATATTTATTTTTTTCCGAGGGCATTTCCATGTAAATCTCGCCGCCACTGCCGCCGCGTAATGGTGTAATTGGCTTTCTCGTCATGGAGACGTATCGGGGACGCACCATGTTAAATCGAGACAATTAAAGCTCGCAGAGTGATCTCCGTTGTTCTGCGACAAAAGGCGTGACGGATCGCCGCCATTGTTTGTTTCGTTTCGTTCCTCCGGCGCCGCATAGAGGTTCCGGCGTCGCGCGACAGTTTTTGTTTTTTTTCCCGCCGGCTGATAAATCACCTTTGGATTTTTGGGATTTTGGTTTTAAGTGACAAATGATGGCGACATTAAAATGACGCGGTCCGAAACTGGCCCCGGATATGACTCTGGGAGCCGCAGATTAACATGAATGTTGTATTTATATTATCACAGTTAATAAAAGAGGTCCAGGTTATGTAGCTCCGAGTGCTAATGCCATTATAAAACTGTAAGGCAATTACTGTGTTAGCTCTAGCCTCAGGTAATGAACGCATTCAGAAGCACGGGGCCATTAGACGAAGGTACTTCAAAGTGCACAGGAAGAGATTCATTTAAATACATGGGTAATTGCTTGACATGAACACATTTGTAATATTTTTCTCTCCTCGTGGATTACACAAAGAACTGGAAAAGAATGGGCTTACGCTCATTTTGGGGCGGGTGGGGTAGGGGGGGGAGGCGTAGAAAAGAATCCAAAGCAATCAGCTTAATAATAAAACAATATTGAGTTTCCGCTTTTAATTTCATAATGAATCTAATTTGTTACAGTAGAGAGAAATTGAGTGTGATATAATGTGATATCCAGTCTATTTGTCCATTACTGCCAGAGGGCACAAAACGGTATTATAAATTGTCTTTTTTTTTTTTTTTTTTTTTTCCTTCCTTTCTTTTTATATTATGGGGAGAAAATTGTTTTATAACAAGATCTTAAAAAGGAGGGTGAATTCCAAAGTCTCTCTTCGCTTAACGCGATGCCCGCAAACCAATCTCCTTTCTCATCACTTGACTGCTCGCACTTATTACTTTCATATTCACCCTGGACTTTGCATTGAATTTTTATATCTCCGCTCCTCCCACAGGGTCAGACTGTCATCCGCGATGTTGTCTCAGAATTACGAGGTAAACTTCAATCAGAGGCAGCTTCCCCCTCAGTTTTTTCATTTTTTTTTTTATTCTCTCTCTCTCTCTCTCTCTCTCTCTCTCTCTCTCGCTCACTCGCTCTCTGTGTAGCAACAATATTAGCGTGCATCCCTCGCTATCCATGAGCACTCCCATATTGGCTTTCTGTCTCCTTACAATTACCACGTGTCTTACTGGTCCCAGGGAGGAGGCTGGTGGAAATCAATAGCGCAGTAATATTATCAACTGGAGGGTGAAGTCATTGGGAATGCTGGAGGAGAGAGAGGGAGCGAGAGGCGGAGGGAGGGAGGGCGGCGGCCTCAGTGTGGATTTGCCTTGCTGCTAATGCACGAGCGCCGCCGCGTCCTCCGACGTTATCTCCTTTTTATAGAGTCCCTCCCCGCCCTCACCTGCGCCCTGTAATGGCCGACCCCCCCCCTCTACGCCGCGCCCGCTCCGTCTCTCGTTCCAGACGGACCCCCCCCGCCCCCACCCGGGCCTATATCGTTTCGGAGAGGGGGGGTGCTTTCTGACCCTGCCGGCCGACCCCGGGATGGCAAGCTTAACAATGACGAATCACTCGGCGGGGATCATTTACATGCCCCCTGAACCCCATATTTGGGTCCATTAGAGAGCAAATCAAATATTTATGTTGTTTATTGGAAGTGCAGGGTTTCATCTCACTCGGTGATTGTTTCATGCAAAGGCTGGGAGACCTCGGCGTATCCGCGCGCCCGGGAAACTAATCTCGGGCTCGGTGTCAAAAAAAAAAAAAAAAAAAAAAAAACCCGATCCGGCCCCCCGAACGAATTGTACTCAGGGAAAAAAGAAAGTCGGGTTTCTCCGTAATACGTAATACGCCGATGTTTAACACGGTGAGTTTCCAAAGACGCTCTGACTTCCAACACAGGGAGGGAGAGAGATGGAAAGGGGGAGAGAGAGAGGGAGGGGGGGAGAGAGAGAGAGAGATGGAGAGGGGGAGAGAGAGGGGGGGGAGGGAGGGGTGTGGAGGTAGAGGGAGGGAGCAAGAGAGAGAGGGGAGGGAGAGGGAGCGAGACAGAGAGACTCGTATAAAATGTTGGCGCGCTATCTCTCCGGGTCGGCCTTTCGCGGCGGAAATGAGAGCAACATTTCATGTCCAGGTGTTGTGTTGGGTCTCCGTGGGGATCGGCCCTAATTGAAACACTTCATACAGTGTGCCGCTGATGGTGCTGATGGTGCCGGTGGTGCTGCTGCCGCCGCCGCTGCTGCTGGTGGATGAGCCTGCGTCGGCCAAACTAGCTCGTCCATAGCGACCCGCGCGGTCTGTTCCTTATTAAATTGTCCATTGGCCGTTAATGATATTGCGCCGCTCGCACGCTGGGATTTAATAGATAAGGCCTTTAAATGTTTTACAGTATTATTAAAACTCAGAGGTGGCCGCCGCTTTATTTCGTGCCGCCAGGCCTCCCCCCCCCCCCCCCCCCCCCCCCCCAACAAACTAATCAGTCATATTACCACACTCCACGAAGTCCGGGAACGCCATTTGCCGGCAGAGCGGGGCGACCCGCGTCGATATCGTCGCCGAGAGTCAGAAACGGGGAAAAGAAATCAACGCCGACGGCGGTGGCGGCGGCGGGAGAAAAAAGAGAGGGGGCTGGAAGGAGAGCCGATCATCTGCGGCCGTCCGGGGGCGCGGCCGCGGGACCGGAGCGGAAGACAGGGCCCGCCTCCCACCCCCCCGCCCCCCGCGACCCAGGCTGGGAGAGAAAACGCGGGGAGAAAGCCGCCGCCGTAATGACACGCGGCCCGTTGTCTATTAGCCGCGCTAAGATGAGGGGGTTTACGGCACAGGGCTCTGTAAACAAAAGATTAAACCAAATCGAGCAGCAGAAAATGAAAGGAAAACAGGAGCGGGGTAATGAGGGCGCAGACGTTGCCTCTGACCAGATTACCATCTCCACAGACTACTGGAGAGGAAAGCGCCTGATTGAGCCATTTTACCACACAGCGAGTTTTTTTTTTTTTTTTTAACGCCTCTACGCCCTCGCGCACAAAAACCCAATACCATTACCGCGATCGGGGAAGTTTGGGGGGGTCGCGGTATTTTCCTTTAGTGACCCCCCCCACCCCCCCTTCCCTCTCCCCTTCCCCCTTCCCCACCAAGCTCTTGGTCCTGTCTTTTCTTTGGAGGTAATACACTGGGATACTGACCTTCGGTAACCTTTCGGGATCACCTGGGTGCCTGGGGATGACCTTCTGCAGCCTCTGGAAACCATAATCAATGGTGGGCTCGTTCAGGGCTGCGAAGAGGAGAGACACACGGGAGGAAAGGGGGAAGAAAAGAAAGAAAAAGAAGAATATTTCGTTACCAATTTTGGCCGAGCGGGAGCAGAGGGGGCGCTAATTGAGAAGTCTGTTGGAGTTTACCCGTACGGAGGGGGGAGGGATAAGAAGTCGGAACGCCTCATTTCGAAGAGGGAATCTCCCGGGTGCGGACGGTGTTTTATGAAACAGACGGTGGCTCAAAGGGGGAGCTGGGTGCGGTGGGGGTGTGGTGGGTGGCGGAAAATGACACGCGCTCCTCTGCTCTGACACCCGTGTCACCGAGTGTTATTCCATTAACAGCCGCGATGACCTACATCGGCCTGAGAATCCTTCCCCGGGAGCCCTCCTCCCTCTTTCATCTGCGGAATATTGACTACGGCAAACTACATGGCGGGGGGCCGGGCGGTGGTGATGGGGGGGGGTTCTTTTAATCTAACAGTGCTTTAATAATCTGCGAAAGGCTGTCCACACATTGATCTACAGTAAGTCGCTGTCATTTCACTCTTCGCCCGCGCTCACGCCGCCCGCCACATCGGGGCCCGGTGAAATACGACGGCGCGTCCCGCGGAGCCATTAATCCCCCCCCCCCCCCCCCTGCGCACGCACACACACACACACCCTGAAATAGTAATCTGGGGCACGCCGGCATATTGGACCGATGAATCAGAGGCACAAAGTAAATGAATCATAACCCCGGACTTTTGGTGGAGAGCGGTGAGCGTTTTATACGTCTGACAGCCCTAATGGGTAATTGAAGGCATCCTTACAGCTCCGGCTGATTCTAAACAATCATGCGCACACCCGTAGGCAGGGCAGGGAAGGAGGGAGGGAGGGGAAGGAGGAGTGCGGTGTAAAGGGTGAGGGTGGTGGTGGGGGGCGGGCGGGGGCGGGGGGGCAGGAACGACTTAATAGAGAACATCACTTCTCAATGTAGATATCATTTTCAGGAGAGTAACTCCGCCGAGCGAGGCGCTTCATAAATCAATGGCTTTCTGTGGAGACTAATAAGAGCCGCCTGCCTCTATTCATTGTTCAGCCCTGTAATTTGGCCCATCACTCATTACTCAGCGTGTAACGCCGGCGTTAACACCGCACAGCTCGCTGAACCCGCTCGCTCGCACGCCGCGCCGCGCCCCCACGCGGAGGCACGAGTCGGGGAGGCGGGTGGGGGCGGCGGGGCCGGGGTGGTGGGACCCACACCCGGAGAAAAGCAAAATGTCGAGGCTTCTTTCTCTTTGTCTTTTCTATCTCCAAAATGAGAAAGGGGGGAAAAAAAAAACCCACCCAGATACCACACACACGCACACAACGCGTCCTGTACCACGCGCCCAGTCGGACCCAACAGGGGGGGGATTCGCCGGCCCCCGGGCGTGACGGAGTGGAGCAATTACGCAATGCCTCACGGCGCGTACCACGCCCGGTGCGTACCCCGCCCCGCCCCCCGGAAATCAGGTTTCTCATCGCCCGCCGCCGTATATTCCTCCAAAAGAACGATCGCCATCGCGTTTGGACTTTGGTTCCGAACGGGAGGGGGAACGCGATCTCCTCCTTAATAAAGGATTGATCTGCGGTATTGATCGTACATGACAAGGCTGTGGCAAGGAATTTGCTCTCTCTCTCTCTCTCTCTCTTTGGCTATTTCCACCCGACCCCCCTTTCTCACGCACTCTTGCAGTCTAACAAATGTATACATTGGCCGCGTGTGAATGTGTTTGTGTTTGTGTGTGTGTGTGTGTGTGTGAGTGAGTGTGTGTACGCACGGTACCCCCCGCCAGCCCCACCCCACCCGCCGGACCCCGCTGCTCAGTGTGATGTAAATTGTGTATGTGTAAAAAGCACTCCATAATCAGGCCATCCATCATCAGAGGCTGTCAGTGGGCTCTCTCAGGGTGATACATCACGCTCTCCTGTCCTCTGCCTCAGCTGGGGCCGGCCCGCTCAACCCGCCGGGCATGCTGGGAACGCAGCCGTTGAGCCGCGCGGCGCAAGGGGAGAAGGGGAGACCCGGGCTGGGAAAAGGTGAGGCTGTTTGATGCATCTCTCCGGCGATAATGACGCCCCGTCCGGGAGAGGGGGTAAAAAAATAAAATAAAAATAGACGAAAATGCGAATAACGGAGCGCCGTTAGGAGGTCATGATGTCCCCGCGTCCCCCACAAAGGCGTTTTGGACTTACAGTTTTTTTTTTGGGGGGGGGGTCATCCGTGGCCCCCGAAGCGTAGATTTTTATTATTTTTTTTTTTTTAAGCGGCGTTTGGAGCTCGCGGGCCGGCGGCGCGAGTATCAGGTGCCCGCCTCCTGCATGCCGACATGTCGCCGTCTCATCTATCATGGAGATGATCTTTGTAACAACCCCGGCGTAATGAAATTGGTGACACAGACCGCCATCTGCTATTGATTTCATGCAAATGCCTTTGACAGCTGATGGAGACTTGCATTAGCGCTAAACGGTGCTGTCAGTTGATGAGTTGACAGTTCTGTAGTCGCGGCATGTACCCGGGCGCAGACAGACACAGACAGCATCAATAATCCTAGAAGAGCTGCTGATGATATATACTGAGCACCGCGCATCCCATCGCGGACGATAAAGGAAATATCTATTTCTCGGAGGCTCGGAAAGACTTTTTCCTTTGCTCGGACTCCTGGTTCTCTCTTCGGTTTCACAAGGCGTCGCCGCCTCCAACGCCGCACGCACGCACGTGCTCCCGGCGGCAGTTCAGTCCAAGGGGAAGGTTTTAGGGGTTGGGGGGTGGGGAGGTGGAGGTGGCGGAGCGCGTGGAGTATGCCCCCCTACGAGGGTTCTCAGCCGCCACGGGGAAACACGAAACCCCTCAGCACATATCCCCATAAATCCTTCGCCGGGTGGGGAGTCTCTCGCTGAGGAAGGGGGGGGGGGGGGGGGGGGGGCTGGGTGGGTGGGGTGGGCGTGGCGGGGTGGGGGTGGGGATTCGGTTGCTGGCACGTTCCAGTCACGCCCGCTTCTCCGGCCCGCGGCCAATCAATACCACTTTCCTGTTTTAGAGGCGGGTAATTATGAGGTGGAGAGATTGTGTGACCTCTCACCCCTGCTGCATTACTCGGCTGATATTAAGATAAATTGCCTGATTTTGGGTAAACATATGCTGCAATTCAAACTGTCAACACTGGTTTGCTCAGGGATAATTTGTATTGATCTCCTGGCTTCTTCCCCATTTTGCTTACTGACCTCATGGATAATTAGAGAAAAAGAGACACAGGGAGGTAAAGGCAGGGCTTGCATTTGAATACTTTGCAGGGCCGGGGGGGTGGAGGAGGGGGGAGGGGGTGGGGTAAAGGGATTGTTAGGTGGAGGAGAGCGAGAGCGAGAACAATACGGGGCCTAATGGAATTTTCATTTTCTCTCATCTTCCGTTCGGCTTTTTCCGACAACTTAGATGTTTAGTTCAATTACAGCCACTGACACTTATCTTCCTGTTATCCCCGCGCCCGCGCCGCGGCACATGTAAACGGGGGGGTTTGATGTTCTTTAATATGTTTTTCCCGGGGTTTCATTTCGGGGATGATTAGAATTTAACAAAGCGGCGAGACAACAAAGTGACGCCGGGCGCCTGAGAAAGCGCGAGCGGAGACCCTCCGGAAGGGAGGGCGTCTCTCGCCTGGGTGGAGGCTCGGAAGCAAGCCTCACCGTGATCCTGTCTTTTTTTTTTTCTTCTTTTCTTTTTTTTCTTTCTTTTTTTCGAGCGACAGCGGCCCGGAGTCGCGGTGTGCGGCGGCGGCGGAAACGGGCGTTTCTGCAGCCCGTTCTCGATCTGGCGTCATCCCTCCATTCCATTCCACTACCCCCCCGCCCCCTCCGTCTCGCCACTTTGCCGAGAACGCCGCGCGGACGGGGCCTCGACACGGCATCCCAGCGCGGTCCGCCGCTCCCTCCCCGTGTTCCCCGGGAGTAGGACATGAGTAGACTCTCCGCGGGAAGCGCGGCAAACACGGGCCGACGCCGGGGCGGCAGGAGTGCTTACATCGCCGCGCCCGCCCGCCCCCCCGGTCCATGTAAGCGGATGGAGGACACTTATTGACCCTACAGTAACGGGGTATAAACATAGGGAAATGTTTGAGCAAAGCAGTAAATTTGAGGGAAATTGTTCCTTGTTAAGTCTACGGGCCTGAATGGGAAGTGAGCTCCGAGTGCCGGCATTCCTGCCAGCCATTACAGCTTATTACGATAACTCTATCTTTCCAGGAGATAAAAACCTAGCCTTGTTGCCATTTGCCAGCTATTACTTTCGCTAATTATACTTAACTGCTTCGAGCTTATCTCCACTCCTCCTACACCATTGAGCAGTTATTTTTTTTCTCCCCCTCCCCCTCCTCCCCCTTAACACAAATTAGCGGCGGAGTGGGAGTCGGAAAGGGGGGAGACAGATAAACAGAACAGGCAGAAGTTCATTCGAGTGTTATTGCGTTTGTAACTCGTCAGAGAGTCGAATGCGGCTTGTTAGACGGACGAAGGTCACGGCAACATCAGTCCAAGAGAAAGTACGGTGTTTTGTTTGGGGGGGGGCGGGTTTTGCCGACACGTGAGTGAGTGCCGACCGGTTCAGGGCGGATCGGGGGGGGGGACGCCCGATCTCGTACGTGTGGGTTAAACTGAGGGGAGGGTTAAAAACTCCAACGTGTAGACGGAAGGCGAGGCGTTCAAAGGTCGTCATGCGGAGGAAGGAGTCTCATCTTGTCTTGAATTTAGAAAAAGGAAAAAAAAAGAAAGATTTTAAAAGAGGAACCAAGCCCACTTTCACAGCAAACCCACGCAAAGACGGAGCAAAAACCTGGTCCGGGGTTTGAACACTGACCATATCATCTCCATCCACCGTGGCCGGCTATCACTGAGTGATTCCATCTCCAGCGGTCTCGAGATGAACAGGAAATTAAAATTTCAAAGAACTGCAGTTAAGATAAATCAATGGAGACAGATCAATGTTCATTGAAATTTCATGAACTTTGAGCCAATGTGGACGGGAAGAAAGAGAGAGAGAGAAAAAAAAAAGAAGAAGGAGGAGAAGGAGAAACCCCCGACAGTTACAGTCTCCTGCAGATATTGCCCCTGTAATAGATAGAATGTAATTAACATGGTTTAAAAAGGGAGCGGTGTTACAGATTGCTCACCCTCACTTTGAAACCTCTCGTATTGGTGGCATTATTAAAAAAAAAAAAAAAAAGAGGGGGGGGACACCTGTTAAATCCTCTTGAATGACATCTAAAGGGAGCGTGCCCCCCCTCCCCCCCGCCAGCAACGCCTTGTGGACTTTCACACATTACCGGCCAACAGAAATCAAATGGGTTCCCTTCACAGCTGATTGCGGGCGCAAATTAATATTGTAAAATGAAGATCAATACATGGACGGGGCGCCGATCGATGACGGCTAAATTACGGCCGCGTTTTCCCCCCCTCATTCAAGATGAGTTGTGTTTTCCTCTCAAAGTCAATACCGCGTAGCCTCCCTCATTCATTTCTCAATAAACTTGCCGATGAATTTCAATCAAAATGCGGCAGAGAGCGATGGGGGGGTGTGGGGGGGTGGGGGGGGGTGTAGTTCCTTTAAAGCCTGTTGGGTGTGGAACATTTCGAAAATGGGGCAAGGGGCGGTGGGGGCGCGTTTGTGTGTGTGTGTATGTGTGTGTGTGAGTGGTGGAGTGTGTGACTGTAGGAAGAGAAAGATCCTCGTCTATCAACGACCCGCCCCCACCCGCCGCCCCCCCCCCCCTTCTCTCCCTCCCCCTCCTCCCTCTATCTGTCTTTGGGCGGAGGACGGATGTTGAAACCTGGCGAGGACAATCCATTTACAGAGCCATTAGAAAGCAAAACCTGCAACGATGCTGTGAAACCCCAAGAAAATGGGTCCAATTAAAATTGAAATCAATGAATAGTATCCTTACAAAGAAACGAAAACAAAACCCCTACCTTGATTTTCTCCCCCCCCCTCTCCCTCTCTCTCTCTCTCTCCCCCTCTCTGTTAAAAGAAAGCCGTAATACAAGTCCCGGGGAGGCGGCGTAACGGGGTAAAAGCCGCGCTCAACCCCGCAGGTATTTATTTCAATCAATTTCCCGGAGCTGGATTTCACAGGTCACTTGCTGATAACACGCTGGGAAATAATGCCACAGTGTGCTTCTCAAAGCCTACCTGACAAGCCGCCTGACAGCGGGGGAGTTAGTGCACGTCATGTCAGCCCCCTAATTGGACACGAGGACCTTCCTCCGCCAAAACCTTGTCGCGTTTCCGCCAAAAGCTCGCGAGGCCTTCAAAACCGAGCCCGGCGTAGCCGGGTGACGACTGTCTCCTTGGCTCCCGCGCAGGTAGCGCTAAAGAGCGCCGTCGTAATGAGACAAGGAGGGCCGGCGGTGTGGCTCGCGCAACAACCCCCGCCGCCGCCGCCCCCCTCACCACCACCCGCCCCCAGCCGATCACTCTTGCACCATGCAGTGTCAGTAGGACATGGCTGGGCTTTGCATCTTGTATCTTGTCTCAAGCATTATGCTCTAACCTCATTCACACCCAAGATTTCACTTCCGAGGCCGTTTCATCCAGACGCGGCCGTGCTTCAAACGGGGGGGGGGGGTCCTTTCAACCCCCGGCTTCCATGGAACTCCCTGCTTTGCGCGCCGCAGTTCCGGCCTTAAATGCGCTCGCTGTGTGTCCTTAAATCTCTCCTCCACAGCTGATCTGTTTACATACCTCCGTGAATGCCTTTGATTATAGCGTATCTTTGCCGTTAGCCGCACCCCGTCGCCGGGCGGCAAACGCACCAGCGCACCGAGCCCAACCCCGCCGGACCGGTAATGACGAGGAAGCCCTCCATCTTGATCGGCCTCTGAATCTGGAGCTTCAAAGTGCTCGGGGTGGAGAGGAGGCCTCGGGATAAGCCCGACACACAGTCTGAACAGCACGGGACCCTATCTGATGTGTCGTGATAAAGACGTCCATGTTTGTTTTTTTTCCAGGAGTGTGTTTGATTTTGGATTCCCAGTACCGGATCTATTTATATCTCAACCTTACTCTGAAAAGCAAAAGGGGATTACACGTCCAAGTTAACATTGCTCGTGTAAATGTTAGTAGGTTAAATAAAAGGGGGGCATCATTGCTGCACTATTTACAACTTCTTTCCTGCCCCCACATCCCTTACAGGAGTGACATTTCTTGATCTCCCCAGTATTGAGTGAAGCACACATGACCCCTTTGTCCTTATGTTGATGAATGACTGCCTCATACCCATTTTGTCAGATTTTGGTGCAGTGGAGTCGATAGCGTCACCTTGACAAGAAAAGTTTGTGATCCATCAGCCCTCAAGGCTGTCTGGGCCCCCAACTAAAGGCCTGGCAGGAGCATCTCGCGGTATGGGGGAGTCTGCTCCATCAAAAAATCCCTCACCCGGCGTGTTGTGTGCAATGCTGTGGGGTCGAACGAATGGCTCTTGTTACTGCCACTTTACAGAGGTGGGGGCAGGGGGAGGGAGAGGGGGGAAAAAAAACACTTGACTTGTACTAATAGCCGAGAAGCCATGCTGGTCACCAAAGGTCTGAAGACGAAGCACCCTGTCAGTGCCCAGCTTGGGAAATTAGCAAATAATGTTCCCTACCCCCTGACAAATGTGTGACAGCTCGCCTTCGCCAATCATTCTCTGCTAACGTTATGATGCATGTCCTGTATCCCCACCAGAGGATACAGGCGAAGTTTACTGACCCTCAATTTACCCATGACAAATGGGGTCCCGGTAAATGTGCGTTTTCTGGGGCGCGGAAGGGGTTTCATTTTAAGCAATCCCGGTTATATGGATGTCACTGATTAGGATAAATAGTGGCTGAGTGTGTTAGGACTGCGAGCCGAGCCATATTACCATGGACCTGCACCGCCGCCCCGGGAGAGGAGCTCTCATGGAAACCTGGGCAATATAGTAAAACCAAAAGCTCTGATGCAATTAGGCGCTCAGAGTGGATAAATTGTACGGTCAGGGTTTTTATTTATGATTTACTCTTTCATACGGAGGGGGCAACTGTGTTGTAAAATGGTTGTAAATAGGGTGGTAAAAAAATAAATGGTACCAGCGCGCACTCTTTGCACTGCCTAATAAAGTGGGATGTATTGACTCGGGACCGGCTCGGACTTTCTCCTTTTGATTTTCTACAACCTTGCTGACAGTTGGTTCAACCGGCCGTCCTGGCCAATGGATAACCGATACATGGATTAAGCCGAGGACGAGCCGGCTCCCGGGGACGACACTTTGTTAGAAGGTATAAAGTTGAAAACCTGCGCGGCGAAATAGCCGGGTGTGTCATTTCTTTAAAAACACGCCAATTAAAGCACATAAGCTCCTTGAAAAGCCGCCGTGGAGAAAAAAAAGAAAAAAAAAAACGCGGCGCGGGGGTTTTCGCACGACGTGTCGGCGTGCCTCATTAGTGTTTCCAAATGTCCAGTCGTCAGTGCCTACAGGATTATTTGATGCACGCTATAGAGTCCTGAGAACGGTTTGTGTGTTCTGGAAGCGTTCCAGCGCTACTCTTAACCCCGGCGAGGACGTGTTCCTCCGCTGTCGGAGTCGACTGCAGTCTCCTCTATGTTGACTCTCGGTAATTTGTGATAATTTCTTAAATTGAGCGAGTTAAATCTCCACAATTAGGCTGGTGGGGCAAAGAGGAGTCAACATGAAAAAAAAAAGGGGGGGGGGGGGGGGGGGGTCCTGAATACTCCTCTCAAGGCAAGCGCTCAGGTCACGCTTGAAGCCCGGGCTTTGATAAGGAGGCTTTTGATATGCACACGCCCACCCTGCCCTTGTGGGGCGTCGCCGTAACCTTCTGTGTGCTTGAGACGAGGCCTTGTCACTGCACTACGCGCGCCTTGGCACCATCTCGCTTTCCCTTGCACCTGTCGGTCATTTCGCAGTCGAGTCCGGCGACGCGGCGTCTGTCACCCGGCGATTACCGTAACGTGCGGAATCGGCCGTGGCCGATTCTACCGTCGAGTGGCGCGGCGCGGCGCTCTCAAAGCAGTCTCGCCCTCTCAGGCGTCCGACCCCTGCAACAATCGGGGTGAGCCTCGCGGGGGAATACGCCGGGCGGAGGAGCCGGACCTGTCTATCGGCGACTTTCTCTTTTAATTCGCCGCACTAATCAATTGCACCTCCGTTGCCTCCCAGGGTAATTGTATCTCTCCGCTAACTGGAAGCGAGTCGGAACCGAGGGAAGAAGGAGGAGGAGGAAGAATGGAAGGAGGGAGGGAGGGAGAGGGGGGTGGGGGGGGGGGGGATCAACAAAGATAGAGAGGAAGGGACACGTACCCCCAGTAAAACCTGATGGTAATCATCCCAATCCGCTTAGCCTGTGTGACTAATGGGGTCTGTTCTTAAGGGACCTGGCACTTTCACCGGGGTACTATAGAAGCCATTAATGTCTTAACTTATACACCTTCCCAGGGTTTCACGCCAGCACATGTCCTCGCTCGCTCGCTCGCTCGCACGCACGCACGCACACGCTCACACACTTACAAACAGGCACACTACACTCTTGTTTCATTATCCTGGTGCCTTGTTGGCCTATGCTCCGCTCCTGCGAGGGAAGGTTAAACGCAGGAGGGCTCGGCCAGACTGCACGCCTGGAAGGGGAAGGGGGACGGATAGCCGCTGGTGCTGGTGGTGGTTTGGGGGTGTGTAGAGAGAGAGGGGGGGGGTGACTTGATGAGAAACAGCTGCCCCCAGGATGAAGGGGGTCTGGGTTGGGTGAGGGGGTCCACCCCCCCCCCCCCCCCCAGCCCAATCCCACTTTGCAATTCTGCTGCGCTCAAGGCCAGGGCTGCGTTGGAGGCCTGAGGGTGGTGCCGGGTGGTGGTGGTGGGGGGGGTGAGAGTGAGAGTGCTTTCACGACACCCCCCCCACACACACACACACACACAGATTTTTTTTGTTTTCCTTTCGCTCATTCTGCCCATCAAGAGTTGGAAGCAGACAGAGGCTTCCAGGTCAGACAGGCTGTGACCCCACCCCCTGACCTCTGTCTCCTCACCAATGATGACAGATAAGACCGCCACTTCCTTCTGTTAGCCCAGATAATCAGACGTATAATCGGACCCTTACTTTAAAGTCCGACACACACTTCTTCTGCGTTTCCTCGGGCTCTTCTCCCTCTCCCTCTCCGTATTAGGTTCTCCCCGCGTGTTTTTTTTTGTTTGTTTTGTTTTTGGCCACACGAGCGACCCGAATTGTGCCACTCCGTCCACCATCATCAACAAAGTGCACTGCTTCCTGTTCTATCGGCAAATGAACGGGGGAGCTGTGTCTATCTCACGGTGGGGGCGGATGAATAGAATTGGCAGAACGAGTCACCCTGACAGCTTGGGTTTAACAGCGCTTGGCAGCGCCGTGTAATGGCGGGTCACGGAGGGATCGCGTTACACTTGCGCAAAAGTCCTTCGTCCGAAAAAAACACCTTTCAGCGCTGCCTCGCGGATCTCACACGTTTGACATTCCGGCAAGCGAGGGACCACCCCCCCCCCCCTGCCCGCTGGTTTCGTTTTTTTGGCGGAGCCGTAGGAAGGAGGGTGGGGGTGGTGGTGGGGGAGACGGGGGGCTTTTTTGACTCACCGGTGTAGACGAATCTCCCCGGGGCGCCTTTGCAGAACTGCTTGGACTTGTAGGACAGCGTGACTTCCACCACGCCGGGGATGTGTCTCGGTGGGGTCTGGACGCGGATGGCGTGGGGGGTTATCAGCTGGTTCAGAGGGGCACAGACGGAAAATAGATTCAAAGGAAATAAAAAACATACAAATAATTACGAGCCCAGAGTCAATTCCGGGGCCTTTCCTGAATTGAAAGAAGTCACTTTTCTCTCAGAGGGAGCAGCAGAATCTGATTAAAACCAAACACGGGGATCTTTTATTTTAATTACCTTTGATTATTTCAAATTAAAATGACTAAAGTGCTTCAAAACCAAGGGTTTGAAGCTTTAAAGTCCACTTGGTTTGAAGTGGTTTAAACAGGTCCACGGTCCACAGCTCGTTCAGAGGGGGGGATTCTTCAGACCTCTCCTTATTTTGATAATAATATTAATGATAATATTTGGAAAATAAGCTTTTCTTTTTCTGTGATGCGCTTTTCTTTTCTGCTTCACCCCCTCTGTGGAGGATTTTGCGCCATTCACACACACTCGCCTTTCAAAAAACGCGCTTTGCGCCCATTTCCTCCCGCGCTCTTTACCTCGCTCCATACCAGCATGGTGCCGAACACCACCTGCAGGCCGTCGAAGAAGTTGTCGCCGATGATGATGACCGTGGCTCCCCCGGTTGTCCATCCCTCGCTGGGGCTGATGGCCTTGATGCACGGGGTGGCTGCTTGTTCCGAGACAAAGAGAAGAGCCAATTCAGCACCTCGCCTTGGAAAGAAGAAAAACCTCGTGCGGGGGGACGTACAGACACGTATATCCCCTTATGTCTCCTTTACATTCAAGCCTTGTAAGACTTTTCATGGAAATTAACCCCCATACACACCACCACCCCCCCAGACCCCCCGCCGAAAAAAAAAAAAAAATGAAAATGATGGATTTGTCCTCCAAGGCGTGAGAATCAAAATCATTTATCAGCGCGGCGGAGTGGTGTAGTTAAGCAGACCCTTCAAATGGTCCACTTCACAAAGGCTAAACGCCCGGCGTTCGCCAGGAAAATGATTTGATGGAGCAAATTATGTGTCAGGGCAAATGTAGCCATCGGAGTTGATTAAGCGTGCGCCCGCGAGTACAGTAAAAAATTTCAAAGTTGAACACGTCTTAAATGAGTCAGGAACGCGGGCCGTTAAAGCGGAAATGACAAGCTAAAGCCTCGGCGCCCCGCTCGCGTTCTTTCATTACCTTTTGTTCTGCATACGCCGCGCGCCGCCTCCAAAGTGCGGGTTCCGGGGGTTTCATAACGTCAGATACGCTCATGAAATATTTACCTTCTGATTTTTTATTTATTTATTTATTTTTTTCCCCTTTCCCTCTCTCCTCCCGCTCCCCCTTCTGTTTTTGTGATCGATTCAGTCCATTTCATATTGTTTATTACAATGCTTTTCATCTGGCATGACTTCTGCCGCGCGGCTCTGCCCATTCGTCAACGCGGTCCGGGTTGTTATTATAATCTAATTTAAGTGATCCGCCGCCCTCACGTTCGCTGTCATTTGATGCATTACCTTAATATGCCGCTCAGCCCCGACAACGTGTTTACACCCGAAAATAGCATGACAGCCCCGCCGTAAAATAACAATATCAAATTTAATCTATCTCCATCAATATCTTTGAATACACCGGGAATGTGTTTTGTTTGCTCTCCCGCTCGCTTGCTCCCTCTCTCTCTCTCAACGCTCTCCCTCTCCCTCTCCCGCCACTTCCCGAGCCCCGCTCTGCACCTCCATTATCCCCTCCATCCAGTAAGTAAATCACAGTCGGCCATTGTTGTATGGATCACTTCAGACAAGACATCTCCCTTTGTTTGCCTTGCTGTTGGGTCTGTTCAGGTCATGTTTGCTCTCTCTCCATGCCCATAAAGTGCGCACACACACTCTCACGCACACACACGCACACGCACACGCACACACACACACACACACACAGACACACACACACACGTATTGGTACTACAGGGAATCTGACTTTAACAGGCGCTGTTGACTTCATGCTAATCACCTCGTACAGATTTTCATTTGTGAGGCCTGGAGGAGTGACATTTGCTTTCCTTAATTGCGAAGCGGAGCGTCTGAAAGAGGACCAACCCTCCATGGGCACGCCGGGGCCCCCTCTAAGGGCCTGACCTTCATCAGTGCGGACGATTACGGCAAATAATTCACCCTTCAAAATTACTGTAAACAAATTGACTTTGGGGATTGGGGGGGGGGGGGGGGGGGGGGCGCGGGGGGGGGGGGGGGGGGTATCAAACGGTGGTGACGGTGACTGTCGGAGGGGGCAGCTGCAGCCTGCAAAACCTACCACAGCCACACGCACGCACGCACACACACTCAGACAAACACACACACACACACACACACACACACCACCTCGGAAATCCCAGAGCCCCGCCCCCCCCCCTCCCACACACACACACACACACACAGAAGGACCCATGGCGAGGCAGAGACTGAGGCCCTAAGCTGTCCACCCTTCTGCCTAAAAAAAAAAGGGGGGGGGGGGGGGGAGGTACATTTGCATATGTCTCAATGCGCAGACAGAGAGGGGAGCATGTGCTGAATGGGGACCGTGGCGAAGTGGATTACACAGTCAGCGCAGGCGATCTGATGATAGACACACACAACAACCCTCCCAACACACACACACACACGCACACACACACACCCCTCAGCAGATGATAAGCATCAGAGGGATCGGCCACCCCCCCCCCCGAATAAGGACGCCGAAGAACAGGGCCCCGGCCGAGCTCGCGCCCGCCGCAAACTTCTAGCGGCCAATGGCTCCGAATTCGCTTCATTTTTCTGCGCGCGCCGCGCGACCGGCGCGACCGGCGTTCCCAGTGTCCCTCCCCGGGGGGGGGCGGGGCGGAAGACGAGGCGAGCGGAGGGGGATCTGAGCGCGGGAGCGTATTGAGACGCTCAAACAGGTCCGACGTGGCCCCCGAGAAGCCGTCCTTTGTTCCGCCTGCTGAAATGTGTTGTAATTGTGCTGTGGGATGTCCAGATGGTCGGCTGATAGTGCAGCTGATGGGATTATACCTTTTACCTCTCTCTGGGCCATCTGTTCCCTTTGACTCTCCCCTCTCTCTCTCTCTCTCTCTCTCTCTCTCTCTCTCGCTCTCTCTCTCTCCCACTATCACTCTCTCTCTCCCTCTCTCTCTCTTTTAGACCCGGGAGTCTGGATTCACTTGTCTTTATTGCATAAACCCTAACAGCATTACAGCCACTTGGCATGCAAATGAGGCAGGCGCTGCGGGGCCAATGCTGACTCTCCTATATTGTCTGGGGCTCCATAATAGTGGAACAGAGCTCAGGAACGTGTGTGTGTGTGTGTCTTGGAGTGGCGGTGATGGCGGTAGGTGGGGAGGGAGTGGGGGGGGGGGTGTCGCTGTGTCTTTATATGTGTGTGTGGGGCGCGGTGGGGATAAATAAACGCTGCACCACACACGGAGAGAGGAGTTTGGTGAGTCAGTCTCGCCATCCGCCGCTAGCAGCGCCCCTCACGGCCAACAGGGGGCAGCACCTCTTGATCGATGTGAGGCGACGGGTTACTCTCTCGCTCCCTCTCTCTCCGTTGCGCGGGCGGGCGTGCCGGCTCTGTCGCTCGGCCGGGGCCACATATCTGAGGCCCTCTCGCCCGGTGAACTCCCGGGGAAGAATGTGTTGCTAATTTAAAGCACGCCGTCCGCCTGTTGTGTCGGAGGCAGCGCCGCGGAGGACACGGATGAGATTACGCTTTTTTTCTTTGCTTGTCTTTTCTTTTTTCTTTTTTTTTTTTTTTTTTACGAGCCAGTCCTCCCGTCCCCCCCCGCCCCCACCTCCTCCCCCTCCCCCGCCGTCGCCTCCTCCTCCCCCCGGCGTGTCACATCCGCACGCGGCGGGAGAGCGTCGAGAGCTCCGGCTCCGACAGACGCAGACAGGTTTTCACCCTCAGCTTGCGCTGTTGACGCGTGTTAAATTTGTTTTTGTCGTCGAGCCGGGGGCAGGAGGAGCGAAAGTGACTCCTACTTAACGGAGCATGCGAAGTTTCGGCAAAGGCAGAGCGTTTTTTTTTAAAGTTGTTAGACTAAGACATGTTCAACTGGGCGGTTGACAATAGCTCCTTTTCTTCTTCCTCTTCCTCCGCCGCCTGCCGCTTCTTCTTCTTCTTCTTCTTTTTTTTTATGGGGCGTCACTTTCGAGCTCTTTGAGGAGTGTGTTGAAGAGGAGAATGGGATGGGCTGGGGTGTGAAGAACACAAGCGCCCCCCTCTCCCCGCGCGCGCTCGCACGCACGCACGCACACACACACACACACACACACACACACACACGCACACACACACAACACAAGGGGTGCGGGGGGTTCCCGTGGGATTTGGGGAACACGGAGGCAAGGGCTCAACCTCTTTAATTGCTCTCCTCATTAAGGAGGCGGTTGC
>NC_137202.1:23845074-23847574 GCF_960531495.2 Zeus faber
GAGTGATATTAAGGCCAATGAAGGGGATATTAACATGGCTAATTAAAGCTCTTCCAAAGCCGGCGCGAGGAGTTCTCTCGGCGGACCCGGGCGCCGGGATGAAATAATCGGCCGCGGCAGCTATCAGTTGGGGGAGCGGTGGGGGGAAGGAACCTGGGGGAGGGTGGAGGGTGGAGAGCGGAGGGGTGGGATGGGATGCGGGGGGGGGGGGGGGGGGTGTTGGGGTGTAGTTCATCCGTGGGACTCGCCGGTGGAGGGCGGGGCAGGGCCCGGCATAGAGAGAGGCTCGGAATAAAACTAAGTGTGAAGAGAGACAAAGGAGGGAAAAGGAGGGAATGCAAGAGAGGGAGAGGGAGAGAGAGTCTTCCGGAGCTCATCCCGACACACCGAGCCATGTCTGCAGACTGCCAGTATAACTAAGACCTGACACAGGCTTTTATCTCTGACAGCTACCCGTAGCGGTCTACAAATCAACGCTAAAACAATCCAGCGTGGCTAAGACCGAGGCAATTAATACGATTCTCCCGTAGTACCTCCGTGCTTGCCCGCTGCCGAAGCTACTAATCACGCCATAATGATTTTTCTCCCTCTGGTCAAAGGGGAAATAGATTGTCTCTTTAGTAATGCAGCAGGCTCTGCGCCTTCCACTCCCAGGCTTCACAGACCCGGTAATTGAGGAGAAAAAGGCCGACTTTGGCACTTTGACTGATTTGAGGGCTGCTACACCCTCTTATCTTTACTCTGATCATTTTAGGCTGACACTCAAAGGGAGACCCGTCAGCCTAATTCTAGCTCACCCCTCTCCCATCATCAAACGGGGGAAAAAAGGAGTAGGCAAAAAAAAAAAAAAAGAAAAGAAAAGAAAAACAAACAGACGAGGTGAGAAAAGCCTTCCCTTATTTAAGTGGCCATCTTAATTGCCGGGGGTTGATGTCAGTAATTCATCAATGTCTCTGTCTTTGATTCGAGTGCGGAGGGCAAATCAGGATAAAGTTGTATTAATAATTACACGCATCCTTTGTCCTGTGGGGAAGATCAATTTCTGTCATTCTTTCATTGTGTTATTATTATTATTATTATTATTATTATTATTATCTATTAGCCATTTATTTAATTTAACATTATCCATTATTATCATTATTATTATTTTTAAATACGATATTTATTTTAATCAATCAATAATTTTATTTTACCCTTGAACATTTAAGTGAATACGCAAGAACTGGAATAATTAAAGAACGGGAAGGAGAAAAAAAAGAGTATTTATTGTTTTTTGTTATCAACAAATATATAGATATAAATATATTTTTATTGTTAAATACCGTCTGCGTGTGGTGGTGAACCCTGGTCTAATTGCACAATGAGCGTCCTCGTATCTGTCGAGGACAGTTACACAATACTCTGACAGATGGCCGTAGTACGTGCAAGAGTCAGGTATTGACAAGCCTAAGCTCCTGATTGGTGCCCCGCCACTAATGACTAGCGCACCACTGTCCACAGCCGGCAGCCATGACAGTGAGGTCATTCGTTGCAGCGCGCCGGGTATCGATCAGCGCCCAGCTCCAGCCCATCAGGCCCCAGCTGCCTCCCAGACTCAATGGGCCCCTGTTACGAGAGCCCCGGCGCAGCAGCGGCTCCCCACCACCAGACTACAATCTGCTGACACCAGATCTCCGCGCCGAGATAGTAGCGCGGCGGGTCAATAGCGTATCGGATTTCCAAAACGCCGGGGTCTTAATGTCAAGCCTCGCGCCTCCCCCTACCTAGCGGCTCCAGTTATTAGGCACTCCACTGAACTGCATTCAGATTCCCGGCGTGACCCCGCCGACGAGGTAAAAAGTAGAAATAGAGAGACTTATAGATCTTAATCCCCGCCTTCCAGCATCCAACAGTTATTTATGCAACCGAGTGGGCTCGAAATACCCCCCTCCGCCCCCCTCCTCCGCCGGAGGAGCCCTGGGAGGCCGCGGGGCGGGCGTTTCTGTCCTATTCCACGGCTTCGGCCGCCGCCCCGCCCTCCCCGCTCCTCCAGCCGAGCTGTTTTTCTCGCCTCCGCCCGAAAGTAAACCACAGCGCATTAACAATATTTGCTCTACCCCTGTGTACAAGTGCCCAGGGACCGGACCCACAGATCCTATCACTTCTTTATCAGGGAACAAGTTCCTTACTATCCACTATCCAACCTTATTGGGTTTGGGGGGGAAATTAACCCTTTCCACTCGAGCCCCCGAGAGCAGGCGAGGGTGGGGGCGGGGGGGGGGGGGAGCAGATGTCGCCGTCGTTGTTATTATTGTTCGACATCAAATCTCCCGCGCGCCGTGCGCCTCCAAGAATTTATTGGGTATTTCCGAGTTGCTGTTTGTTTGTTTTTTTTGGTGTTTTGTTTTTTTCTTTTCTTTTTTTATCTTCGATTTTCTTCTTTTGTTTTGTCGGTTTTATTTATTTTTATTTTATTTTTTTTTTTTTGATGATTGATTTTGCCATTTCATATCTCATATTC
>NC_137202.1:23852574-23870102 GCF_960531495.2 Zeus faber
CCTCAGCACAATTTGAATTAGCGCCGGGCGATGAAACGATCACGGTATTAATTTTTTTTATTCCCCTCCCCCATGATGAAATAGAATTGGCTCGATCGTCTCGATAAAGGCAGGTGGCGATGGAGAGCCGATTGCTTCCGACGATCAAGCTGACCCTTTCCCTCTTGCCAATTAGGTTTGTTGCCATTGAAAGAAGCCCCGCCCCCTCCCTCGTGAGTAGGTTGCGCTTGTAAACAAACCGGCAGCGGAGGCAGAGCGGCAGCGTCCAGAATGAGCTACGGGAAGAAGGATACAGATGATGCCATGAACTGTAGTTTATGATGATATATATGATGATATTTGAGGTGGCGTTGACAACCGGGACAAATACGTCCATAGCTTGTGTGTTTTTGCTTTGGATATATAAGTTCCGACCCAAAGCAAACGGTAAATATCCATCGTGTCAAATATGTCGACGAGGCATTTCACACCACAAACGTTATTATTTATTTAGGTCGAGGCCGCATTTATTTAGTTATTGATGGAAGCGGCTGCACTTGTTCCTTGCTGTTGGTAATCGATTTAGAACTTCCTCGACAGCCGCATTCCTTCTCGTCGGCCTCCTCCTTGGTTCCGGGCGGCGCACAGCTTGACATCCTATTTGATTTTTTGGGTTGTTTGCAAGTCGTTCTTTACTCCGTTGTGTTTTATCTCTGGAATATGTATGTGGGCCGGAAGCCGAAGGAAGTTCTTTGTGTTGACGTGTTGCCCCAACAAATGGGGACGAGCGTAATGTGGTTATCTATTTTAAAAATAGCGTTACGCACGTGAGTCTGTTGACGGGACTTATTTTATTTGGAATATAGTGTACGAGCGAAAACAGCCCACTTTTCAGTCAGGAAATAGTATAAATCGGCACGCCTCGATGATGTCATTCTTTATATAACCTGCCTATCAATTGTTTTTAAGCTCAATAAACACAGATAATATCTGACGGGAATCTGGACGCGTGGACCGGCACCAATTCTTTCTAACGGCAAAACCCCGGTCCCAACACCTCTCCTGAAAACGAACAGGCCCCCTTAGAAAAGATAAGGAATTGTGTTTATCTACCACTTTGCACCTCTCGCTAAGCCAACAACATTGCTCAAATCCCCCCCCCCCACCGTAAGAGTGAAAAAGAACGGAGAGGGGAAGAAAAAAAATAAATAAAAAAAAGGAATACGCAAGGAGTCGCAGGAGAAGCGGTGTGACTCGCGCTCCTCCTGGTAGCCCCGCCCGCCCGATCTGCACTGAGATGGATTAAACATTCAATTTGTTAGCGGCCCAGACCACCGCCCAGGTTCACCACTTACCATACAAATGGAAAACACGCGCCGTAATCTATTAGCCCGCTCGGCCTGACACTGTATTATGTTGTATTTGTATTATATTTACTTGAGGGAAATTACGATTCAAGTCATATTTATCTTCATGTGGAAATGTGTGTCTAAATGGAAATCACCTTTAGTGAGCGGGTGGATGCAGAGCAATACTAATGTGATCCATGAACCGTGCGATTTAGTCACCCCCGTATGGATGCACTACGGACTGATTCTACACATCAAACATGAGACCCCCGCCCCCACCCCCACCCCCCCGATGCCGTTTGATAATTATTTCGCTTACATTGCAACGCGAGGCCTCCGCCTGTGGAGCCGCTGGAAGAGCCGCCGCGTTCCCGACGATAGTAGTAAATACAGGCGCACGTGCACGCGCGGGGGGGGGGGGGGGGTGTTGGGGCGGCGGGCGCACGCCATCCCGCCCCCACCACCACCACCCCCACCCCCACCCCCTTTTGTCGTATGCAGCGGTAAACAGCTTCCCCCGGTAAGCTGTTTGCACTTCAGTGCCTGCTCTAGGAAATAAAAACAAAGCGCAAATTGGGAGGTTTTGTTTTTTTTCTTTTTTCTTTTTTTTTCCCCCTTTTTCTTTCTTTTTTCTTTCCTTTTTTTTTTTTTTTTTCCGGGGCGTCTCGGCGAATAAATAAGGTTGTTTTACTCACCGAATCCATTACCTTTTAACACATGTGCCTAATGCTTTGAGCCCCTTTTTCGTTTAACAAACAAAGCCCAAATTAGGAATTAAACGCATTCATATTTAGATAACAGCATTAGCGCTATGACATCAATGTGAGAGACTTGGACGCCGTCCACGCCGTTCCCATGCTTCCATTGTCACGTTAAATTGCAATATTAATCCTGGCTGAGACCGAGGCACTGTAGATTTTATGCGCTGCACTTGAATTATGCTATTGAAGTAATTGATAGTGATTCAGTCGTTGAAGGTACTAATCCCATGATTCAGTTCATCTCTCTCAGTGCCATTTACCTCCAGATGTTTGGAGTTTGGGGTAATCAATAAAGAGGGAATAAAGATTGGCATTCACAATACTCCCCTTGACAAGCTCCAGCCGAATGTTTGTCAAGCAAATTAAACACACTTAGACTTTTCACCTGCTCCTACAACGACACCACATATGGCCGCAAAGTTAAAAATAAGAAACTGTGCATATATTACCATGCATAATGTACAACTCCCTCCATTTAATATGCAAATTTTGTAAAATATTACTGAATACCTTCTGTTCGGAATGAATAAATTTGAATTGCAATTAGAATAATCTTGTATAATTAATGAAAACTGTCAATTTTGGTTCCGACGTAATTTGATTAGCATGTTGATAGGACACTTATCAAGTTCAGTAAACTGTTAGATTAAGAAGATGAAAAAAAAAAGAAGAGAAAGGAAAGAAAAAAGAGAGAGATTGTAAAGATTTTTTTTTTTTTTTTTTTTTTTCTTCCTCAACGGCTCTGACATTTTCCCTTGGCATTGTAAACAAAGACACTTGCTGGCAAACTTCCTGAATCGGGGTGAGGTGGGGGTGGGGGGGCCGGGGGCGGGCCGGGGGGGCGGGCCGGGGTGGGCGGTGGAAAGAGAAAAAGCGAAAGGGAGTAAAGGACAGAGATAGAGGAGCAGAAGAAGAAGAGCCTCTTGATGTAATCTGCGCATCTCAGTCGGCGGACGGAGTCCAAAACCCGGGGCGGGGGCTCAAATTTGTCACGTTGCCCCCGTGTCATGTAGTGATTAAAAATAAAATAAAAACAGCCGACAGCCCTCTTCCTTAAATGTTTGTCTGGAGTCCCCCCGTCCCCCCCCCCGTCCCCCGCCTGCCAACTAAAACCTGCACAATTTTTATTTTTTATTTTTGAGGGGGGGGGGGGTTGCACCTCATCGGACAGTATCTATCTATTAGCGATCAACAAATTGACGCACTCCATTGTTGCATCGAATGAAAAAAGGAGTACCATCTGCACTGTCTGCACATGAACAGAGCCGGTGACCTCCTTTTCCCCTCTCTTTCTCTGCTCATTAGCTATCCCCAACCTCTCTCGCTCTCTCTCTCTCTCTCTCTCTCTCTCTCGCTCCCGCTCCTGCTTTCAGTTTTCCAAACCCCCAAATGAGACCTAAATCGCTTGCAATACAGGTTAGCTTGAGGGAGGGGGGTCGGGGGGGCGGGGGGTGCTGGGGGTCCGGGGGGTGGGGGGGGGGTGGCAAACATCTGTCGTGCTAGGTACCCGCACGCAGCTCGGGGTATCTCCTGCGAGGAACTTTGGGGATGTTTAATTCATAAACGCTGTCATCCATGTAAACCTCCTGATTTCATAATGACTAACTCTTGGTGGTTTAATTAATTTAATAATGCCTTTCAGAAGCCATAAATGAAAGGGCCTCTGAAGTGGCGCATTAATTAGCCGGCGCCGGCGCTACGGCCCCGTCAGGCTGGTGGCTGTCAAAAAACACGGGGGGGGGGGGGGGGGGGGGGAGGGAGGCGGTGGCGTGGGGCGGCAGAGCGAGCGGGAGGGACGGGCACAGCTGACGTCCGCGGGTCAGAGGTCGCGCCAATCATACCTCTCACCCGCACTTTAATGAGTCATAATTTGTGTCTCGTATACACATGTATTAGGGTCAAACCGCGGTCGTGTCCATAATTCTCACCCCTCCCCAACCCCCCCCCCCCCAACACGTCGCCCGGCTACAAGGAAACACCCGGTGGCCGACACGCCGGTTACATTCCGGGTAATAAGCGGCGGCGTGGCCTCTCGGTGTGGCCGTGTGAATTTACATGCCGCCCATCTCCCAAAGTGGAACTCGCCGCGATGGAAGGGCCGGTAATAGAAGACGACAATGGAATAATAGAAGACTCCGCGAATACACTCTGCTCCACTGTGCTAATATTTGCGGCGGATACCTTTAATCTCTGCATTAGGACGCTTTGTTAGGTCACAGTGTTGTTAATAAGGCGATTGGCAAGGTAATAAGACTGAATAAATGAAACTTTTATTCTGAGTCGCCGGCGACGCGACGCATGAGCGCACAGAATCATCACGCCGCCCGCCAGATTATATTCCAAAACTAACGCCACGCATCTCATAAGGAGGTTGTTTTTCCTTTTCCACATTTCATAAATATGAACCAGGGAGGCTGGTGTCTGTGCCTGTCCATTTATTACCATAGAAATCAGCTGACTGAAGTATCTCAGTATCTGTGGAGGCAATTAACTGTTTTGAGAGAATGCGTAATACGGGACTTTGTAATGGTATCATTTGGAGTCAAGGCACAGATGCGCCGTGCGGAGCCATACTGTAATTAGAGAGAAACGCTGTACAGGTTTTCCACTAATTAGCAAATTATGCTGAAAATAGCATCAAGCTAATTAACAGTTATTATGGCATTTTTGAAAGTATGACTTTAATTAGCAAAGTCCTGACGCAGGCAATTTCAAACTCGTCTCCGAGAAGATGAGGAGCAACGCTGGGAGAGGAGGGGAGAAAGGAAGAAAAAATAAAAAATAAAATACCACGGGGCATGATCAAGAAGATACCCAGATTATTATGATGCCGTCAAAATCTCAAAGAAAGACGGAAGGGGGAGGGTGGGGCGGTGAGGGAGAGGGGAGAGGAGAGAGAGAGAGGGAGGGAGGGAGGGTGGTGGTGTGGGGGGGGGGGGGGGCGGCACGGGGCTGTGTGTTGTGTCTGAATCTCCATCCAAATGAGCGGACATGTGTGCGGTGCCACGTTGCCAAGAGGAGCCCGGAGCCGCGTGCCCAGTGTCAGGTGGCGGCGGCTCGGCCCTCCGCCGCCCGGCGAAGACGGGCGCGAGCTCAGCTGGTGCCCGCAGCCACTCACTTATTCTACTCCGCTGCACATTAAAGGAGCCCTCGAGTGGAGCCAAGCAATGCCAGCCAGCCAACCTGACAACAACACACACGGCGGCTCCTCCCCCGCTTCTGCCCCCCCCCCCCTCCCCTCCCCTCCCTCCCTCCACCTCGTCTGCTGTCAAACAGTTCCTCCCGGCACTCGCGCCGGACACACCTCGGGACCGGCTGACGCCCGGTGGCGCGCCGAAACAAAAAACAGTTCCGCGTGATAGTCTATTTTTTTTTTTCATTTTATATATATATTTCTTTGTTTGTTTGCGTCCGAGCAATGTCGATGGCGCGATATTTTTATATTTTTGTTTTCTGCCAGAAAAGCGCTCATATTGGAACGGAGGCTTTCACCGGGAGGAAGTGGGCGAGCGAGAAGAAAGGGGTGAGAGAGAGAGAGAGAGAGAGAGAGAGAGAGAGAGAGAGAGAGAGAGAGAGAGGGAGAGAGAGGAGGAAGTGGAGAGGCAGAGGAGGCGGAGGAGAGGACGGATGGACTGGAGGGTCTTTGAAGGCCCTGTGTGTGAGGGAGAACAGAAGTGTGCCTAGCCCCAGGCAGCCCGCGGCTCAGGCCCATTAGCTGCACTGACCTTGCCCGCGCCTTTGTCTTTGTGCTCTCCTCCCGCTGCTTCCCCTTCTCAAGCATTCCCTTTTTGTTGTCTCCGAGCGAGATTGGGAAGGGGGCCATAGCTTTCAGCTCTCCCCTCAGAACCCCTCCCTCCCTCTATCCCTCCCCTCCCTCCCTCCCCCCCAGCGGCGCTGCGTCCGGCGGCGACACCCCCCCCCTTCCCGGTCGTCGGTGGCCACCGCTGCCCCCGCCCCCCCCCCAACTCCCCCCGCTGACGAGAGTCCAAGCCCCCCCCCCTCACCAGCCGAGAGAGACCCCCGGGAGAATAGGGCTGCCGCGTCGGCGGGGGGCCAAAGCACGGGCGCGGCGCGGAGCCCCGCGTACGTGCGTCCTCACTCTGGGCACGCTGCCTCTTTATTGCCCGCCTCTCATTTGAGAGGATGGAGTCTGGCTGCCAAGTTTTGACACCGCCACATATGGCCTCTTCCATCAATCGGACTAATCAAGCATCACGGGGAGGAAAGACCGGCTTAATTGCCAGCCAGATATAGCCGCTCTCACTTGACATGCAACCTGAAATAGATACAGGTCTGAGGAGACCTGACGGAAGATAAATGACTGTGGTCATCGTTCAAACAATTATATAAAATACTCCACTCAGGCGGCTTCCGCCCCCACCGCTGGGAGAGGCGGCGTTATCGTTGCGGCGATACCGCCCCATCTTTCACCCATAATGTCGAGCCCACTGCGCGCCAAAATAAACACTTTTCCCCTCCCTTTAAAAGCCACGGTATTGCAAATATTGCCTTAACATAGCGTCATCTGCTCATTAAAGCGTGCGTTATGTCGGCATTTGTAGTATCTGGCACCTGAGGTTAGAGCGGTGCAGGGTAAGTTGTTAAGGACCGTGGCGCTGCGCTCCTCCAGAGTCCTTGAGGCGTTGTGTCTGCCTCCGCCCGCCGCTCTCGACTTCCTGTTTCCCCGTGCACACCCCCCCCCCACCACCACCACCACCGGGCGGGGGGATGAGGGTGGGGGGGGGGAAGGAGCCATGGAATAACTTAGCACATGGAATAAGGAGGCGAGATCAACAGCAGCCATCCATTCATCTTGGGTTTCTCCTGTCACTCTCTCTTTCCGTTTGTAAACACTGAGGGCCTGTGGTCATAATGGTCTTTTGTCCACCGTGTAGGTTGCCCCCCCCCCTTTTTTTTTTTTTTTCTCTTTCTCCGGATTCCTCTCTTATTCACTTCAAAGGTAACAAGTGACAGATGTCTGTCTTCTCTGCTGGTCTTAAATACTGCGGCGCTGCGATAGCATCTGGGCTGAATGTCAAACTGTGAGTCTCCTCGCCGAGATGGGCAACGCTCGTGGTTGCGTTCGCCTCATTGGTATTTATGTCATGGAGCAAGCCTCCGGAACTACACACGTTCTCTAACTTGCGGCGGGGGTGAACTCGGCGGGGCGGAGGCGGTGGGGGCCGCCTGGTGGGCGTGGGAGGAGGAGGAGGGTGCATTAACGGAAACAAAAATAAAACAACGACGCTAACGGTAAAACAGATTATATCGAATCATGGAACTTAAATTAAACCAATTGTAGTTGTTTTTTGTTTTTTTTTACTTTAACATTATTTGCATTACTCAAAGGAGCCACAGGAGGTGGCTGGTTTTGACTCATATCCATACAGTATATGTATATAACTATGCGAGCAGAGATATATTCTACGGCGATAACAGTGTTAATTGCAGGAGCTCAGAATCCGGCGTTTTTCTCCCCCAAAATCACGTCACGGCGCCGTGTTTATTTAACTTTCCCCCATCTCCGTCTCCTGCCTGCTCTCCGTATTTACATGTTTAATTGAGAAGCGTGCTGTGGCTTTCCTCTGCCCATCTGCCGAGTCCCATTCTCTTATCAGGCTCATTCCTCAAACTGACAGCTCTCCTTTTCCTGCATATCTCATTCACTCCTCCGCCGCCGCCGCGACTCCGACCAACTCCACCACGACTTCAACTCCTCATCCTTTACCCCCTTCGTGTCTCCCATCTGTCAGTGGCGGGTGGGGCTGAAACACCATGTAGCTCACCTCGAATTTACCCAGCGAGCGGGGAAGAAATATGCTCGAGCAGCTTCTTGAGAATATATATATATATATATATATTTATATTTATATTCATCATTCTTGTCTCCGCCAAACTCCTCTGCTGTTCTGCGGTCCGGATTTTTCCTCTCTCCCCCGCCCACGTCTAAATCACCGCCTGTCAGACGCAACATGTGTGTCATTGTATCCCCATCAGCGTGTTTCATTGTACACACCAGCACCTCTGAAGGGCTGCCTCTTATCAGTGGAGTGTCAGAAAGCCCGGAGCACCAGCACCTCCTCCTCCGCCGCCTCTCTAAACGCTTTTCTATTAAGAGCAGCGTTGTGTCCCTCCGATAGCGCCGGCTCCTCCACTTCATCATTCATAATCCCAATGGGCATCAATGGACTCTGTGGCTCTCTCCGCACATCCACACCAAAGGCTTTTGTCATTCAGTGCCAGTGAAAACAACCTAAATGAGAGTGAGAATTAGAGGAGGTATTCATTCAAAGGAGACTAGAAAAGTGTCCCGGCAGGCCAAAGCACTCCAGTCATGAATGGTCTACTTTGCCGGAAGACATTATCAAAGCTAACAGGGTTTGGGGTGGGGTGGGTGAAGGCGGGAGGGGGGGGGGGAGCGTCCTTCTGTCGTAAATTCACCTAAATGGTTGACTTGAAAGTAGTGAGTAGTAGAAAATTGAGAAATGATGCCACTCATCTGTTTTGTAATTTTAATGTCGGACACCTCCCGGCAATTTTCGCGCCCGGCCCGGATTGGCAACCCGTGATAAACAAAGCTGATTCTCACCGACACGGGGCGACTGCGCTGGGGTCAATAACGGAGGAAACGCTCGAAGGAAAGCTCTGAAGTGGAGGACTTCCGCCGATGGGCATCCGGCTCGGCTGCGAGGCCGGTCACGGAGAGGCAGGGACGGGGGCGGCGACGCGGTCGTCCCTTTTGCCTGACCACCACCTTAACGAGAGCGTGAGTTGTTGCAGGAATCCGACGCGTTCCGTAGAGCTATGGTGGCGATCTGTGGAAGGGGGTTGTACGGCGGCGGTAGCAAAAACAAACCGCTGGAGGTGGCCTTTTTTACCCGGTATGGCAGAGAGCACAGCATCCCCCCCCCCTTTCCCCCGAATCGGACAAATGCCCCCGGAAATCATTCCCTGGGAGAGATCTGGCGAAACAGGCGGGGCGGGAGAAAAAAAACAAAAACATCCGACACTCCACATTACGGTGGCGGCGAAGGACTAAGTTTCTCGCTAGCTTGAAAAAGTCTGAAAACGGTGTCCCCGCCCTTCCCAGCGTGCGGGAGTCCCGCTGGGGGCCTCCATGTGATCAGCAGCATCCCCACCACGTCTCCTCATTATCGAGTAAATAGGTTTGGGCATGTCCTCAGTAAACAAAGCCAAGACTGACAGTTAAGGGAGAAAGGGGAGCGGGAGGCAGCCTCGTTCCCAATTAGAGTCGCCCGAGGCAAAACTTTAAAGAGGAGATCAATCCTACAGATCGCTAAACTGATCCTGTCACAGGCTGGGGATATTTAAACCGCGGCGCAGAGTAGAGCCGAGTGGTGCGGGGCAGTGCTCAGTACAGTTTCGACTGTGTGCGCTAATGACTTGGGGGTAGACTCTCTCACCAGGACGCGCACCCCACAGCGAGGCGGCCGTGATTGACGGCTGAAATCGGACCTCAGCTGCGGCTCCGGGCACAGTGGGGGCCAGATGGGGAAACAGTGATTTGCGTTTTTTAGTATGCATCCCCTCCCGCCCCCGCCCCCGCCTTTCGCTTACGGATATTCCCTAATTGTCTTCCTCACTTACCTGTAAAGCAGCCTCTCATCGCAGATGCAGACTACATTTCAAATTAACCTCGGAATATTTTGATTTTTCCTCCCCTTTCTCTCGCGCCCGGCACCTTTGAAGCGAACTGATTAACATTGGCCGGGGCCCTGCCCGTCTGCCGGTAGGAGGAAAAGTTAGCCCGCATTGATGTCGAGGCAAAATAAAGGGACTTACACGAGACGAGTGAACCCGGAGAGGTGGGAATTTAATCACATTGTCAATTCATGACATCCCCGCTAAAGCAGAAGATTGTGCTTTTCTTTTTTGATTTTTTTTTTTTTTTTTTTGGTGCGACTACAAGCGAGTTACTGACAGACTCCGACTCCCGGGCCCACGTGGGTAATGTGTAATGAGCTACCAAGCACTCTGCAACTGCAGAGGAACTGAACATTTAAATGAGCGTGTGATGCATTATGTATATCACCGGGGGTTCCTGTGCAGGAATTAATCATGATCATAAAAGCCAAAGACAAAACAATATACCGGGGCCAGCGACCGGCTAAATCGTTGCGATCTAATGCAAAGCAAATTCATTTCTCACGCCATTAAAGATAAAGGAACTCTCGAAAAGGGGTTTTGGTTTCGCTTGTCTGCGTCTCTTATTGAGAGTCGCTCACTTTCAACTTTATTTGCGGATTATTGCAAATCCCCGGTACAAATCATATCACGAAAATCATGTAGCAGGGACATTGGATGGTTCTGCTAATGCTCAAGGAAGAATCCCCCCGAGGGATTCCGACGTGGGGGGGGGGGGGGGCAGAGAGAGTGAGAGAGTTAAAGGGAGAGGAGGAGGGCGGGAAAGAAAGAGAGAGAGAGAGAGAGAGAGGAGGGGAGGGCGGCAGCAGTCAAGCTGCACTTTATCCTGACAGATCTCCTTTACACACTAATTTCCTTGTTAAAGAACAGAAAATGGCACTCAATCCGGAGAAATCCTTTTCTCCCGGAGCAGCGCTGTCAGCTGAGGGATGACTGGATACGAGCAGAGCCCCCCCGCCCCCGCCCCCACCCCCACCCCCACTCACCACCCCCCCCGGCACACGGCGGCTAGGCTACACAGCTCACGGCGCAGCTCTCTATCCGCGCCCGTAATTAATACGCCATCGGGATATAACGGAGCGCGGAGAGCGTTTTTTTTTCCCGGACCGCGATCACTTCACCGCTGGTCGGAAAACCAAACGCGCCAACACCCAAACAAGTCACGCGCGAGGCGTTTATTTATTTTTTTTGTCGTTGTTTTTTTTTTTGTTTTTTTGCCGTCGTGCGTCCGGCACTTCTCAAACCGCCAAAAGTGCGTCCGGGAGAATTCCAAAGGAAACAATTTTATTTTTATTTTTATATATATATATATTTTTTTTAGCTCGCCCCTCCCGAGTTGGCTATTCCGGGAGTGCTGTACTGTATATGTGTGGAGACTACTTTTCCCCCAAATCTGGGTAACAATTCAGTCGGGATCGATGGCAGGAGTGACAGTTTATTCCGAGGCTTAGCGGCGGCGGCCCGGGAGCGGGGTGGTGGGGGTGGGGTGGGGGGGTGACAACCCGTTGGCGTCGCCAAGGAATGAATTTGTTTTGTATTTGATTTTTCCATCAAATTTATCACCACTTTAACTCTCCTCCGGCCCCGTCTTCCCCCCCTCCCCTCTCCTCTCCTTCTTAAGCCCCTCCGCCCGCCCGCCCCCTCCCGCCGCCGCCGCCCGCGTCCACAACAAGGCAGTTAAACGGGCCTGTCAATTTCTCCACCCTGGCTTTCCACGTCATCACTTTTCGCTCCGCTGTGATGGCTTCACACCCCGCACGTCCACCCCCCCCCCCCCCCCCCCCCCTCGCTCGCCACGGCTTTCGGAGCTCGTCCGTGACCTTGTGCGACGGACGGACGGAAGGACGGACGGACGGAAGAAAAACTAATAATTTCGAGACGCGGAGAATCACTGCCCTTTGTAACACTTCATCATCGGGGGGGACATTGGGAAACGCTGTCTTTTTTCTTTCTCTTTCTTTTTTTTTTTTTTTTGACAGAAATTGCCTAATGCTGGTTTGGCACGGTGTGGAATGTGTAAATATGTTCCCACTTTGTCAAGAGGAAAAACCACCAGAGACTTCCCACAGTGTTGCGGAGGGCAACGTGGGGGGCGTTGACGGGGGGGGGGGGGGGTGCTGCAACACTGAAACTGCTGTCCAACTCCCCCACCCCCAGCCGACCCCCACTCCTGTTAAAGCCATTTCAAAATCACCCCCCTCCCCGCATGCACGCGCGCGCACACACACACACACACACACACACACACACACACACACACAGACACACACACTTTCCAGATTCAAGGGTCATTGAGGAAGCCAATCAGAGGGGGGAGGCACAGGGCCAGTCAGAAAGCCAGCGGCGTGTAGCCTGCACCGGGACAGGAACCAGCTGATGAAATTCATCCATACTTCTCACTTATGATGACATGATTGATTTTCCCTCAGAGTGCTCAAAATGTAGGATTGTCTTCCGACCACCACCACCCCCCCAATCCACCCCTCCATCCCCGCCGCCTCAATCTGAACGGCCCGGCGCACCAAGCGGACGGCTAATGGATAAAGCCTCTGTCTATCTATCTATCTCAGGCGTGGTGTGGCGGGGAGGGGGGGGGGGGGGTCTTGATGTGTGGAGGAAGAACAACTGCGACGAATGAAGGGTGAAATCTGAGAGTGCAATTTTCCCGTCTGTCAATCTCCCCCCCCGTCAGGAAGAACAGGGGCTGACCACCAATTGGCGGCCGCCCTTCACCGCGGACGGGAGCGGTTTTTGAGTGACGGCGTCTTGTCACCACATTAACAGGCCCATGAGTGACATCCAAAAGGGATCTCTTTGAACGGTGGAGTAAGTTGATTTTTGATTTTTGATTTTTTTTTTTTTTTTTTTTTTTTTTCGCGATTGGCCGTCTGTGTGCGGGGGGGGGGGACCATACATTTCTGCCGAAACAAACGAACAAACTGACAGGTTAATGCATAACATATTACTATTTATAATTCATGGGCCCTGGATTTGGAAAACTCCGATCATCCGCTATAGGTGCTTCAAAATACAACCAATTAAACTTTACTCAATTATTAAAGGTAGAAAGTGAGGGAGAAACATGCCTGGAAAACTCTCGGTCGCAGTCAATTATGATAAAACTTTAATGAGCCTGGATAGAGAGCCATAAAAAGTGATAGCCCCTCGGCCATGAATTATATATCCCTATCGATTTTGTTTCTTTGCCATAAGAATTTCAGGTAATCGTATGTTACCACATGTAAAGTGCACTTTCCTGCCGAGGATAAATATTAACCATCAAATATATATGAGGTGTGTGTACATTTACGGCCGGGCTCGGCGTGGAAAATGAAGACCAGAGATGTCGGGGGCCAGGGCCTTGGGGAGCGGCTGAAGGGTGGCATATCTGACAGTAAGAGAGACCCTTAGCTGCGGCGGGCTTGATGTGTTACCCAGTTAGCGTCAGGGAGAGAGGAATAAATAGTTCTTTATTATTTGTGGTCGCCATCATGTCTCTCCTAATAGACAGGCTACGCTGAGTTTAAACCACATTATCCGCCGCGAGGCCGTCGCAATTACTCACGAGAGCCGCGTCTGATGTGCGGACGAGGCGGGTCGCCCGAGCCTTAATGAACACAAACAATGGCGAATGGGCGAAGGAGCAGTGGGGGGAAAGGATAATGGCGGGGGAGGGGAGGGGGAGGGCTCGCTCCAATAGAGACAGCAGCAAGTTGTTTGCCGTGATCTATGCTCGAAAAGCTCCGGCACGGGGGCCCGCAGCCACTGCCGTCGTCGTCGCCGCCACCAGCGGCGGCGCCCCCCCCCCCCCCCCCCTCCGTGATGTTGTTAGCGGGGGCCGATCCGGGCTCCGCCCTCCCGCTGCAAACGGCCGCAAATCCTGTTCGGAGGGGGGTCGCCAATCGTTGGACCCGTGCGTCTGGCTGTCATTGCCCGCCGATCCCTTCCCTTCCCTTCTCGGACGCTCGCCGAGGGGGAGGGGGGGGCGTGTGTGGGGTGGGGTGGGGTGGGGGGGTGAAAGGGCATCAGACGGGGGATCACCGCCGCACGCCCAGGGAGAGCGAGTTAGCCGCGGCACGGACGGTCTCGGCGCCGGAGTTAATTGATAAAGTGCCGCCGCACTTCATTAGTCAGACAGACCGGGCTTAACGAAGGAACATAGAGAGAGTGTCACTCTGAATATGTTAATCATGACTGGCCATTATGGGGCTCTCCCCGCTTCCTTCTCCCACTCCGTCTCTGTCTGCGGCGCACTACGGAGCGAGGGAGCGGCGCTCGTACCCGACCGAAGCTATTTATCAACGACAGAACAGGGGCGGCGGGGGGGGGGGGGGGTAGACGGACAGACACAAGCGTTGTCCTCGGTGTTATTGAATATAAATATATAATAACCGTGTAAAAAATGCATCATTTGGCCTTTTCACAAAGGCAGTTGTAATATAGCGCTAGGTGAGCGCTGTACTTGGCGTACACACTGGAGGTGAGGGTGTCAGGGGAGAGCTCGCCGGGGCGGGAGGAGTTTTTATTGTTGCCCAGCCCTTCCGCTTAAGTGCACATGGCTGGGAGGAAGCCGGGACCTCCAGCTCTGACCTCTGCGCATGTATATTTAATAGGCCATCAGTTGGCCGGGGCAGCGCTCTGATCAGGATTCAGAGAGGGGCTTTGAACACCCCTGTGTATTCCTGAGCGTGCAGCCTCAAGCTGCTCTCCCCAGCTGTGTCAATCCGACAGCACTGTTACAGGCACCCAGACAAGGCGCTGGGCATTACACCGCTACCGCCCTAATGACTACAGAAAAAAAAAAAAAAGGAATGGAAGGAGGGGGGGGGGGGGCGGGGCGGGGGACAAACAAACAAACAAACACAAAAAACAATAACATTTGGCATATGGAGCTCTGCTACCATCTAATGAGCGGTTTTAAAAAAGGGAGAAAATAAGGCGGGCGCGCTGATGGAGCTGGTCGTCGGGGCGTGTGGGATGTGTTTGCATTGCGTAAAGCGCTTTGTTGCCCCTTAATAATAACAGCGGAGGGGCTCTCATCCCGCGGTCGGCGCCGGTAGCGATCGCGGCAACAAGGTGGCAAACGGGGCGGTGCCACTCGCGCGTCCTCCCTCCTAAAAAAGGTGCCGCCGCCGCTGGAAAACACCGCCATGTCTCTCCCCGCGCGCGTGCGTCCGTGGGAATGTAACCGCGAGCATATGCGCGTGCGTGCGTCTGTCTGTCTGTCTCCCTGTCTGTCTGTCTGTCTGTCTGGCCGCGCGCGTGCGCGTGTGTGTTTGTGTGTGTGTGTGGGCAGCTTAACGAGGGCGGTTCATTTGACAGGCAATTAGTTTGCGGAACTGCTATTGACAGCCCCTGCGCTTGTGTTTGTTCAACAGCTCTGGGTGAGTTCCACGCTCTCTGGGCTACGTGACAAAGCACCTCCGACAGGGAGCTCCTGATCTCCGGCGAGCCTCGCAGCCCCGCTCTGTGAGGAGGGGGGAGGGTGGTGGGGAGGGAGGGTGGTGGGGGGTGAGGGGGGCGGTATGTGACAGCCGGGTTGAAGAGGAGAGAGAGGGGAAGGGGGGGGGGGGGGTAGAGAGAGCGAGAGATACAAAACCCACCAGGGTCTATTAGGGGGGCCGTTGCAAGTTAATGCAGCTACAACCTGCTTTTTTGTGTCGCGTCCTCCTCAGCAATGATGTCGTCATTTGTTATCGTGCGTGTTCACGGGGACGGCGGATGGTAATCTTAAGAGACGCCTCGCCTCCCTCACTTACAGGGCGCGGGGGGGGGGGGGGGAGCAGGCGGGCGAGCGAGAGGTGGGGAAGAGAGAGAGAGAGAGAGGGAGAACGAGAGAGGCGAAATATAACAAGATCCAAACAGTCTTTTATCCGGGAAAATCCCATATTCTAATGCGAATCCTCCTTCAGTCGCGAGCCGCGCTTCGTTTGCGGGGCCGAGGTTCCAATCAATATCATTATTTTCGCAGAGGATCGAAGCGCCTTCACAGACTTAATGGGGGATTGAGGTGGTAAACGTTTACCCTCTCGCTGTCAGCGGTGCAGCGGTCCATAGTGCGGCAGGCGGGGCCGGGAGGCGGGGGGGTGGGGGTGGGTGACAGGGCCGGGGGGGGGCCCCGCGCCGCGCGGACACACTGTGTGGAGACGTCCTGCGGGGAGACGGGCTGCATGGACTGTCAACCGCCTGCCACGGCCCCGGACGGCCCCCACACATCAGCCACTTGCGCCGGAGCAGCGGCGCGGACTGTGACTTCTTGGGAGGGCTCGCGGAAACCCGACGGGGCAGCGCCGCTAACATGGACGCCATTGTTCTCCGCTGACATGACAGGGAGAGAAACGACGGACCAAGGAAATACTTCTCTTTATATATATATATATATATATATATATATATATATATATAAATAATAGGTCCTGAAACAATATCTGCTTCTATTTCGGTTTTGGTCGTCGGTCGTTTTCACATTTGGATCAGCTGTTCTGCTGGATGTGGCGGTGGTGGTGGCGGTGCGGGGGTGGGGTGGGGGTGGGGGGTGAACCTTAATCTGCAGCTGGCAAAGGCAATGGCGAGGCAAATTCTCCTGTATAGGAGCATATGCTAAATAGCTCTTCAAGCACGCAGATGCCTTGCTGTAAAATACCTCCCCTGTCTGGGTATCTGCCTCTCCCAGATGGGTCCCAAGCTGTGCCAAAACCGCATCTCGTCAGCGGCTATGAACTATGGCATCACATGACCGCCGGAGATACGGGGGGCTCTTTTCTGTCCGCCTTGGCACGATGTGGTCAAGCGATGCATCATCAGAAGCCACACTTTTGTCTGTCAAAACAAAAGGGGCGCCCGGCAAGAGTGACGAGAGGGTTCTCCGCGGGTTGGAAGCGGCCTCCCGGTAAAAGACACGAGGAGGAAGTGTTTCTTCAAATATATCAACTTGGTCATTTTGTTGTTTTTTGAAGATATGTACATTTTATTTTATTTTTTTCCCCCCCTTCCCTCCTTCCTGCAGTTCAGGATAAAGGCTAATCAGCGTTTCGGCTCCGGGTCAATTCCGACTTGCGCGAGGGTGTGACAGAGCGGTCGGGGATTTCATGGGACGCACTGCGATGATTCATCCGTCCAGCTATTGGTTTCCGCCCTGTTTTAATCGCTCGGCGGGGCCCGCGCCAGAGAAGAAAAACCCTCGACGGATTCCCGGCGAGCTCTCTTTCCTCCACCGTTCAGCAGAATGGAATTTGGTGCGCGAGTGCCTCACGTCATCCGAGGCGTCCTTCACAGCTTCGGGGGCCCTAATGCAAACCACATGGAGGCCAGCGTCCGGTTACGGACCTCTGGGCTCCCATTGGCTCTCCTCGCGATGGGAAATGGGGTGTCTCGATGGAGAAAGATAACAAACACATCTAAGTAGGAGTCACAACACGGCCAGAGCACATACACATTTCGGCAGGACAAATATACACGCGCGTGTACATACACGGAGACACGTACAAATATACATGCAGATACACAAATACGCGCGCGGGGGCCGACGCCAGCACTTGCAGGGCCCCGCGGAAAGCTGTTTGCCTGACATGATGGAAGAATGAGCAGCGGGCTCCGTAATATTGCTCCTATTCTTCATTGACAAGCATATATTTTATTTATTTTTTATTTTTTTCTCCCCCCGCCGTTCCCAACTGACTCGGCAGCGCTGAACTCCATTTATGAATTATCTGACACATTTCCTGCAATTTTTTTGACAGCGGTACTCAGAGGAAATTTCAAGGCACCTTTCTCC
>NC_137202.1:23870302-23875302 GCF_960531495.2 Zeus faber
AACCTGAATATTTGACAAAGAGCGCCGCTGTTTTATTTAGTTTTCGGATTGAGCCTCAATAATGTAACAGGGTTTTTTTTCAATTGTTTTTTTTCGGGGGGGGGGGTTCCGCCGTGCGGTCGCGCCGCCGCGGGAGGTGAAACGAATCTGGGTTTGTTCTCTCCTCTGATGTCGTTTATTCTTTATTCATTTTTTTATTTTTTTGGGGTTAAAAAACATAAAAAAAAAAAAAATAGGAGAAGCGCGGCGGCACGGGGACGGCGGGGGCGGAACTCCACCACAATACACCAAGACAAACATTACGAGGAAGACATCTCTGATAACCTTTTCTCTCGTGTGTGGTTAGAGTGTGTGTGTGTGTGTGTGTGCGTGCGTGCGTGTCACGTGCGTGTGCGCGAGGGCCAGTGTTGCTCTTGGCCCAGCTTCATCCCATCACCCCAGCACTGGCCTTGTTTCTGTCAGCGGCCAACCAGGGGAGTGGAGGAGGAGGAGGAGGAGGAGGAGGAGGAGGAGGGTTAAGGAGGGAGGGGGAGAGAGAGAGAGGAAGGAGGAGGAAGGGGAGGAGGAGGAGGAGGGGAGGGTTAAAGGAGAATGGGAGAGAGAGAGGAGGAGGAGGAGGAGGAGGAGGAGGGTTAAGGGAGGGAGGGGGGAGAGAGTGAGGAAGGAGGAGGAAGGGGAGGAGGAGGAGGAGGGGGAGGGTTAAAGGAGAGGGGGGGGGGAGAGAGAGTGGAGGAGGAGGAGGAGGCTAAAAGGAGGGAGGGGGAGAGAGAGAGGAAGGAGGAGGAAGGGAGGAGGAGGAGGTGGAGGAAGGTCAAAGGAGGGGGGAGGAGGAAGGGGGGGAGGAGGAGGAGGAGGAGGAAGGTTAAAGGAGAATGGAGAGAGAGAAAGGAGGAGGGGGAGGGGGGGAGGAGGAGGGGGGGTTGTCTCCATGGACAGATGGACCTCTCCCTCTCCCTCCCTCCCTACCTCCCTCTCTCTACCTCCCTCCCTCTCCCTCTCTCTCCCTCTCTACCTCCCTCTCTCTCTCTCTAACCTCCTCCCTCTCTCTCTCCCTCCCTCTCTCTCTCTCTCTCTCTCTCTCTCTCTCAACACATGTGGAACGGCGGCTTCGTCTCTCGTCGCCGTCAAGCCGGAGCCGCATCCGCCGCTCTGTTGGCCCGTGCCACTCTTTCGTACGGCACACACCTCTCTCTCTCTCTCTCTCTCTCTCTCTCTCTCTCTCTTTAACACACAGACGCACGCACACACACACATGCGCACAAACGCACACACACACACACACACACACACACACACACACACACACATGTTAAAGTCATCACCCCCCCCCCCCTGCTCAACGCTAGTAAAACACGACACCCCTCCACAGCTCCTCTGCTGTTGTCAAGCCCTGCCATTAGCTGATGCCACTTGGGAATCCCTCTCCCCCTCTCTCTCTCTCTCTCTCTCTCTCTCTCTCCCCATCTCTCCCTCCCTCTCTCCCTCCTCTCTCTCTCCATCTCTCCCTCCCTCTCTCCCTCTCTCTCTCCATCTCTCCCTCCCTCCCTCTCTCCATCTCTCTTCATCTCTCTCTCCATCTCTCTCTCCATCTCTCTCTCTCCCTCCCTCCCTCTCTCCATCTCTCCTCTCTCCTCCTCCCCTCTCTCCCCAGGCACCACGTTGCGTTCAGCTCGCCCGTCGCTCATGTGAACCCAAACATGAGAGCGTCATTTTTTGGGGGCGGGGGGGCAAAAAAAAGATAAAAAGAGAATCATTTATTGGGCGACGTCTTCCTACGTCGCCGTGACATTCTACAAACTGGGAAGAGACGGCACGGGGGGGGGAGGGAGGGAGGGAGGGAGGGAGGGAGGGAGGGGGCGTAGAAAACAGGGCGAGAATGATTTGAGGTAATGTTTTGCTTACTGAACAGTATTACCCAATCCCAAATGTTCTAGGGGGAGAGCTCTGGGAAAGCGGAGAGGAGGTCTGGCTTTCGTTTTTCTTTCTCTCTCTCTCTCTCTCTCTCTCTCTCTCGCTGTCTGTCTGTCTGTCTCTCTCTCTCTCTCTCTCTCTCTCGCTCGCTCCTCCGTGCGCAAGCCAACGGAGAGCTGCCAAGTACAGCTTTCTGCTCTCGACACTTCCTCGCTCGCCCTTTACGTGAGGTACAAGGGGGGGGGGGGGGCAGAGAGAGAGAGAGACAGAGAGAGAGACAGAGAGAGAGAGAGACAGAGAGAGAGAGAGACGGGCTTCACTCAAACGTCAGGTGGAACAGGGCGTCGAGCGCTCACATCTGCCGCGCAAGTTACATGAAAAACCTTGTGTAATACATCCATGAGACCAACGAGTCACTTTCTAAAACTTACTAGAACTCATATACTTGTATACTCATATACCACTATACTCATATACCTGTATGCTCATCTCTCTCTCTCTCATAAATCAGTGTACTCATATACCAGTATACTCATAAACCAATATACCCCTAAACCAGTAAAATCCGATACCAGTGTACTCATATACCAGTATACTCATAGACCAATATACTCATAAACCAGTATACTCATATACCAGTATACTAATAAACCAGTATACTCATGAACAGTATACTCATATGAGTATACTGGTATATGAGTATACCAGTCTAGTCATATACTAGTATATTCATACTGTATGAGTATACTAGTATATGACTGTACTGGTATACTCATATGCTAACTAGTAACCATTTTAGTTTTACTAGTCAAAATGTATACGGTACCAGTACTTATTTATTAGATACTAGTAACTATTCAAATTGTTATTAGTAACTATTGCAATGTGTCTGGTAACAATCATATGAGATATGAGATATTAAATATTAGCCTCCGACTAGTATCTATTCTGACTGCTACTAGTATCTATTTCAACTTCACTATTCACTGTTAATCGAGTACTACAGTAGCACTTATTCATTGGTGCCTTTTCTTACCCTTACTAGTAACATGTTTTTCTTTACCAGTAAAAATATATTTCTTACCAGAAATGATGAATGAAAACATGTTGATGATAGTTTGATTTTAATTACAATGTTGCAATTGCAATAGTTACTCGTAAAAATAGGAATAGTTATTATGTAATAAATAAGTACTAGAACCAGTACATTTAGACTAGTGGTACTAACATAGCTATCAGTAACTGTTGGAATAGATAGTAGTATTTAATAAATCAGTACTAGTACTAATGCATTTAGACTAGTGGAACTTACATAGCTACCAGTAACTGTTGGAATAGTAAGTAGTATTTTATAAATCAGTACTAGTATTAATACATTTAGACTAGTGGAACTTACATAGTTAACAGTAACTGTTGGAATAGTTAGTAGTATTTTATAAATAAGTACTAGTACTAATACATTTAGACTAGTGGAGATTACATAGTTATCAGTAACTGTTGGAATAGGTAGTCGTATTTAATGAATAAGTACTAGTACTAATACATTTAGACTAGTGGTACTAACATAGTTCACAGTAACTGTTGGAATAAGTAGTATTTAATAAATAAGTACTAGTACTAATACATTTAGACTAGTGGTACTAACATAGTTAACAGTAACTGTTGGAATAGTTAGTAGTATTTAATAAATAAGTACGAGTACTAATACATTTAGACTAGTGGTACTAACATAGTTATCGGTAACTCTTGGAATAGCAGCTAGTTCCTCACTTTTAAAAAGGGACTCATTGGTCTCACGGGCCAAACGTTAAACCTGCCGTACTTGTGCGTGCGCCGTCGTGGTGATGGTGTTTGGGCGGAGACGGTAAAGGATGGAGAGGCAGGCGGAGAGCGACACCTCCGGCGGGGTCAACTCTCATCGACAACAGCAACGGCAGAAGACCGGACCCCGGACCACGGACCCCGGGCCGCGTCCTTCCCACCACCTTCACCGTGAGCTCCGAGTCAAGGCGCCCGGCGAGCGAGGCCCGGCGTTCCCGGCGCACGGGCCAAACCAAAGAAACAGTCAGCCCGGGGGACCGGTCCTCACCACTACGGTAAAACACACACACACACATCGCAGCACTGTTTTCTCCATCGCCGACGTCGCAATTAAAAGCGTTTGGGAAACGCTCTCTGACGGTCCGGGGCTTCGCCAAAAATGTAAATGACATTAAAGGAGACAATGAATTTAATTTTGTTTAATGTCCCCTTCCGCTGATTCTCATTTACATCGCATTTCCACATAAAGGGGCTGACCTTATAAATACTGGCATTTGTTCAGCTTTGGGAGGTAATCAGGGTTCTGCAAAAAAACAGATGGGGAGCGAGCGAAATTTCGGCGATTTGTTTCTAAGGGGGGCATGGGGGGGGGGGGGGGGGGGGCGACGGCGGTCGAAGGCTTGTGGCCTTTTCCGCTGGTCGGCAAAAACAACCCTGCGACTAGCGCGGCGCACTCTGGCGCACACCCCAAGCCCCCCCGGGGGAAAAAACACGACGGGAAGCGAAGCAAGGTTTGCATTAGGGGCGGCGTCTAATCGCGTTTGCGGGCGAACGGGCGCGGTGAGGCGGCCGCAACGCGGCTAAACCAATAAGAGCCTCACGCAGCATCGGTTGTGCCGACCGAGAAAAAAAAAAACCCAAAAAACAAAAGAAGGCACGGGAAGGGGACACACACAAAAAAAAAACGGAGAAAAAAGCAGGTCAATGCGATGAATTATTCAGTGGCCGGGGCAGCGCGCCAGAGGTCAGGCACCCTTTGACCCCCCCCGGCGACGGGAAGCGAAAGGCGGAGCCGGGTGTGAACGGCTCCGTCGTCCGGTTTCCCCGAGCGGCGGCGGCGGCGGCGGCGGCGGCGGCCGGCTTCGACCGCGCCCCCCCCCCCGGATGTCAACACACGCGGGTGGAAACGGGCGCACCGCCTCATGATGACTCTAAAGACCCAAATTAGCGTCTGTACAGACCTCCCACCCCCACCGCCACCACCCCTCCACCCACTCCGAGGCGCCATTAGCTCAGAGACGTGACACCGGCTCCGCGGCTCCGCGGCT
>NC_137202.1:23880302-23885302 GCF_960531495.2 Zeus faber
TCTCCTTTAAGTATCAATGACGCAGTTGAATAGCGGGAGGAGGTGGAGGGGGGGGTGGGAGGGGGTGAACATGATAGGTTGAGATTTATGCGGTTAAATGACACTAAAAGGCTGGCTGATCATTGGTGACAGGTGGGATCAAGCCGGAGATGACATTGTTGTCCAAAGAATATAAATAAAAAGACAATAGTGAAGAGGACTAACAGGACAGGCTTTAAGCCCAGGAACACAATGAGGAAATGATGCACGACGAAAAAAATGTAACATTGTAATGATTGTGTAATACATGTATATAATCAATTATAGCTGTGTCAGTGTGTGTGTGAATATATATAGATAGATATAGATGTATATGCATATATATATAGATATAAATATAGATATAGATAAAGATGTAGATATTGATATATAGATACAGATATATGTGTCTCTAAATATATATGTATATATGCGTAGTCTTAGTCCAAAAGATACAGTTGTCATGCCATCAGAACAGGTGCTGTAGCCTCTACAGTAAGCCCTCATATCATGTCAATGTTTGAAATAAAAGCAGCCCCCCCCCCCCCTTCCCATTTGAAGACAGCCCTCTAAATGTGGATGGTTGCACCATAGCAACACGGATGAAGACGAAGGAATGCTTACCTGCACATAATTTCGTGAGTGAGAAGGACTCTGCACATTTCCGGATTCTTGTCTTGGCCCTCATAAATGATCGCCTTTGAGAGAAAACGAGATGGACACGGAGGGTTGAGAACACAGTTGGGAACGGTCATCTCTGAGATCCAGATTCATTGTTTTTGCGAATACAGAGAAGAAAAATAATATTTTAATATATATATATATATATATATATATATATATATATATATATATATATATATATATATATACTATAAATATATATCCACATATGTTTACCGTATATATGTATACTGTAAATATATATATATACATATTGTAGTAATCAAAACTAAATATCAACAATATCATATTAAATTATTATCATATTAGGCAAATCAACTGATTTTTTTGCGATAATGTCCATGACATTACAAAAGAATGAGCAATGTTATATATATTATGTATTATATTATGTATTACAGTAATTTGATTCTTCCAATCACCATAGTTAAGCCATCTATATACACAATATACATGTTTTGATATGCTAATAATTTATATATGTAATAAAATACATGAAAATAAATATTAGCCGCAACATAAAAATAATAATAATATCTTATGCACGACACATGGAGCTGGGTCTCTCAGACCCACGACACATAAAAGAAGGAAGACAAACAGCGTGAGGGAGGGAGAGGGAGCGCTCTTTCACTATAGGAGAGATCCAATGGAAGTGTCATCAATATGCTTATAATCTGGGGATATTTGGGGGAAAGTGTTAATGGGCAATCTGTTGTTTATTTTGAGCCGCTCACAATGATCTTTCCGTGGATAAAAAGCGGTGTCTGGCGGCACGGTCGGGTAATTTTTGAGCATTGGCTGAAACAGATGGCGCGGAGCTATCAGTCGATGGCGCTGCCTCCTTCCTATTACCGCATCAAGTTGCAGCGCGCAAGCTGCCAGGCTGCACCACCGCGCCGCTTGTTTTAAACAGAACAACGCGTTATTCCGTGCGCCGTCCTGCTTTTTGGGAGCCTGCTTTTATGCCGCCTATGACTTTTTTTTATTTTTATTTTTTATTTTTTGGTTTGTTTGGGGGTTTTTTTTCCGCCTTTTTTATTTTTGATTCATCGAGGCTCGACGTCGAAACAGTGTCGACCAGAGATGAAAGTCACGTAAAACGTTGACGCCAAGTGTTCTGCGTGACGTGACGCGTCTTTGTTTTGTTTTTGTTTTTTTGGGGGGTGGGGGGGGGGGGGGGGACGGGGACGGGGGGGGCGTGGTGGGTGGGTGGGGGTGGTCCAGGGCGATTATCTCTATTGATTTGATTTATGTCGCTGTTTGCAGCTGTGGAAACAGAAATCCATAAACCGCTCGTTCTGCGTCATTGACCGGGATCACTCGCGCAGGAATGTCGCGGCGCGCGGCTCCGTCCGGACGCTCCTGCTTTTTAAAGGCCGGTTATCAAAAAAAATAATAATAATGATTAAACAAAATAAAAAAATCAGAAAATGAATCAGTTGGGGAAAACGGGGGAAGGAAGAAGAAGAAGAAGAAGTATAAGGAGAAGGCGAGCTGAAGCACATCTGCGGCCGGGCCCGGCACGTCGCCTCTCCCTCCTGGCCTGTTCGGTTGGTTGAAATGCGTGAGGTCACTGCACCGCACATGTCAAATTAATTATAGTTTGATGTGGTCGTAACAATAAAAATAATAATTGTTGTCGTTATAATTATAAAATTAATATTACGGTTAATATTAAAATACATCATACTATTAACATAATTCCTATTTATGATTTGCTTCCGTTTTGCCTTTAGCTCAGTGCGTCGACCCTCAAATCGTATTATTACATTATGAAATGTTATTATGTGCTCATAGAGCTTGACATGGTTTTTACATTTTAATTATAAGGAAATGGATCTCGGGTTGTTGTTTTTTTTTTGTTTTGTTTTGGGTTTTTTTTTTCCGCGATGGGAACGTGGACAAAAGTAGACGCGCACCGCTATGCAGCGCAAACAATCCTGTCTGTGTGTTTTTTAATTCCCCGCGCGCGCGCGTGCGTGCGTGTAGGGATCACAGTGACGGTGGCTTACCTGCTTTGTCATTGAATCGATTAACCGAATGTAAAGATCCTGTTCTGTTCTGACCCCTGGAGAGGAAATAACACAACAAAAACAAAAACAAAAAAAGTTAATAAAACAACCAGGACGTGTTTGTCGAGGTGCGTTTGGTGGCTTCGGGTGGATTTCTTCTTACACTGTTATTTATTTCACACCAATTAGATGAACAAAATGCCAAATGAAGTTGACAGCAATTCAGTTAATTAACAATAAAAATAAGAAGAAGAATTAATGAATACAATTAAATACAACAACAACGATTGTCATTTTATTAGTATTATTATTATTATTATTATTATTGTTGTTGTTGTTTTATTATTATTATTATTGTTATTATTATTATCATCATTATCATTATGACAATTTATTATTATTTAATTTGGTCTTCAAATGTACTTAACTGGTATTATGCTGTGTATGTTTGCAGTACAGAACGACATGTTTTACTCACCATTGCTGTACAATAACTGTAGTTTGTAATGTATCCCATTGTTTGTTTTTTCACTGTTTGGTTCCTGGGAGGAAACAATAATTATTGAAAATCAGCATCCACGTGAAATATTTCTACTTCACACACCTGTACACACGTGTGTGTGTGTGTGTGTGTGCGGTGTGTATGTGTGTGTGTGTGTGTGTGGTATGTTCAAGGGGGAGAATCATCATCTTTACTTTGTACAAAGCACATTGTGCCATCAACGACAGCACTATGTTGAAGAAATAAACAAATTCAATATCGCACGTGACGTCTGTCTGTCTTTTTTTACTTCCTTTTTTTTTTTTTTTTTTTTTGTTGTTGTTGTTGATCAATAAGATGATTCCAATACATTATTATGAAGGTGGTGGGGTGGGGGTGGAGGGGAGGGGTGGTGATCGGGGTGGGTGGGGGGGGGTAATTCTCTCTCTTACTTTCTCTTTCTCCACAAAGTCCACAAACGCCGTCCTCTCGATCTCCACGGGCTGACCCTGTCTGTCGTACAGCGCGAGGACGAAATGGAAAAAATTGGATTTTCTGAGGTTGGAGGGGGGCTGCTTCTCGTAGTGCGCCCGTGCCAAGCCGACACCGCTGCGGGGAGAGAACAAGAGACCACCTCGGTTAAGTACCGGACACGGGGGATAGATGGATGGATGGATAGATGGCGGAGGCTGATGATGATGATGATGGTGGTGGTGGTGGTGGTGGTGGTGGTGGTGGGGGGGGGGGGGGGGACGCCGGAGATGCGGGAGCGCGTTTTTCCCCCAAATTCTTTTTTTTTTTTTTTTGTTGTTTTTTGTTTTCCGGGGGGGGGGGTGGATTTCTCGATTTGTCACAATAATCGGATGGTAATGAAAAGGGAAGAAGAAGGAGAAACAAAAAGAGAGACGGGTTGGGAGGGAGGGGGGGGGGCGAGGGGAGGGGGGGCCGCGATTGGGGAAAGAGCCGTAATTGATACGGGCTATTGGGGGGATTGAGGGTCGATGCGTGCGGGGGAAGGAGAAAACCAAAAAAAAACAAAAAAAAAAAAAAGAGCCGGTCGGCGTCGGCGTGCGTGCGTGCGGCGGCGCGGCGGCGCGGCGGCGCGGCGTACCTTTGGGCGGCCGTGTTGGCGTCCACCACCCCAGCTGTGTGCATCCACGAGCGGACCGAGTTCAGTCCGCCCAGCGGTTCCTCCTTCATCGTGGTCCCACCCCGCGGTATAGTCTCCTGAATCCCAAACATTTAGGACAATTTGCGTGGGGGGGATTTGCCTATAGAGGGGGAGAAAAAAAAAAAAAAAAAAAAAAAAGGAATGAAAAAGAAAAAGAAAAAGAAAAAGAAAAAGAGGCTCCTGCGGAAAAAACAATAAAAATTTAGGGTGAATTAAAAAAAAAAAAAAAGAAGAACCGTCCAAGGCGCGTTATCCTTCAGGGTTTTTTGGTGTTTTTTTTTTTTTTTTTTGCTTTTTTTGTTTTTTTTTTCCTGCAGGATAAAGTAGCGAGAGCTCGGGAAAAAAAAAGCCCCGGTCCACAGGTCTTGCCTCTCCCTCTTCAGTCCGTCCTGCGTTGGAACGATGTGAACAATTCTCAAAGTGCTCTACTTAGTCAGAGTGGTATCCACAGACCGGGGGAAAGTGAATTGTTCAATGGGAAAAAAAAAAAAAAAAAAAAAAAAAAAAAGATTTTTTTTTTTTTTAATATTTTCTCTTTTTTTTCGCTGCTATTGTTCCTTTTTGTTTTTTTTTGTTTTCTTTTCTTTTTCTCGGTTTTGTTTTTTGTTTTTTTTTTATTGTTGTTTTTTTT
>NC_137202.1:23890302-23955302 GCF_960531495.2 Zeus faber
ATTGTCTACATTTCTGTGAACGTTGTTTGTTGTATACATTTTTTTTCATTATTAATTATCATCATTCTTATTATATTTATTATCATTATTATCATTAGTAGTAGTATTTTTCTAATTATTAGTAGTAATAGTGGAATTTTTTTATTCTTCTTCTTATTATTATTAGTAGTTGTAGTAGTATTCGTTTTATTTAATTATTATTATTACTGCTGTTATTGTTTAGTTGTATTTATTGCAATGTTGATATACTTGTCTATAATAAAAAAAAAATGTAATAAAAATCTAATAACCCATTTCTGGTGCACATGGTGTGACCTCACATTTCGTCACTAACTTGCTCTCGTTAATTGTGTGCAGTGGTGAGCTGTGTCAAGGGCATTGCCCGCCCGTACAATTTGCATTTCCATTCTGCTGTGGAAATGATGAGAGAGTTTCCTTCCGCGCGGGTCGGAGCCTCGCGGCGCAGTCTGTGGGCGAATTACATTTAGGGAGGGAAGGGGAGAAAAAAAAAAAAAAAAAAAAAGGCGAGAGAAATTAAATAAGAAACCGAGACCACTTCAGGGCTATTAACATCTAAAATATCCCCTGGAAATTTAAGAGCGAGATATAACATATGACCATACCCGGGGACACACCGTCGCTGGTTAGGGCCTCTCCTTTCCCGCGCACGCGCGCACGTGTCCAACCATCCCATCACCCACGGAATTGTTCTGATCGATTGGCGTTGATGGGGCCGGAAGATAAAACAAACCACGCCTTTCTGCAGCCGCCGCCAGTCGGGGAGCAACGCGATCCGGATCTCTGACCCCTCCGCCGACCGAGCTGCACATCGTCGACATGTGGTGACCACGCCCCGTCCCGCCCCGCCGACTGTACAGCCCCCCCCCCCCCTAAATGCTCACTTTTTTTTCTTTTTTTTTAAATCCCCAACGTCCGCGTTGGTGTTACCGCGGCGCTTTTCAGGTTTCGCGCGTGCCGAGACATAAAAAGCGTCCGCAAAGAGGACGCGGATCCGGGGGCCGCCGGGAGACGATTCCGGCGAGGGCGCGGCGCCTCGTTGCGTCGGTGCCCCGTTGCGTTGCCGCGCCGTTAATAAATCCGAGCGCCGGCGAGAGATCCTTATGAATATTGAACTGTGTCGCTATTATCAGGAATGTTAATTACGACGTCAAGACGGCGAGGGAGTCAAGGTGAAAGCGGCCCAGCAATGGCTAAAAATAAGCCCGCGCGTGCAGCCAGGCGGAGTACGGCACTCCCCTGCAGAAGAGCACCACCGGCAAGGGACCTTTTTGTTGCAACAAAGAGGTGGAAAAAGAGGAATTAATGAATTAGTGTGCCAGCCAGATTTTGTCTTTTGTTTCACCCGCGCCCGTCCCGTCCCCGTCTTGCAACCTCTCCCCTTCCCCTCGCCGGTGGAAGTGATGCAAATTGTATAATGCCGCTCTTTGTTCCGGCGGAGTCGAGCCGCATGAATAGCCGTCCCGAGCGCGCACAAAAACACACTGACAAACCGATCATCTTAAAAAAGGAAACGCCCCGGCGCTGGCTTGGCCTACTTTCACACGGCAGCCGTGGGACATGGGAAGAGGGAGAGAACTCGGGCGAGGATGCCGGGGTGGGGGGCGCGCGGGCGCCGGGGAAGCGGCGGGCCGCGGCGGCGGCGGGCGCAACCCGCGCCAACGCAGCCTTTGCGTTGTCAACCTTCCGCGTTTGCCCCAGATAACTAGTCCCAGGCCGGACCGTTCGCTTTGACTCTGCAATTGAAAATCCCGGGAAGATTATGCCGGAGCTAAAAGAGGCAATCTCCAGCGTGGGATTTGAGTCTCTCAATTCTTCGTGGATTTGATCGCATTATGACATATACTACACCATCTGCTACGCTCCTGCATTTTAGTGCCGTGTTTGCACAAAGCGCGGCTCTTACTCTCCGCACCGCGGCAAACGAGACCTCTGAGTCGTGTTGCGCGGCAAAGAAAAAAATAAATAAATCGCATATAAAAAAAAATTAAAATAAAGACGTTTTTTTGTTTGTTTTTCTTTTTTCAATTTTATTATTTTTTTTAAACCTAACTCCAGACGTACAGCTCTTCACGGTAAAGGAAAACACGGGGAAGACAGTTCCGGGGCGCGTGTAAAGTAACCACTCCTAACTTTTGCTAAACAGACTTTCCCGCGCACTCGCTAATCCGGGGCTTCCGTGTAACACCACCTAACCAAATGTCGACATCTGCGAGGGTGTGCATAAGGGGGTGGGGGTGGGGGGGATAATAATCTTAGTTCCTCTCACCTTCAGCTCGCCCACGGGACTGGGGGGGGGGGGGGGGGGGGCGATGGGGGTGGTGGTGGGGGGGTGTTTTCCCAAATGGAGATGAAGGAGCCCGTATGTAAACACGCCAAGTCGAGTTTTCACCAGAAATGTGACATGGAGGCAAAGGGCGAGCGACCCCCGGAGCATCGGTGACGTGGCTCCACCCGCTTGAGTTTTTCCGTGCACCCCTGGACGTAAACAACTCAGGCATTCGATTGACGGTTCGACAGCTTATATATATATAGATATATATATATATACATACATATACATATAAACACACACACACACACACACACACACACACACACACATACACACACACACATCTCTCTCTCTCTCTCTGGAGTAACGTACAAAGTTCCAGCATCTGTTCCGTCGTGTCGTCTTTGTTGGGAAATTAAATATTGAACTGATCAAGTGTACCATGAATGTTTCAGTCACACAGTGATTACACAGACTGGAGAGGGCCGCATCCCGCAGCACTTTAGACGTGACTTTCATTTGTTGCGCGGCTGTTTGGTCGCTCCTGTACGTGTGTTTCTTTTGTGTGTGTGTGGGTGTGTGTGTGTGTGTGTGTGTGTGGGGGGGGTTTGTTATTTTGGGTTTTTTTGATTTTTGTTTTTACTGCAAATGATATTGCCGTTGCAGCCAATGGTCCTTGAATTGTATAAATTAGGATTAACATTTGTGCATAAATCAAGGGACCCTCTCTCTCACACAGGCACACACACACACACACACACACTAAGTCCAGCATGTGGTACAATCGGAGTGAGAGAGAGCTTATTATTTCACTCATTCCACCATGTAAAATACCAAAGGAAATTGAATTAATATTTGAATATAAATATACAGCATATTATATATATATATAAAAATATTCTTTTTGGTCTTTGCCTTTTTTAATTACTTTCATAGGTTACTGACTCGTTGGTAAATCCCTTTCACTTCTTTTCTTTTCGGCTGCCGTGGTATTTTGACCGAAGGGAATGAACGCTGCGTGAGACGCTGAACGTTCCGGTCGAGGGGGTGTAGGATGCGAGCGGGGGGGGGGGGGGGGGCACCAAACAGAATTATATCGGGGGGGATCATAAAATGGTGTTGTGAGTAGTCTTTTGTCTTCCGGGCCGTAGGAGAGTCCTGCCGCCGGAGAAAAAAGGACAAAGGCAGAAGGCGCCACGGGTATAAGGTTCCCCCGGGCGACAATGGCCAAAGTTTCAACTTGCAGCGCATGGGTGTAACTTTAACTGGAATAGCCGGGATCAAAGCCCCCGCCCAACCGACGGGGTGGAGGCGCTGGAGGAGAGGACGGGGAGAGACCTCTCACCGAACACCGATCGCGCAATTACCGTTAATTACCGAGCCTGCGTGGGTTTGGGTCTGGAAGTGTGTGTGTGTGTGTGTGTGTGTGTGTGTGTGTCCCGATGACCGATATCGACACGAGCCGTGATTCAGGCCCTGTTCTACAAGCCGTGATTGACCACGGGGTGCTATAAAAAAAATAAAAATAAATAAGAAAAAGCCGCGCACACACACAAAAAGAAGAGATTCAAATGAACTATCGATCAGGCGTTCAACCCGGCTTCCTTATGAATTTGCGGGGTGGGGTGGGGCGGCGCGGTAGGGGCGGGGGCGGCGGGCGGCGGGCGGAGGCGGAGGCTTAAAGCAAAACTCATCAAGTTAGATCAGCGCCACGTGGATGTGTAACCTTTACACTGCGGCTTGAACCGGCGTTATGAAAGGTCCCCGCGGCGCTCTCGCTCTTCTGACATGGATTTTAAGACTTGCCACTTTATTAGCTGCTAAGCCCCCAATACATGTTGTATATAGTAAAGGCCCGTGTTATGAGCGCCGATCTCATTGTCTGGCGTTATTAGAGGAAGAGTCAGCGGCGGTCTTTCATGCCCCCACCCCCCGCCCCCCGGGGGAGAACGGCTCCGGCTGTTTGAAAAGGGGGGAGCTACAAGTGCAATTTGACCCGTCCTATTTACAATATGATCTGTTAGACATCATTGTGAGCGAGGCCTCGCATCCAATACCGGATCCTCAAAGTGATTCCTTTTGTTTTCCCGTGTTTTCCGGTCGGCGCCGTTTGATGTCCTCGGCGGACGCGGAACCTCGGTATCCGCGGAGTCGGAGGAGGAGAGTTTAACTGTGAAATCAGCCCAAATAATGAAAAATAAATTAAAGAAAACACAGCAATGTATTTTAGTAGCATTTAGCTATTGCATGGTGATTGAATATTAAATGTTGATTATAATTAATAAAAAATGTTTTATTAATGCTTGAAACATTTTTTTCAATGAATTACTTAAAGGTGCGGCGTGTAGAACTTAGTGGCGTCTTGCCGTTGAGGATGCAGATGGAAAACAACTGAACGCCCCTCCCCACGACGGCGCAACATGGCGGCCTCCGTGGTAGAGACGGCGGCCACGGAACTCGGCAAAAAGGCGACAGGCCCCCTCTAGAGCCAGTGTTTGGTTTGTCCCTTCTGGGCTACCGTAGAAGAAACATGGCAGCGCTACGTGGCGGCCCCCGTGAAGCGTGCCCGCTCCCTATGTAAATAAAAAGGGGTCATTCTCAGGTAACGCCAACACAGCGGCTCTCATTTGCATGGGATGGTACACTAATTAAAATACACTTACGAATATTATATTCCATTTCCAGGTCCGTTCCTTAAATTCTCTTCACCAGCAGGAATGCATTTTTTGGATGGAAAACACATTTTGGTTTCCCATTTGTATCAGTAAGTGCGCGCGCACACACACACACACACACACACACACACACACACACACACACACACACAAAATAAAACTGGGATGTGAATACTAAGTGACATAGTGCCATCTAGTGGAAGAACGAGGTGAAGGAAGACGGTGCCTTTGACTTGGAAGGTTTTCCGCTCTGAGACCATGTGAGGGAGCAAGTAAACAAGGTGGAGAAAGCAGGTGAAGGCCAGAGGAGCTACTTTTTTTTTTTTTTTTTTTTTTTAAACCAATCTCATATGGTGTAAACCAAAACTTTAACTACTCTCAGTGTCCATCCTCTGGCCAGAGGGGAAACATACAAAACAAGGCGCGGAATTGGGTCTCCGAAAGCTCATTCTAGTCTGACAGAACCCAGGGTGGTGGGAAAGAAAAAAAAAAAAAAAAAGCCACGAGGATAATATTCCCTCAGACAATGAGAAACAACAGTAAATAAAGGAAAGAGAAAAAAAAAAAAGTAGGGGCTCCGTCCACGCATGCAGATTGCGTTGTGCTATTTAAATTACAAAGACATTCATCGGGCCCTCGCATCGCGGCTCGCTCATCGGGGCCTCCTGGCTCCCAGGCTGCCAGAGGAGGCTGCAGGAGCAACACAACAGAAATAATAAGAAGAAACGCAGGAGCCAAACAAAAGTCCTGAATAATTGATTGTTTGTCTTTGCCTCTCTCTCTCTCTCTCTCTCTCTCTCTCTCTCTCTCTCTCTCTCTCTCTCTCTCTCTCTCTCTCTCCGAGTGAAAGACACGGGCGGAGAGAGAGAGCTGGAGAGAGCTCATGCCCTTGAGCATAGCGGCCACATCTAATGGCCAACAGTTTGAGTAACAAACACAGCGAGTAAAAATGTGTGTGTGTGCGTGTGCATGCGGGCTCATTTGTTGGTGCGTTGTGTGTGTGTGTATTTTTAGGATCAGATCTGTTTTCAAAATTAACGAAAAGAAGAGTTTTATCAAACTACAGGGGAAGTAGTCTCTGTCGTACACACCACGGCCGCGCGTCCGACCCGCTTCACACGCTCGCCGGGTGTATCGCGCGACACGTTAATAAACTTTGAATTAACAGGCGAACAGCGCCTCGGGGCCTCGCGACCGGGTCACTTACGTCCGCAGTGCAGTCCGTGCCGAACGGCGCGATGGGGGCCGGGCGATAACGCGAAATTTTGTTTGTTCGTTCGTTCGTTCCGATCCGAGTAATCGCGGTGCCGGAATCGCACCCAAAACAAAACCCATTGTGATGTTTCGTTTTTTTTTGTCTGTTTGTTTGTTTTTAATGGAGACGCGCGTGCGGAGAGAGGATCTCCGGGTCGCCGGGCAGTGGGAGGAAATATATCGAGAGAAACCGATTTTCCTTTTTTTCGGTCGACGCCAGGAACGATCCCCAAAAAACGAGACGCAGCGCAGGCGGCGTCTACACTTCTGGTATCGATCCGCCCGCCCCTACGGTGCAGCCCGTTGCGGGCGGGCGTGTTTCGAAACGGGCGCGGCGCTAGTTTTGCCAAAAAGACAACAACAATTACTACACACAACCGTTTCTGTGTTTACCTGCACCAGATGAAAATAAGGAAAATACATAACCCACGGTTCATTTTTAAGAGATTCGAGAATAGCTATGTTGTTTATAAAAAAAAATAAAAAAAAACGTCAATATACCTTCATTTTGTCTGCGCTGGTAATGAGCCATATTTTCTCAGGAAAATGGCGGCTTCTCCGGAGGCAGCGTGTCTTGTGAATGTGGCCCTGATCCTGGATTAAACAGAAGGCTCACCAATCAATCTCTGCAGGTTGCCCACAGCCAGAGAAAGCAGCTGCACCACATGTTCGCCGAGCGCGCCAGCGACAAGTTAACATACGGGCAAGCACAGTAAACCGTCCACAAGCCGCCTCTAGCTGTCTTATAATGAATTCCCAGCGGGACGGGGAACTATCAGAGTCAGTGGATGTTACTGGAGGCTCGGAATAAAGTCAACACCTCTCCTTATACCTGATGAAGCTGCGGCGCGGGCAGAAACACACGCGCGCGCACACACACATACCCACTCGCACACACAGACACACACACACACACACACACCCACACACATACAGACACACACACACACACACACACACACACACACACACACACACAGACACGCACACACAGACACGCACACCCACCCACACACACGCATACACAGACACACACACACACACACACACACACACACACACACACAGAGTCTGAGCCACAAGACTGTTGAAAACAAATCTCACGTACGCAGCAATTAGGCGACAAAATGATTTTCCCAACGAGTTACGCTCAAGCCAAATGTTTTCTTTTGTTCGGAGGGAGTCGCTTACTTCGCACAAATATTTTGAAACCATTTCAGGGTCGCTACGTTCGAACCCGTAAGGCGCTGTTACTGCTTTTTCATTTTTTATAATTGGCCTGCTTCCAGCGGTACACAAGGTACAAGTACTCCCTTATCGTACTTGAGTAATTTTTCTGCAAGTATCTGTACTTGCGAATGTAGAGTAAGTTTCGGACATTTTGGAATTCCAACCGCGCTACATTTCATCCCGGAGAAGATCCTGCACCGTAGGAGCAGTCGTTTGTTGTATTAGGTGTGAAGCGGCTTAACAGTCTTGTTACTTTATTTATTTGTATTAATTTTGTTTGTATTTGTAATAACTGACTGTCCCCATACAATGTACTGTCAATTTTAATCAGGACTTTTACTTTTAATACTTTAATAACACGACAAGTTTGGGTCCGACACTACGACAAGGAAGTGACGTCGTTTTAAAACGTTAAGATTTAAACGGGAGTTTTTAACTCTCATTCATGGAAAATGATAAATGCAAATTATGCTCAGCAAACTAGTCACAAAAAAACATCTCTCCCATATTTTGTGACGCCGAACTCATCTGGTTGCTCATCCGCAAGATCCGATTACGATTACGCATCCGATGTTTAGCAGGATGAAGACGTCGACTCATTATAATGTATTCTGGTACGCAAAGACATGTTACTGTATAAAGTGTTTCAATTCAGTCAACTGACATGGACTTTGATAGCACTTGGATATATATATATATATATATATATATATATATATATATATATATACACACACACACACACTATAGTGAATGAAAATCCTTGTGTATTTCATACAAACCCTGTACCCTTACAAGGGCAACTGTACACAACCCTAAAGTACATTTTAGCAGTGCATCTGAAAAATAACGGCATTAATTCAGTCATTTCTCTTTTCAGAAAGACCTAAGAGAAATTCAAATATGTCAAATAAGTCCACACAACACGGACACGCCGCAGACCGCTCAAACAAAGCACACGTGTCCTTGAACATCCCAGGGATTGAGATTGTAAAATCATCCGGGGGAACGCGCGGCTCTAACTTCAGGATTCCTCGTACTTTTATTTTATTCAAGTAGGGAGGCGTACTACGCCAAAAACCAGCGGGGTCCGGCTCCATAACAATTAAGGTCCCCGGCCATTTATTTTATCTGTTTCTCATAGACAATGTCTTTCCTAAAAAAAAAAACTAAAAAAAACATGTGAAGATGAATGATACTAAATCTAATCCTCTGCCCGGGTTATTCCAGGGTCTCTGGAGAACAGAGCAGCGTACCTTTTGGTCGCAGGTCAGTCTGTGGAACCTCGGGGCTACTATCTCCGTCCGGGAGGAATGCTATGAATGATGAGAGAGATAAAGAAGCCTCTGGAAACCCTGCCAGACGCCGGCGAGGTTTTGGCAACATCTGATACGAGGAGCCGTCCGGGGCAGATCCAATTTACCCTCCTCCTTCCCGTGGAACAGAAGGCAAACACGAAATAAACAAATAACACGGAAAAAGAAAAATGAAAAGAAAAGGCTCCCCCGCCGTGTTATCATTACAGCTAATAAGCTCCACAACCTTTCGTCTTTTGACTTCCAAGTTTAAACTACCACAACAACAGAATCCAGACGAGTCAACCATGCCACACAACACCACGCCGGTGGAATTCCTTGTGATACTTTTTACCGGAGCGCAAGGAAATCGTGTATATATCTGTATTTTCTCAAAAATGTGGACAAGGCCAAACTGACCCGATGGCAGATGATGGAGGTGATACACAGTGGATATACTGTGCTGGAAATACTACATATTAGGCACAATGACATACACAGTACTGCATGAATATGATCAATAAAAGCATAAAATCATTTTTCTTAATAAACTGTTTTTGTAGACCAAGAACAAAACCAAACAAAGAAACAAAACAATTATATATATGTGTGTATGTATATGTGTATATATATTATATACATATATACTCACACACACATACATATATATATAGAGAGAGAGAGAGGGAGAGAGAGAAACTAACTATATATATATATATATATATATATATATATAGATATATATATATATATATATTTTTTTTTTTTTTGGTTAATATAGATAATAGAAAAAATGTATATATATATGATTTTTTATTTATATTTATTATTATTTATTTATTTTTTTATGATGAAGGAAAGTTAAGGAAAAATGTTAGGGAAAAAACAGATAACAGAAAAAAATATGTATACGAATGTTTTTTGCAATCATTTACTGTATATGCACTATATGTACTGCATACTTTATGTACTGCATACTTTATGTACTGCATACTGAAGTGTAAGTCTAATTCATTATTTAGAATACGAATATCAACATTCAGGGAATAATCATCCCAAATCGATCCCTCTGGACAGAAAAGCAGTCGTGCAACAGTGCAATTGCACCGAGACATTAAGAAATTAGGAACTAAAATGCAAAACAGGAGGAAAAAACTCCAAACTCCAAACTTAATGTAGATAAGTATGGAGACTTAAATTCACAAATGTTCCAGCACCGGAGACACACCGACAAAGGCATTCCTACCTTAGAGGTTAAAGCATGTGTTAGTTGGATGAACATATCTGCAGCTTCTGAAACGTATCCCTCGTTTGGTGCATTAATTGGTTTGTTAATTGATCTGCGAGGTTTCAAAAACCAGTCCAAACGACTTGCGCCTAATGCTGCGTTCAATCACCCTTGGAACTCGCAAACACCCCACGCACAACGCGCACAAAATGCAAAGAAACTGCCGTTTAAGTCGGTGTTCCGAGTCGGAATCGGATCCAGTTCCAAGTCAGAACCGAAATCGGATCCGATTTACGGTCGGGATCGGAATCCCAACCCGGTGTTCCGGGGCAGACCACGAGTTGACCGAGATCACAGACCCGACGTCACTCACAGCAGCAGAACGCTGAACGAAGTGCCGTTGGCGTGAGGATTTATCTCAAAACACGTCCGACTCGTGAATATTTCTTTCAAAACACGTCAGACTCATGAGTACTTCTTTCAAAACACGTCAGACTCGTGAGTACTTCTTTCAAAACACGTCAGACTCGTGAGTACTTCTTTCAAAACACGCCCGACTCGGCTCTCGATTGGTAAACTGCAATTTCCGACCTTCCCGGGAACGCAGCATCAGTAGTTTTCTCGGGTGCATTGTTACTGTTTGGCCACTAGGGGTCAACGCTCGACCGTATAATACCAGGACGAGACGGACGGAGTGTGTTCTGCACGCACACACACACACACACACACACACACACACACACACACACACACACACCGTTATATAATGTAAAATTATTATTATTATTATTATTATTATTATTAATAATAATAATAATAATAATAATAATAAGACAAATAAAAAATAAAATAACAATAGCAATACGATTATACAAATAATAATAATAATAATAATAATAATAATAATAATAATAAGACAAATAAAAAATAAAATAACAATAGCAATACAATTATACAAATAATAATAATAATAATAATAATAATAATAAGACAAATAAAAAATAAAATAACAATACAATTATACAAATAATAATAATAATAATAATAATGATTAAAAAAAATAATAATAATAATAATCCATACTCACGTTTATAAATGACATGTGTGTTATAACCTCTGGGAAAACACACATTGACTGTAAAATCACACTTTAGAAAAGAAAATATCAAATAAAATATCAAATATAATATCAAATAAAAGATCAAATAAAAGATCAAATAAAAGATCAAATATAATATCAAATAAAAATATCAAACATAATATCAAATAAAATATCAAAAATAATATCAAATATAATATCAAATAAAATATCAAATATAATATCAGATAAAATATCAAATAAAATATCAAATATAATATCAAATGAAATATCAAATATAATATCAAATATAATATCAAATGAAATATCAAATATAATATGCACCGTTACGTTACGGCACACCGCTCTTTGAGGATGTCCAAATAATAATTCCGATTATGATTTTTTTATTTATTTTTTGTTAAGATTCCCTGATGATGATGATGATGATGATGATGATGAGGAGGAGGAGGAGGAGGAGGAGGAGGAGGGGGGGGGCGGCGGCGGGATGTGGCCTCCGCGTATGACGTCATCCGTCCATGCACCGTGCGCCATTTTGGAGGAGAGAGAGAGAGAGAGAGAGAGCGGGGGAGAGCGAGCGAGAGGGAGAGAGAGAGAGAGAAAAAAAAGAAAAGAAAATCACGGATAATTTCCGTGGGTCCTGACAGATCCGGGCTCGGGAAGTCCTCCTCACAGCGGCCGCGGATGCTACCGACCTCCGTCCCCCCGGCGAGCTGAACAAGGACCTCGGGCAGTGCACGGCGAGCGCCGCTAGATGAAGCAATGGCGGGTGAGCGACTTTGAAGCCGTTAGGAGGAGCCGTCCGTGTGTGTGTGTGTGTGTGCGCGTCCGTACGTGCGTGCGTGCGTGTGTGTGTGTGTGTGTGTGATGGCCCGAATCCGCGCTAAGCCGCTAGCTGTCACTGTCAGCCCGTTGTGTTTTAACGGGTGCGTGGTGTCGTTCCAGGGGTTTCTGGAGGAAATGATTTCCAGTGGTGTTTCTCTCAAGTGAAGGGGGCGATAGACGAAGATGTGGCGGAAGGTAAGCGACGCTAGCCTCGGCTGATGGCTCCGAGGCTAGGCTAGGCTAGGCTAGGCTAGGCTAGGCTAACGCGCTAGCCGGGACGCCTTGCCGCCTCCGGTCTGCCGGCGACGGAGGCGTGGGCGTCTTTATTCTTGAAAGTGGCGAGCCGGGGCCCGGTGTGGCGTGGTTCGGGGACGGGATGCGCTCTAACTTAACCGCTGGCGGCCGCCGGGCTCGTTGAGTCGGCGGGCTAGGCGGCTAGCTAGCGGCTAGCTGTGGGCTAAACGCCACCCGAAAGGGGAGCGACCGTGCACATGACGTCACTGCTCTGCGTCCCTGAAAATCGCGTCGTGACGTCACGAGCGACTTTATCCATCCGTCCATTCATTGACCTATTCATTCATTCATTCATTCGTTCATTCATTGAGCTTAGTTTGTTCTCAGTCCCCAGCCCTCACCCGGCGGCAGACAGGTTTCTTACCAGGTCCTTGAGGTGCTTGAAATGCTTGAATTGGGTCTTCAGAAATCTAAGTGCTGGAATAAATACCTTGAAGCTGTTTGTACAGAATTTCTTGAAAAGTCCTTGTAAATAAATCAACAAAAAATAAACGTGATCGCTGGAAAACAGTTCAAAAGCAAGGGTTCTTACCAGGTCCTTGAGGCGCTCGAAGCTCTCGAATTTCATCTTGAGAAATCTAAGTGCTGGAATGAATACCTTGAAACTTCTTTGTGCTTGAAAAGTCCTTGTAAAAAAAAAAAAGATAATAAATAAACACAATAATAGGAAAAACAGTTCAAAGACCAAGCTTCTTACCAGGTCCTTGGGGTGCTTGAAAAGTCCTCGGAAAAATCCACGATCGTCGAAAACCTGTGATATGCCCCCCTGGTTTCGTGATTGAAATCGTAACGTAACAAAATGTTTCCAGGATCACTTTTACAACGCGGATGATGCAGGGAAAATAGATTAGATTATAAATATATATAAACGTGACACTAAGATTCTATTGTATCTCAATTAATACAAATCGCATTGAAAATGGATCACAATTGTGTGGCGTGAAGTCCTTGAAAATGGAGGAGGGGAAAAAAAAAAAGGTGCTCTTAAAAAAGGAAAAAGTACTTGAAAGTCCTTTTCAGTGCCAGGATGACCGCCCCCCCCCGTGTTTACGTCTCTTTTCAGCCGACATCATCTCCACGGTTGAGTTTAATTATTCGGGGGAGCTGCTCGCCACCGGGGACAAGGGAGGACGAGTGGTGATCTTCCAGCACGAGCAGGAGGTATGGACGCCCGGCCGCCGCCCGCTCAGCCGCCGCGCACCCCTTCCCCCCGCGGGCGCTAACCCTCCTTGCCCTGTGCTCTTTTTCTTTCTGTCCAAACCCCCCCCCCCCCCCCCCCCTTTTCAGTCGAAAAATCGTCCGCACCTGCGCGGGGAGTACAACGTCTATAGCACTTTTCAGAGTCACGAGCCAGAGTTCGACTACTTGAAAAGTTTAGAAATCGAAGAGAAAATCAACAAGATAAGATGGCTACCGCAACAAAACGCTGCTCACTTTCTACTCTCGACAAATGGTGGGTGCGCGTCGGTCCGTCCAAATTAATGTGTCTGCCCGTCTGTCGCGAGTCGCATCGTTGCTCCTACTTTTTTTTTTTTTTTTTGTTTGTTGTTGTTGTCTTTCAGATAAAACTATTAAATTGTGGAAAATCAGTGAAAGGGACAAACGGGCCGAAGGTTATAACCTGAAGGACGAGGACGGCCGACTCAGAGACCCCTTTAGAATCACCTCTTTACGGGTAAGGGGTTCGGCCGGGTGCATGCACACACACACACACACGCACGCGTGCGCTGGTCGGGGCACATACACCGCCGCTAAACCCCCCCTGACCCCCCCCCGGGCTCTCTCCCCAGGTGCCCGTGCTGATGCCAATGGATCTCATGGTGGAAGCCAGCCCGCGGAGGATCTTTGCCAACGCACACACCTACCACATTAATTCCATCTCTGTAAATAGCGATCACGAAACATACCTCTCCGCCGATGACCTAAGAATAAATCTATGGCACTTGGAAATCACAGACAGAAGTTTTAGTATCCTTTTCATCTCTGTTGTGCTCCGTTTGGCGCCCCCCCCCCCCCCCTTTTTAAATTTATTTATTCTTTTTACTTTTTACTGAAAACAACATTCGTCGTCCGTTTCCTGATTGGACGGATCCGCGCGTCTGTTGTCGTTTAGGCTTGGACTGGTGCTTTTTTTTTTTTGGGGGGGGGGGGGGCGTTGCCCCGCCCTCCCTCTCCCACCCCCTCGGTGAGAACGTCCTTAACCCCGTGTGTCCCCAGATATTGTAGACATCAAACCCGCCAACATGGAGGAGCTGACGGAGGTCATCACCGCTGCCGAGTGCCATCCGCACCAATGCAACGTGTTTGTGTACAGCAGTAGCAAAGGCACCATCCGCCTGTGCGACATGCGGGCGGCGGCGCTCTGCGACCGGCACTCCAAGTGTAAGTCTGCCCCCGGTTTCAATGAGGAAACGCCAAAAAAAAAAAAAAAGTTGAATTAAAGACAGTCGGGGTTCTTACCGGGCCCTTGGGGGTGCTTGATTTTTCGTCCCCGGACGTTTTTTGGTATCGGGAACGCCTTGAGAAAAGCCCCGTTTCTTCTGCGCCGGTAGTGCTTGAAAAAGAGAGCCGTGATGTTCCACCCTGGTTTTGTGGCTGGAATCAGAACGTAATAAAACGTTTCCAGGGTGGCTTTTACGACGTGGGTGACGCAGGGAAACGTCAATTTTATTCAGCGCATAAATGGAAATACACTCATTATAGATGACGTCGAGATTAATAAGATATTGATCAACGTATATAAATAAAAGACAATGAGACTTAGATTATAAAACGTTTGAATTCATAAAAATATAATATAACTCTTGAAAATGGGGGGGGGTAGCGCTTGGAAAAAGTGCTTGAAAGTCGTTGAATTTCATCCTTTGTCAGGGCCGGAATGCCCCCGGGCGGTGTCACTGTGTGATTTCCCGTTTTTCCTCCTTAGTCTTCGAGGAGCCCGAGGACCCGAGCAGCCGCTCCTTCTTCTCTGAGATCATCTCCTCCATCTCGGACGTGAAGTTCAGCCACAGCGGGCGCTACATGATGACGCGGGACTACCTCTCCGTCAAGGTGTGGGACCTGAACATGGAGAACCGGCCGGTGGAGACGTATCAGGTGATTTTTATTTTATATTTTTTTAAAGGGGCTCCGAACGTCGTCGTCGTTGTCCCCCCTCCCCCCCGTCACTTTGAAGATTCCCCAGGAGGCGGAGGGAAGAGGGCGTGGCGTGGGCGTGGCCGCTGCCCGTTACTGAGCCTGGGAAATATCAAATGTGGTGTTTTTATTTGTTTTTTGTTTGTTTTTGTTGTTTTTATCAGGTTCATGAATACCTTCGCAGTAAGCTCTGCTCCTTGTATGAGAACGACTGCATCTTCGACAAATTTGAGTGCTGCTGGAATGGCAGTGACAGGTAAGAAAGCTGTTTTTGGGGGGTGTTTTTATTTTGTTGGGGTTTGAGGGGGGCGTTGCATCTTCATGTTTTTGTTTGCGCCGAGCCCTGGACTCATCATTTCAGAAACGGAATGAGTTTATTCCAAGCGGGGCACAGGTGTCGTAGTGACGATGGGTGCGTTTCTAAGGACGAAAATGCGCGACGGTCAGAAAAATGAAATAATATGGAGTAAAAACGGCCAAATGTCCCCAAAATACAAAAACACAAAGTTAATGTATAACAATACACAGAATATACAAACGTGATTATTGGCACAGGGAGGGTTAAATGTATTAAACAATGAAGAAAAATCACTGATGTCACTGATATTATAGCTGAAATTTTGGGTATCGGTCACAGTAATCTGTGTTGGCCTGTGCTTGAAAAGTCCTTGGAAAAACAAAAACCAAAAACAATCAAATGAAAAGCTGTGATATTCCCCCTGGATTGGTTAAAACAAAAAAATAAAAAATGATGACAGACGGTGTCAGGGAAATGTCATCAAAGATCAAAATAATTTAATACAATACAGGTACTCCTCCCTGAACCGCCTAGTACAGGTACTCCTCCCTGAACGGCCTAGTACAGGTACTCGTCACTGAACGGCCTAGTACAGGTACTCGTCACTGAACAACCTACCTGTTTAAGCACCGTTCAGACTTAGGAGCAGCTCTCTGACCAGTCTGTATTCTACACTGTGTATAATACCACGGTGTCTCAGCGTCAAGCATCTCATCACGCCTCACCCTTTTTATACTATATATATATATACACACACACACAGACGCGCGCACATCTCATCTCATAACTGTTCAGACTCGTTCCGCTGTCAGTATTCACTACACTAGCGTCCTCACTACCAGCCACGCCCCCTTACCGTGAAATAACACAGGTCCTCGCTTATCGACCAATTCACTTAACGACCTGGTCCTAGGAGCGCAGCTCGGTCGTTCAGTGTTGAGTACCCGTACACACTTATAACAATAATAGCCACTGAGCTGAAGACGACATATTTCAATTTTATTGTTTAACGATCCCATTGCCAATTGCAAATCGATATTTGCCTTGCGTGCAAACCCTGAAAAACCAACTGTCCCCCGTCCCCCCCGCAGTGCCATCATGACGGGGTCCTACAACAACTTCTTCCGAATGTTCGACCGCAACACCCGGAGGGACATCACGCTGGAGGCGTCCAGGGAAAGCAGCAAGCCGCGCGCCACGCTCAAGCCGCGCAAGGTGTCCACCGGCGGCAAGAGGAAGAAGGACGAGATCAGCGTGGACAGCCTGGACTTCAACAAGAAGATCCTCCACACGGCCTGGCACCCCAAAGATAACGTCATCGCCGTGGCCGCCACCAACAACCTGTACATTTTCCAGGACAAAATCAACTGAGGCGGTGGCTTTTGGGGGCTCCAGAGGATAGGGCTTTTACCTTCCCCGTGTAGTTAAGCCTACTACTTGTCTATCTGTATAAGAAGAAAAAAGAAAAACAAAAAACAGCCTCGTTGTCCTCCTGGTGAAGAAAGCACGTGTCAATTTGTTTTTTAAATTTTTTTTTTTTTGTTTGTTTTTTTTGCCACAGGAGGTTGATCCATAGGCGTCTTTGTTTTTTTTTTTTTTTTTTTTTTGTTAAGTCTGAGCTTAGGTTGTTCTTGACTTTGGCACCAGGGCGATCAACTTGCCCCACCCCATCCCCAACCCTCCCCCGACCCAGAAAGTCCAATTTGGGTCCATATTGACAGAATGGCACTCTCCAGGGGTCACGCTCTGGAGCGTGGGTGTTTGTGTTGACATTTAAAAGCCTTCATTTCATGTTTTATTTTATTTTTGTTTTTGTTTTGTTTTTCCGACCAAACTCTTGGAAGCCCCGCCGCCCGCCCCCCTCTCAACCCCTCCCCCCCCATGAAATTTGACGTCTTGTCAAGCTGTAACACCGTTGCGAAGCGGTCGGGGGGGCGGTGGGGGGGGCCCCCCCATCCGAAACGTGGACAAATGGCCAATAAGCCTAACTGTAACATTCCCCCCCCCCAACCCCCCCACTGGCCGTGTATTGGGGCCAAACTACTGGTGGCAGAGATCATGAATTTGGAAAGTGGACTGATTTTTCTCCTCTCCCTCCTCTTACTTTACCTCCCCCCTCCCTCCCTCCCGTTACTATGGTGACATAATTTCACTGACTGTATCTACTCAAGTACACCTTGTCATCCACATAATAAAAAGAAAACTAAAACTACATGTGTTTTTAAATCTAAAAAAAAAAAAAAAAAAAAAAAGTATGTATTAAAACATATTGTTCTTTATTGCTTTGCATGTTTTTATGTTGTAGAGAGGTGGGAAAATGTCCAGTCACACCACTGTCTTTTGAGCAGATCTCAAAGCAATCTTGTTTTTAAAAAGGAGTCTATTTTATTTTTTATTTTATTTTTGGGGGGGGGAGGGGAGGATGGGGGTCTAAACATTTCAGAACCACTGTTTGGGGAAGACAGCTGATCATTGTATTTGTTGTCGAGACCTTTTTTTATTTCTAGTTGAGCCTTGTTTTGAGATGCAGGCTGGGAGATGGAGCCACAGGACAAAGGGATCTTTAGCCTTAATACCTAACTTCTATCAGTGACAGCTACAAGTTATGTCCCCCAAAACGTTTTACAAACCTCATGTGCATTATTTTTAAATCCTATTTTATAGAGTTATGTCCTCATATACTGCTGCTACGCGTGGCCGTCTATGACAACACATTATATATAAAGAGGAGGGGAAAATTGCACACCGTACAGTTGATGTGATTAGAAAAAAATAAAAATAAAGAGTGCCTCCATCTCATGAGTAGGAAAACCCGACAGGCCTCGTCCATGTGCCCTTATTCATTTGGTTAGGGATGTCACTCCAACCTGAACTGCATACTGCAAACGTGGATCTTCTCTCTAGTTGTGAATGCAAAAATGACTACACCGACCATAAACATTAAAAACGGACATTATAATGCATTGTCTTTGTCCATTGATTGCTAACATGGTGGCAATGTATTCACTTGTTTATTATTTTGACCAAAGTTCAATAAAAATCTTATCGTGTTCATCTGCATGTGGTCCGGACCGTCATTGATCGGGGGGCAGACGACAACGCAGAGAGAGAGAAGGTGCATCGATCACATTCTTTATTTGGAAAGGAAAACAAAACAACAATGCAATTTTGATGCTCAATCCCTACGTATGTTCACAGTATTAAAAAGTGATGCCCGCTCGAAATTTGTCATCGTTGAAACAAAAAAACAAACAAAAAAAAAAAGTCGGCTAATCACGATCCCTTAAACATAATAAAAGGCAAAAGGCGCTAATTCATTTCCACGCCGAGATTTCATGAATAAGACGCAAAGAATCGACTCGAGAGCGGAGTCACTTTAAAGCGACGCGATTAAAATTTAAAATGCATTCCCAGTTCAGTTCCCGCGGGTGCAGTTTTCAACAGGTGGCGAGCGGGGGGTGGGGGTGGCGGGGTGGTGGTTGGACTCAAGCGAAGGACCTTTGTAGCGAACGACACTTTTTGACGGATGAGACAGCAACGACCGACGGCCGACTCTTCCGCCTTGTGCCCAAACCGGAGTGTAGTGACATAAAAGATGTATCTTCTTTCGTTGTGGTTTTTTTTTCCCCTCCGTTATCACAGTGTCCCATTCCGAGGCCCGCCGAGCCGCGGCGCTCCACCTCAGCGCAGCCGCAGCCCCCTCAGTAGGTGTTGGACGACGTCAAGCGCTTCCCGATGTATATTCTGAAAAGGAAGAGGGGGTGGGGGGCATGTCAGGAAATATGTGAGACATTGGGAGTCACTCCGGCAAAATAACGTGAAAATAACGACTGAGGGTTAATTTAAGGTGAAAGAGGAAAGACGGCGTCAGCGCGTTTGGTGCGATTCATGTAGAACAGGGCTGATCTACGACTCTTCAGAGCCGCGCTCGCCGCCGTTCCTCCCGCAGAAAGTCAAACGACCCTTTTAACTGATGGACTTGTCAAGAGCCCAAAGCTTAAAAAAAAAAAATGACTACACCGACCATAAACATTAAAAACGGACATTATAACGCATTGTCTTTGTCCATTGATTGCTAACATGGTGGCAATGTATTCACCTGTTTATTATTTTGACCAAAGTTCAATAAAAATCTTATCGCGTTCATCTGCATGCGGTCCGGACCGTCTTTGATCGGGGGGGCAGACGACAACGCAGAGAGAGAGAGAAGGTGCATCGCGCACATTCTTTATTTGGAAAGGAAAACAAAACAATAACGCGCGTGTGTGCACACAAGCACCCGTTGAAAAACCATGGCTCCGGGGGGGATTCGTTTTCTCAAAGAATACCGAAATGTCGCCTCGGAGCACTTTCGCCCTTGTAGAGTCGCGCAGAGCCGAGGTGGGAGACGGGTTTAAAGGGCGTCGCCCGCTTACCCCAAGCCGACGGCCAGTATGTGAGAGACGATGAGCGAGGGGAGGAAGAGCTTGAGGAAGTCGGGCGAGAGGACGCCTCCTTTCTTCATGACGCAGGTGTTCCGGATGCTCAGGGAGGCGCAGCGCTTGGGGTGCTTGAGCAAGAGCTCCCTGCAGCGGCGGGGGGCACATCCATTATTCACACCAATTTATTTATTACAGATCAATACACATCACTATAATGTCAGCATATCAACACATGCACCGCGCTCTGCTCCACTTTAGGGGGGGGGGGGGGGGGCTGATGATGATTTATAAATGAAGAACTTCACACGCTGCATCTGCACCGGTGAGGCTTATTGACGCAGCTCCAGAGCCGAAACTGCATCAATAAAACTACAGCAGTATTCAACCTCCTTTAATTAAAGATGAAGATGTGGAAAAGGATTGACATCGTCCGAGAGCTTCTACTGTCTCACTTGTTATCACATCGGTGCAAACACAGTGCAAACACACTGGAAACACAGTGGAAACACAGTGGAAACACAGTGGACAAACAGTGAAAAGACAGTGGAAACAGTGGAAACAGTGAAAAGACAATGAAAACAGTGGAAACACAGTGGAGAAACAGTGGAAACACAGTGGAAACAGTGAAAAGACAATAAAAACACAGTGGTAACAGTGGAAGCAGGGGAAACACAGTGAAAACACAATAAAAACACAGTGGTAACAGTGGAAGCAGGGGAAACACAGTGAAAACACAGTGGAAACACAGTGGACAAATAGTGGAAACACAGTGGAAACAGTGTGGTAAACGAAGTGGAAACGAAGTGAACGAAGTGGAAACATAGTGGAAACAGAGGAAACAGTGAAAAAAACAATGGAAACACAGTGAAAACACAGTGGACAAATAGTGGAAACACAGTGGAAACACAGTGGAAACAGTGAAAAACACAGTGGAAACAGTGGAAACACAATGGAAACAGTGGAAACAGTGAAAAACACAGTGGGAACGCAGTGGAAACACAATGGAAACAGTGGAAACACAGTGGACAAACAGTGGAGAAACAGTGGAGAAACAGCGGAAACACAGTGGACAAACAGTGGAAACAGTGGAAACACTGTGGAAACACAGTGGAAACAGTGAAAAGACAATGAAAACACAGTGGTAACAGTGGAAGCAGGGGAAACAGTGAAAACACAGTGGAAACACAGTGGACAAACAGTGAAAAGACAATGAAAACACAGTGGAAACACAGTGGAGAAACAGTGGAAACACCGTGGAAACACAGTGGAAACACAGTGGTAACAGTGGAAGCAGGGGAAACAGTGAAAACACAGTGGAAACACAGTGGACAAATAGTGCAAAACACAGTGGTAACAGTGGAAGCAGGGGAAACAGTGAAAACACAGTGGAAACACAGTGGACAAACAGTGAAAAGACAATGAAAACACAGTGGAAACACAGTGGAGAAACAGTGGAAACACCGTGGAAAGACAGTGGAAACACAGTGGTAACAGTGGAAGCAGGGGAAACAGTGAAAACACAGTGGAAACACAGTGGACAAATAGTGCAAAACACAGTGGAAACTGTGGCAAACAAAGTGGAAACGAAGTGAACGAAGTGGAAACATAGAGGAAACAGTGAAAAAGACAATGGGAACACAGTGGAAACAGTGGAAACAGTGGAAACACAGTGGAAACAGTGAAAAACACAGTGGGAACGCAATGGAAACACAGTGGAAACAGTGAAAAACACAGTGGGAACACAGTGGAAACAGTGGAAACAGTGGAAACACAGTGGAAACAGTGAAAAACACAGTGGGAACGCAATGGAAACAAAGTGGAAACAGTGGAAACACAGTGGAAACACAGTGGACAAACAGTGGACAAACAGTGGAAACACCGTGGAAACACAGTGGTAACACAGTGGTAACACAGTGGTAACACAGTGGTAACAGTGAAAAGACAATGAAAACACAGTGGAAACACAGTGGAGAAACAGTGGAAACAGTGGAAACAGTGGAAACACCGTGGAACCACAGTGGTAACAGTGAAAAGACAATGAAAACACAGTGGAAACACAGTGGAGAAACAGTGGAGAAACAGTGGAAACAGTGGAAACACCGTGGAAACACCGTGGAAACACAGTGGTAACAGTGAAGACAATGAAAACACAGTGGTAACAGCGGAAGCAGGGGAAACACAGTGAAAACACAGTGGACAAATAGTGGAAACACAGTGGAAACAGTGTGGTAAACGAAGTGGAAACGAAGTGAACGAAGTGGAAACATAGTGGAAACAGAGGAAACAGTGAAAAACACTGTGGGAACACAGCGGAAACAGTGGAAACAGTGAAAACCACAGTGGGAACGCAGTGGAAACACAGTGGAAACAGTGGAAACACAGTGGAAACAGTGGGAACACAGTGGAAACAGTGGGAACACAGTGGAAACAGTGGAAACAGTGAAAAACACAGTTGGAACACAGTGGGAACACAGTGGGAACACAGTGGGAACACAGTGGAAACAGTGGGAACAGTGGGAACACAGTGGAAACAGTGGAAACAGTGAAAAACACAGTTGAAACACAGTGGGAACACAGTGGGAACACAGTGGAAACACAGTCCACACACTTTGGGGGGTTGTTCTCAGGTCGACTGGACCAGTCCCAGATCCATTCTGGGTTTTTGGTCGTCAGGTTTTCCACTTCACGTCTTGCTTCTTGGGAATCTTCATCCGACTAAACAAATGAACAACATGACGGGTTTAGAAATAAACACATCGAACGCTTGGTCCAACGTGTTACATCACAAAGACGTTTACAACACAGCTTGAAAAAAAAAAAAAGCAAAAACACATTTTCACAAGTTACACAACTTCCATGTTGTCAATCTGTTGATACAGTGGTGTACGCTGACTGCTTCCTTTTTGGGGTTATTGTCGTTCTGATTACGGGGTCATTTTAGTTCTGAACCGTGTTTTCTCCGTTTTTGGCTTCTATTTAATGTTGTGTCATTCATTTTATTGTGAGTATTTTATCTTTTATCCTATTTTATTTAAAAAAAATATTCTCTCTTTTTTTTTTTATTCTTATGATCTGTACTGAAGTGCAACAAACCTCACCAGGAGAAATTCTTTGTGAATTATTTTTGAATATATATTTATTTCTCGTCCTCGGTTCGGCTTTCTGGTTCACTGCTTGCTTTACTTCATTAGTTATTGTGTATGATATTTTTTTTTTTTTAGGTCATTTATATTTTTTGTTTTATTTTTAATAGTTTTTCTGTTATTTTTTGAGGGTATATATTTTGTTGTTAAACGTTGGGTTAAGTGTATATTGTCATATTTTATTGTGTAAAGTCAAGCGTTGTATTGTATATTTCCACCTTTTCCATATAATGCCATTTTCTTCTTTTATTTTTTTATGCCATTGCTTTATTATTATTTTTCACTTCAGGGATGAGTAAAGTATCTACCTGTCTATCTATCTAGATAGATAGACGGATAGATTGATAGAAAGACATTTCTATTTGTCTATTTATCTACTGTATCTATCCATCCATCCATCTACTTATCTACTTATCTATCTACTTATCTATCTATCTACTTATCTATCTATCTACTTATCTATCTATCTACTTATCTATCTATCTACTTATCTATCTATCTATCTATCTATCTATCTATCTATCTATCTACCCTGTATCTATCTCTCTATTTACTGTATCTATCTATCTATCTATCTATCTATCTACTGTATCCATCTATCAATCTTTCTAGCCATCCATTCATCCATCCATCCATCTGCTGTAGCCATCCGTCCATCTATCAATTAAATGGATTTACCTGAGAGCTGCTTCCCCCTGAGCCCTTCGTAGGCAGAATGGGAGTCTCCGATCTGTGTGGGCTGTTGCAAATCAGGAACAAATGAGTCAATAAATGACTGGAGGCAGACGCGGCGTCGGTCACTCCCCAAACCGAGGACCTCGCAGCTCCCTGCCCAACACTTACCTGTTGCATTGCGAGCTGCCCCTGGAGCTGCTCCTGCCCGACTCGTGCTGCGCGTCCAGAAGCATCTTCTCCAGCAGGTCCTTCTCCCCTTCCGGGTTGGAGGACGAGGTCTGGTCCTGGTTCTCATGGGGACACGAGGTGCCGCTGAAGTGGAGTTCTACCCAAGAACCTTATGAGAGGAAAAACAAATCGGACAACCGTGTGGGCGCTATCCAAACAAAGCTTATCGGTGCTGATCTGCACACCGTCGGGCTTATTCGGCTTCCAAATGAGCCCAGCGATATACGGCGTTGTAATAACAAATACAACATCTGATGAAGGTCCAAGTATATTTCGCACTTGTCCGTTAATGATATCATCAATAGCATAGCACATTGGTTTGGTCGGTGACGGAGTGTCTTGTGAAATAACGGCAACAGCCACTGGTGCGGGGACTTGATGACCCTTTTAGCTGTAAATGTTTAGCTGGACTCTTGCTTTGCAGACTGTTTTTTGACACACTCTATTTATAAACTTGGTAACGTACAACAACATAGACAGATAGATAGATAGATAGATAGATAGATAGATAGATAGATAGATAGATAGATAGATAGATAGATAGATAGATATAGATATAGATAGATTCAGTGATGTACATTTTAAACATATTATACATTTTCCATTTTAAATACAAACCATCATCAAATTAGATCAATCATCTATTTATTAGATAGATAAAAAAAAAACATAATAGCCTATATTAAAACAATAAACACTTGAGTATATATTTTCCTTGAGCCGGTGGAGACAGCTCCAGGCTGTTTCTCTTGCGAACGTGGTACTTCCCCGTTGGGCCTGCGAGGATTGTGCAATACATCCAACGCTGTTTTGACCAAAATAAACAATGACAAAGCAGCACGAGGTCCGAGATTTCTGTCCTTTACATACATGCATACGTACATACATACATGCATACACATACATACATATACATATACATACATACATACATATATACATACATATATATATATATACACACACATACATACATATACATATATACATACATGTATACGTACATACATACATGCATACACATACATACATATATATATACATACATACATACATATATACATACATATATATATATATACACACACATACATACATATACATATATACATACATGCATACGTACATACATACATGCATACACATACATACATATACATATATATACATACATACATACATACATGCATACACATACATACATATACATATACATACATACATACATATATACATACATATATATATATATATACACACACATACATACATATACATATATACATACATGCATACACATACACATACATACATACATACATACATACATACATACATATAGACACATACATACACACACACATACATACATACATACATATATATATATATGAATAGAGTATAGAGTGGCACGGATGACTGGATATTATTGTCAAGTCATGTCCCCGCGTCATAGTTTTGGGAGCGTCGGGCTCCGGGCTTCCCGCCCCGAGCCCCGTGCTCGTCCACACCGCGGGGTTACCTTGCAGACTCTCTTCGGACGGACTCTCCTTCTGCAGCGACATGGTGCGGGGGGCTTCGTGGGCCGAGTCCTTCGGGGTTTTCGCAGCGTTCCGATGGAGGCGAGACGCAGGTATGACGCGGTGCGGCCGAAGCGCGAGGCAGTGGCACAATAACAATAACAATGACGTAACCTTCTGTTTATCTCCAACGTGATTGGCTGAGGAACGCGGGCGCACGCCACGCGTCAGACGGACTTCCGGTGCGCGGAAAACGCACACATTTATAACCAATGACATTTTAAATGATTATTATTATTATTATTATTATTATTATTATTATTATTATTATTATTATTATTATTATTATTATTTATTTTTATTTTTATTTTGTCACTGTTGTTGTTGTTGTTGTTGTCATGATGATGCCGACGACGATGACGATGACGATGATTGTTAATGTTGTCGATATATCTTGTGTTTTGTTTTTGTTTTTGTTTTGTTTTAATTATTGGTTACTGATTTAAATGCTTGGGCATTTGAGTGATGCTAGCGACGCATTGTGTTGTTAGTTATCTTCTGGACGTGAGTGACCATATAGTCTATTGGTTTCAACATATTTTTGAATTGCCTTGTATTGCTCAACCGCTAAGTGGCTTCATAGATATAACAATGACATTTTGAAAACATTATGTTGACCTTAAATGCTATCTCGTTAGAATGTGAATTTTTGAGAAATATATATTTTTTTATTTTTGGTGTTTAGGCACATTGCCAGTTTTTGATTTATTTATAATAATAATAATTGTTTTATTATTATTAATATTATTATTATTATTGGCTGGCTGTCTGTCTGTCTTCAAAGCACATCGATGCCCAAATAAGTTGCCCTGCAGATGGCAGTAATAGCTTATAGAAACACGTTCCAATGCAGAGCCTTGACTTAGTACATTTTCTTGGTGTCAATGTACAATTCACACCCCTCCCTCAGCAGAACAAAGGACCTCTCTGCAGTAAAGTTTTTCAGTTGAATCCAACAAGCTTTGCCTGGATCATTCAAGTGAAACATGACATGACCAAGTTTCTTATTTCTAAAAAATGTTTCTTTATGTTCCGCATAGGAAATAAGTTGTTATACTGCCATTAAGTAATAAAGACACTATTGTTAAGAGTTGAAACCGTACACTCTATGACCTTTAGTGAGTCCAAAATGGAAGCTGCTCAAAGGAATTATGCTTGTTTACATTATAACATGGAGATTTATTTGGTTAGTATTGGTCCAATATTGTTACTGCCAACTTCTCCTTCCTGGTAGCAGAGTTTACAGACAGTATGGCACCTGAATCTTTTTTTTTTTTTTTTTTTTAATCACAACAATAAAAATATAGCTGCAGGCTATGTTAGTTGCAGCAATTGCACCAATGTGAAAACAAGCCAAAAAACTGAAATAAATAATAACTAATGTACTGCTTCACAACGTAAACCCCTATTAACCACAAATAATATGTTCACTTACTCAAACTCTTGCAAACATTTCGGCGCTTCGGCAGTGGTTCTTTTTGCTGGCTGCTTGCAAAAACGTTGCATACTTCTCAGACGAAAAGACGACGCCATTGTGAAATTCTGCACGGGAAGTTTGCAGGCAAAAATTTAAACAAGGTCTTAGGATTTTCTTGGAAATCTTGATGGGAGTGATACTGTGTAAAAAGCCTGCAACAGTATCATCGTCATCGCAATATTTCCTGGAAGGCCTTGCTGTTTGGCCTGACTCGTGTTTCCAATTGTTCTTCTGAGGACGTGGCACGGGTTTGTATGCATTTATTGTCATTTTGTACATATTCCTCACAAAGGGAAACATCACAAAGGACGTCCTTGGTGTTTATGATGCAGTTCAACATGGAGAACATTACATCATCTATGCTCGGCAGATTGTGTCTCTCAAACAAGTACTGCGCTTCATATATATTTCATAGTTTATATTTAGCTTTACGTAAAACAAAGGGTATTGCTTAATTAATTGCAAATGGAACAAATAACGAACGCCCTTCTCGAAGGTGCCCCCCCTAATGTATGGAAACAACCATTATCATGGAGAAATGTCAACTACAATACTGTCTGGTAGCTGAAGTATGTTGGCATCACCTTAACATCAATGTAATGCGTGGTCAAATCTTTGAAGTACACATGATCGATTAATGTGACATTTTCTGTAGTTGCTTCTTTTACCAATTGAGAAAATCTCGATGCTGCGGAACATGCATGCACTACATGCATTGAATAGATTTTCACTGGAATCTCCCGTTATTATTTTACCTCCAGAAAATGTACTAATATATCTACCAAAGACATCAGCTTTTGACGGAGGCATCAAGTTTTATGAAGGTGATCTATACAGGTCTGCCACAGTTGCTTTCAGAGCCGTTACACTGAATATAAGTCGTACGATATTACCAAATGCTGGAGCAATGAAATGTGTTTGTAGATCAATTTTGGGTTACACTCCAGCACCACCACGCTGCCGCTTTTTCAGTTCAGCAAACATAGGCTCGCCGTCATCATATGAAACACATCTTGGTTTGCTGTGAAAGGAGAACCCTGGCAGATGAATGTGTTCTGGGGAATGCTCTGCTGTTAACAATGCTTCTGTTACACAAGGTTTATCTGATTCCATAAACCGTGGATCACATCAAATGTCTTCTGCCTGAGGCGCGAGTCCTTGAACATTTTGCAAAATGGTTTGGTGTGAGGAGTTAGTTGGCTCTTTCAGTGGTTCACTCAATGGACGCATCTGTCGTAGTGAATTTTCAGTCTTGTCTTTTAATTTTATTTGCTGAGAGATTTGCTGATTTGCAGTTGCCATTTTGTTTATTGGGACAAAATTTGTAGGAGTTACAAAAAAAAGTTTTGGACCAAATCCAAAATGGCGGGAAATCTATCATGACGCAAATGGGCGGCGCAGGATGCAAGAGTTTTGTATCTCTGACCAGCGGTTCAGAAGTTAAACGCATAATGTGAAAGTATTTGTTATATTTGTTATAAGTAATTTCCCCCTGGGATTATGAAAGTATTTCTGATTCTGATAGCGCCACCATCTGGCCGATGAATCCTGTTTTTTGGGTTTCCTAGTTTCGGATCATCTAAGTGTACGTGGGTTTTACGGTTTCCGAGCGCCAGGCACCTTCAGAATGGCTAAGAGAATAATTATAATCCGAACAAAAGCAATAGGGTTCCCACACTTAGCGCTGGACGCTTAAAATACAAAACATCACCAGATACAGTTTGTAGTTACACCAGAAAATGCAGATGATACCGCCTATGGAAAGACCTCTTTGCTGGGCCGATCGCGAACACAATCTCATGAAATCTCCAGGAATTCCAAATTGCGAGCGGGTTCTGTCGGGCGACGTGGCTCTTGTACAGGCGGCGCCGCGGCTGGTGCCAGTTTTGGCAGCGGCTTTACTCGGTGTATAATGAATGTCGCGTTCCACTTCACATCCCGGCGCTGATTACAAGAATGCTCTTAGCAGATGGCATGTGAACTGCATGTGAGCCGTGTTTACACTGTGAAGATAAATCTGATGCTCCGTCACTCCGTCATTCGGGTGGCGCTCTGCGCGGCCTGTGGGCTTTCATTCACTTCTGAGCTCGTGACGGATGAACCGCTGATACTGAATGATTTGCTGGTATTTCCTAAGTCTCGGTTTTATGGACAATTCAACTGATATCGTTTAGACCTACACAAAGCACTGTTAACATTAACGACTCATTGGCTCTCTACCGAATCCAGGAAGCCAAGAACTAAATGATTTACACCTGGGGTCATAGATCTCTCTGGCATTTGCAGAAGTGCCTACGACGGAGGCAAGCGGTGAGGCACTCAAAACAATGTTTATTTTTATCCCCATCGCGCTGCCCGGGAACATATGTTCTTTTATTTTCTGTTGACAGAAACTTCATGACCTCATGAATTAAGAGCTCCTCACATGTGTCATATCAGTCATGTGTGCTCACCGATACTGAACACTGGCTGTGCAGGGCTGTGTTTATTTTGGGTGTGTGTTCGTTGGCACTTTTATTAAGAATTCTTTTTTTCAATCAATCTTAGGCTGATGACCTTGGACAATGATAAATTACAGAAACAGTGTGGACAGGTACAGTACAGTGTTTGTAAATGTGTGTATGTGTGTGTGTGTGTGTGTGTGTGTGTGTGTGTGTGTGTGTGCCTGTGTGACTGTGCTATTAATATATCGACTGTGTTATTACTATAGTTACTGTGTTATGACTATGTTACTGTGTTATTACTATAGTTACTGTGTTATTAATGTGTAGTTGTTGTGTTATTGCTATAGTTAATGTGTTATTGCTGTAGTTACTGTGTTATTACTATAGTCACTGTGTTATTACTATAGTTTCTGTGTTATTACTATCATTACTGTGTTATCACCATAGTTACTCTGCTATTACTATAATTACTGTGTTATTACTATAGTAACTCTGCTATTACTATAGTTACTCAGTATAGTTTCTTCTATTGCAGGGGAGAAGAAGCAGCTCTGGGCTGAACTTGGATTGGATCAATAGCTCAGACAGGGGCAGCCGGCTAAGGAAGAGTAATAGCACCCAAAGTGGGCCATTTGCCAATGCTTCGTACAGGTTTGCTATGAATGAATATTCGCTGCACGGAGCAGAAAGCCGTCACATGGGGTACAGTTTCAGTACGTACGCCACGTAAATGTTGGCCTTCAGAAGAAGCGGTGGGATGGAGTTATGAAGACCCTACAGGTCTAAGCCGAATCATTACGCACAATCCAAGTGTTTTAATGTGCTGTAAGTCAGACCCATACTGTCAGGCGTTGTCCAGGCCCTGGGAATATTTACAGCAGTGCAGCCTTTAACCCCTCCCCAGTACAACCCGCATACACACACACACACACACACACACACACACACACAGATGCACGCACGCACGCACGCATGCATGCACGCACGGACACGCACGCGTGCGCACACACACACACACACACATACACACACACACACACACACACACACACACGCACGCACGCACGCACGCACGCACACACACACGCACGCACGCATGCACGCACGGACACGCACGCGTGCGCACACACACACACACACACACACACGCACACATACACACTCACACACACACACACACACAGGGCAGCATCTGGTACTACAATACATCCTTCACGGTTGGCATACCACAGAAAATCCATCAATGCACCCCGTTTTTGTTTTTCAAAATATGAACGCAGAAATGCATTTTAATGCAATGAAATGAACTGAGGAAAAGTGATTGTGGCCCCAAAAAGACTTGGCACCACGTTCGCCTGAAACCCAGTAATCTAATTAGCCTGAATAAAGAGAACATATAATACAAACGGTAGGAACATTGTTCTTTATCACATTACAGTAAAAAAACAAAAACATGCCTCGTTGTTAGATGCAAATGAGATTTACGAATCTTTTACATAAGAGCATTTGCTCCAACATGAATCAAGTCCTTATGTTTTGGATGCTGTTCTGTATCCGGACAAAGACAGTGATTTGAATGGATTAAGATTTGAACAAACATAACAAATGGAAATGGAATTAAATGAAAAGACCTCAGATGTGTCATTGTTGTTTTTGAGTTGCTGTAGCAAGTAATGATCTAACATTCCTTAATGGGTTTGTTATCCTTGGTAAATTTGATTTCTCACATGCTACGGCGCACTGTCCATTCCAAACAGAGGCACCAAGATGGACACGAGTCCCCCTCAGACCATATCATCATTTATAACTGTTCATAGCCCGACCTCACTACAAACGCTTGACTATTGGGAAACTTACCACTCTGCTGCAACTTTCTCACTGTGCCTCAACGCAGTTCCAATGGAGCAAATGTTTTAGGCTTTAAAAAAAACAACAACAACCTGTTAAATCACTTTTTCGAAAAATGGAAAATAATTTCATGCGATGGAGGACGTATCATCAGTAAGCATGTGTCCAAAACGACACATCAAATCCAGGGCAGTTTACATCAGTTCACGTATGACCCATCAGCCTTTATTGGTGCAACACAGTTGATAAGACAAGACAAAATTAAACCTCCATTGTTACCTCATTTATTGACAACGGTGATATGTAAATATGACTGGATTTTGTGATCACATTGTAAAATGCTCATTTACCAGTGATAAAGGTAATGTGGAGGAAACAGGTCACTGGGGGCTAATCACACTACTTTCCACCTCCGGGGTATAATTAGATGGCCTCACGTCTTTATCAGTTTGGTTTTATCAGACACGTCACTTGGTTATGTTAACCTCAACCGTTGTACAGTTTACAGTACAAAGTGCCTCTGGAAGGCACCATAATAATTTTTTATATTAACTGTGAGTTTACTGGTCTGTTTGAGGCACATCTGACTTGTTGAGGGTTTAAGGGTGTTTTATATGGAAGGCTCTGCGAGAAGAACACATCCATCCATGGCTTATATAACAGAGTTTTATATGGTGCTGTGTCACCGACATAAATTGCCGCTCTCTGACATTACCTTTGCCGTTGGACACAAATCACAAATTGCAGTTCTTGTAGACGACAAAAGCTGTGTCTGTGTGTGTGTGTGTGTGTGTGTGTGTGTGTGTGTGTGTGTGTGTGTCCAAACTTTTAAACTAGCAAACAAAGAGGGTACAACGATGCTGACGGAAATAAGAGAAAGGCCAAAGGAACCGTAGGTTTATTTTGATTGTATTGTGATTTGTAGGTTTATGATATACCTACATAACACAATAAATGTAATTAAAATTTATAAAATAATATGATAATATTCTAATAATAATATAAAAAATATTAATGAAATAATAACACAACTATAATAAAAAATAATGTCTTATATGCCTCCTGTGAATTATTACAACATTAATAATAAAATAATAATAATAATAATAATAATAATAATAATAATAATAATAATTATTATTATTATTATTATTATTATTATTATTATTATTATTATTATTATATCTCAAACACACTATACACAATGCAAATTCCACATTCATTTTTATTAATATCTTTCTATTCTCTACTGAATATTTTTCATTAGATGTATGTAGCTTTCCCCACAAAAAAAATAAAATAAAATAAAAATTTGAATTAGCCGTTGGAAATAAGCAAGTAAAGTCTCATTTTAAAATACAGTCCAAAGAATTTTACCTATTTATTTCTACAACAAAAGTTCACAAACACCAATACTCAATGCAATGCACGTTCAGGTTTACAATTCATCAACATTGAAAGGATGAGACAATAAGGGAGCAGCTGACATTTACCAGGAATGTGGACGACAGTAGTGTATATCCACTTTGCCTGAACAACTTTTTTATGAAACATCTATCTTTTCTGCTGTCACAACACATGATGTTGATGTTACACGGTACAAACTGTACACCCAATACATTTTTCACAGGATTTAAAAAGTGAGTTGATCAGAGTTCTGTTGCTACACGTACTACACTTCCAGACCTCTTGTAATTGATGTTGTCCCCATTTTCACTTTCTGGGATGTAAACACAATGCCTGCTGATGGGGCTTATTGAAATATTTAAAGTAGGTATATCTATAATAATAGAAAGCTGACTTTGCCTTTAATGGTACAATATCAAATGCGATGACGGAACCTACATTTTCCGCATGGATACAAATGTTTAAACTCAGAAGACAGACATGCTACAGGTGGTATATTATTTGCATGTATGAAATATTGCACGAACTCTGAAACATCCATCATGTAAATAAGTCCAACAGCTGCCATAACCGAGGTCAGTTGAACATCTTATAAATCACACCCCTCTGCTCTTAGCTCTACACAGGATCTTTTTGAACGCCCTCCTGAAGTCGGTGTTGAATACCGTGTATATGACGGGGTTGAGGGAGCTGTTGCAGTACCCGAACCAGAAGAACATTTTGAACAGAGCCTCCGGGACGCAGCAGGCGCGGCACACGGCGGTGAGCGAGTACGTGAAAAAAAAGGGGAACCAGCAGACGACGAACACGCCCACCACCACGGCCAGGACGAAGGTGAGGCGCTTCTCCCTGTTCCGCCGTCCCCTCCATCTCCTCATCTTCCCACAGGACCGGGCTCCTTCCTGGGGCCGTTTGGCCCCTCTTGCCCCTCTCTCCTCCTTGAGGGACTGTCCGGTGGTTTCATTCCCCTCGGACGAGGAGCACTGCTCCTCCGCTGGCGCCCCATCGGTCTTTGCGCTCCCGCCGACTCCCGTTTTCCCCGAAGCTCCGTCCTGTCCCTTGGAGCCGCGGCGCCTGCCCCCGGCCGAGCCGCCGTCCTCCTTGATCTTCTCCCCCGGCGGGGCCCTGGTCCTCCTCTTGGCGATCTGGTAGATCCTGCCGTACACCAGTACCATGATGAGGCACGGGGCGAAGAACGAGGCGGTGCTGGAGAAAATGATGTACCACCCCTCCTTGTTGATCATGCACGTCGGACCCTCCACCTTCTCCCCTTTCTTCTCCATCGTGATCAGGGGCGGGAACGAGATGATGGCGGCCAGCGCCCAGAGGACAAACACCGTGGATTTGATCCTGCCCGGCGTCCTCTTTGCGTTGTACTCAACGGCCCGGCTGATGGACCAGTACCGATCGAGGCTTATGGCGCACAGGTGCACGATGGAGGAGGTGCAGAAGAGCACGTCCAGGGCCAGATATATCTCGCACCAAACTTTCCCAAAGTACCAGTAGCCCATCAGCTCGTTGGCCAGGGAGAAGGGCATCACTAGCGTGGCCACAAGGATGTCAGCGCATGCCAGAGAGACTAAAAACAGGTTCTGTGGCGCCTTCAGGGCCCGATTGGTTATCACGGCGATGACGACCAGGACATTTCCAAACACCGTCAGCAGAATGAGGATGCCCACCAGGGCCGTGAGGAGCACTGGGGTCTGCACCGCGTCACGGTGCCTGCTGGACACCGTCCCATTCCCCGTGGTCAGGTTACCACAGCCCATCGGGGTGATCTACGGTGTCCTCGGTATTAACAGAATGAAGTTCGGCACCTCTTCCGAAGAAGCGATCTTTGGATCGTATCCATTCAAGAAAGCAGTCACGATGGACCCAGAGCCCCGCTTGGCTTAGGGTTTAACTAGTCACTCGTGAAAAAAAAAAAGTACAATTTGACTTTTTTTTTTTCCTTCTCCTTCGGTCACTGCAAAATGGTGGCCGTTGTGCAAAATCACAATGACAATGTAAAACCAGTTGTGAAAACACATTTTTGCATCATTCAAAACAAAAGGTCCGGACAAACCTTTCAAAGTCGCCGCTTGCACAAGGGTCCCCCTGAAGAACAGACGTCATCTCCGCGGGGATAGAAGTCCCCGGTATCCGTGGTAGTTGTTTGGGAAAGGCAGGATTTTTTTTTTCATGCAACGTGACTGAAACGGAGCCGGTCTTTGATGTAGGCACAGGAGATCTGAGGCTGAGGTTCTGTGGAGCCGCTATATCAGGAGGAACAGTAATGGGCGGGGTTAAACTGGTCTCACAGAGTGCTGGAATCCATCGGCTGATGATAATGGATGAGTCGTTTAGTGACGGGGTGATGATCAATGGTTTTGTCATTTGTAATTCGGGGTTCGGGAGGAAACGCTCCTAGGTAACACGTGGCGTAAATGGAGAAAAGGAACGACGTCCACACCGGCCGAGGAGATTGGAAAGCTAAAGAGGTCACGGGCAGAGAGGAGCATTCTGTTTGCTCTCCTGCTCGTGTTTGATTTGAGAACTTGATTCTCATACATACATACATATTTGCTTATCTTATATGAAATCCGGAAGACATGTGCCGCCGTGACAATAAGAGATGAATTTTAACAAAAGGGTGGGCCAGGGATGCAGTTGAATACAAGGAAAAGTAAAAATAAAATAAAATGAAAATATAATTTTGCTTATATTTAGTATAAGTGTTGTTTAGTTTTATATGTCGCATCCTGAGGCTCGCTGTCCTATAACCGTGCAATGTATATTCCATGCCCTGAATTATGCCCTAACGGTAACGGTGTCTTCAAGGTGCACACTGCAGCATTTTCCACATTTTCCCCCTTTTTTAATGATGAAGGACCGTTCCACGGGTTTCAAACCTCGGACGAGCCCTGAACTCTGTCGGTTTAATCATCAGTAGCCTCAGACAGCAAAATCGTCAAGGGGGCTCTGTCAAGGAATAGGCAGTTGGCGATGGGAGTTTGGTGCCACAGAGACTGATAATAATAAAAAAGGCTAAATCCTGCATAGTACTGTATGCAATTTAGTTTATTATACCTGTTTTCCAATGCAATTTACTATGGCCATGACCTTTGAGTTTGGATGCGGAGACATTTTTATAGACTCTGAGTGGAATCCGAGAAGCTTCGTGGCCAACAATTTTAGCTAGAAACATCAAATGGGATGTTCTTTCAGGAAATATGGTTGTGACCTTAACTAGGCTTTAGTATTCTGGGTTAAGGCTCTGTTATACTGTATAGGCCTTTGACAGGATTAATAAAAATAATTGTGATCAGGGTCGAGGCCGTGCCTTATTTCTTGAAGAAAATATATCAAAAATTTAACATGTGGGGGAAAGTTCTAGACGTGTAGTGTTGACCCGGACGAGGAGGACGGGATAGAAAAGATTCATATTGTTGCGTAAAAAACGTTTTCCAAAACATAAAGGATTATTATCTGTGTCTGTGTCGAAGACTCACAGTGGCTTTGGAAAAGGGGAGGTCAACAGTGGGTGCTACAGTCAAAGTTTGAGAAAACAACAGTCAGTGAAATGAAATTTTAAATTTGATCAATGAAATTAATACAGAAGTTGTTTTAATTTTAATATAGGAAAAGCCTTACGAAGTACATGCTAATTCAAATAAGTCAGTGAGGTCAAGGTGGAATCTTATCATAAAGTGAATGGCAAAATAATTGTTAAAAAAGAGTAAAACAAGGTTGCTCCGATTAATTTCTTGCACCGCACTGTGCCTTTTATGCATTCTATGTATTCTATTTTTTTAACTTTATGCATTCTACGTATCCTATTTTTTATCTTTATACATTCTACGTATCCTATTTTTTAACTTTATGCATTCTATGTATCCTATTTTTTAACTTTATACATTCTACGTATTCTATTTTTTTACTTTATGCATTCTACGTATTCTATTTTTTTACTTTATGCATTCTCTGTATCCTATTTTTTAATTGTATGCATTCTATGTCCTTTGATGCTGGGTGTCTTTGCACTTTGTCTCAATGCTTTTTACGTTTTATGTAAAGCACTTTGAATTGTCTTGTTGTTGAAATGTGCTCTACAAATAAACTCACCTCGCCTGTATATACTATATGTTATTAAGCCCTATATTTTTCAACATTATGATTAATTGGTAACGTTGCTTCTGACACACGCACGCACGCACGCACACATACGCGCACACACACACACACACACACACACACACACACACACACACACACACACACACACACACTGTATACTGTTTATCTATACACTCATCCGGTCCGCTAGGGGGCGCTGTGCGTCCATTGCGTCAGTCTGGGAACTGCCATTAAACACCGGAACGTCACCTCTTACGTAAGGTGTGTTTCCATGAACTTCCGGTCCGTTGGTCGAACGGAGTCGAGCGCATCGATTGTTTTGGTTTTTTTTTTTTTTAGGCCGTAGGTGATTTCGGGGACGCGGTGAAGCCAGACGCTGGATGTTGACCGTGTTCGGTGATCGGAAATAACGCAGCCGAGGTGAGACAACGGCGGCGGCTCCGTCGTGTGCGTGCGCGTTTTCCGTCGAGTCCGGTAGCCTTTAGCGGCCGTGCTAGCGGACGTTAGCCGCGAAGCTAGCTAACAGCGGCGCGGAGGCCCGCACGCGTCGGCGGTTCGTCGTTAACGCGCTGAAGACGCGTCCGTGTGTTTGTTTCTATCACCCGCGGCTCCTCGAAACCAACCCACACGCAGGGAAGGGGTTGGTTCGGGTGGGGATCCGCCTGAATTCGTGTTATTGACGCGAGCATCTCGTCCGGGGTGGGGTGGGGGGTTGTTGCCGTTAAACCGCAATCCTGGTGACGTTACGGATAAGAGAGGTCGGAGCGATTTAAAAACGCGTGGAAATGTGTTAAATCACAGCCCCGATGCTACGTTGGTTGGCGAAACACCAGCGATACAAATTTCAGAATCAGTTTTATTTCTCCGGGTACATTTACAAGGACCGGGAAGTCGTTCTGGTGGGGGCTGGTGCGTTTCTCCACAAACAATTGCTATTAGAAAAGCTCCAGTCCGCACAATTGAAAGTAATAATACAATAAAGGGGAATAAAAAGTCAAGTTTTCAAATATATACACTTATCCAAAGAACACAAAACAGAAAAGTCGTGTGTGAGATATATATATATATATATATATATATATATATATATATATATATATATATATATATATATATATATATACACAAATGCTATACTAAGCACAACATAAGTAATTGTTACAGGGATAAGGGTATACATTATAAATATGAATTATTACCTACACTACTTTATTATTACAGTATATACGGTGTTATACTTAATGTGATATTCCTTTGTGGATGGAGAAATACTTTGATTCTGGGTTGTTGTTTATTTTTTTTGTTTTTGAATTCTGAACACAGATTCGCGGTTTGTAGAATTTACTCACCCTTTTCTATCTGTATTTTATGTTGTATTCATTCAAAATTGTGACACGTAATTCCCTCCAGTCGCATCAAGCTTTTGCGATATTGTTTCATTTAAGGACCCGTTCCCTTTTTTATGTCCTTACACAGATGTCAGACGACCTTGTAAAACAGTTGAGCAGCTACAAAGCCCAGCTACACCAAGTGGAAGCTGCTTTATCCACCGACCAGGAAAATGAAGACCTCCTCAAACTGCAGAAAGATCTACAGGTGTGTGCGTCTGTGTATAATTTGGGGAAGCAATTGACAGGATTCTTACCAGGCCCTTGGGGTGCTTGAATTTCTTGTATGTAAATGTCAGTACTGGAATACCTTGAAAACTGCCCAATTTTTTGTGCTGAAGTGCTTGAAAACTGATTAAAACGAACGCGATCATTGAAAACCTGTAATATTCCCCTGGGTTTTGTTATTCAAAGTGTAATGTTATAAAAAATATAATTATATTCAGAAATGTAAAAATCACTTTTTTCACTTCCATAGTAGCTTGATTTCTTCTCAGTCTGAATGCCACAAATGACAGATTACGTCAGGGAAATGTACATTTAATCCAGCATGGTTGGAAATAGACATTTTTAATAGTAGATGACAGTGATAGTAATAATAGATATGATATAAACACTAATATAAATAATCAAAAATGAGGTGAAGATTATATTTCAATGAATATAGATCGCATTGAACATTGAGTATATTTGTCTTGAGTGAAGTTCTTGAAAATGGAAAAGTGCTTGATAGGCACTTGAAACTCCTTGAATTTCATTTTTTAATGCCATAATGACCCCCTGTGTTGATGAATGTAGAAAGACGCCCTCCTCTTAACCCCCCCCCCTTTTATGTTTTACCCCCTTGCAGGAAGTCATCGAGTTGACGAAAGACCTCCTGACGTCGCAGCCGTCTGACAGCGCGTCCAGCGCCAAAAGCGCGGACGCGGCTCCGCTGAAGCACAGCTGGAAAGTGGGCGACAGGTGTATGACTGTTTGGAGTCAGGACGGACAGTGAGTGTCAGACGCTTCTTCTCGCCGTACACCGCGGTAGATTGAAATGCCACTGATCTGTACATAACATCCAGGTGTGTGTGTGTGTGTGTGTGTGTGTGTGTGTGTGTGTGTGTGTGTGTGTGTGTGTGTGTGTGTGTGTGTGTGTGTGTGTGTGTGTGTGTGTGTGTGTGTGTGTGTGTGTTCAGGTAAGTGTTAATTTAGTAGCGGAGTTGACAAATATCTATGCATATCAGTATACGCATCAACATTTCCAGTATCTCTGGGGATATTTGATGGATGGTTAAATACTTCATTCATCCCTGGAGGGAAACTGCGGCGTCGCATCAGCTCTCATCGGAAATAGACCATAATAACGAGTAATCAGCATAACAAGTAGAGAATATGGCAATATGCAACGAATGAACTGATGAAGATTTATTTTTTCCATAACATGCAACGGTCACATCTAATCCATCCGTTTTAATTGTGTAATACTGAAGAAATATTAATGAATAATATGAACACACAAATACAGCAGTTCCCACTATAAAATCTGCCTTGTTCTTTGTTACCTTTACCTCTACATGCCACGCCTGCCAAATAGCCAATCCTGTTGTAGGCACAAGAAATAATGTCTCACTCGTTGCTAATTAAAACATCTTGAAGTCCGTTGTAGACGTCATCGTTAGCATTTGCTTGTTGAATCAGGCCTCGAGTCCTCAACTCGTACTCACCTGCTTACAGACGTGATTCTTTGCCAGGTTGTATGAGGCTGAGATCGAGGAGATAGACGGGGAGAACGGCACCGCTGCCATCACCTTCGCCACCTACGGGAACGCCGAGGTGGTCCCGCTGCAGAACCTCAAGCCGGCGGAGGAGGGGAGCCGCCTGGACGACGACGGGAAGCCAAAGTCCAGGTACGTTCCCCTGTCTCACTCTGCTCTTATGAGGGTTTTGCACCACCATGACAGCTTAGGTGTCAGGTGGAGAATTCAATTATTTATGCTTTAAAAAAAAAAAAAGGAGGGAGGTGTGTGTGTGTGTGTGTGTGTGTGTGTGTGTGTGTGTGTGTGTGTGTGTGTGTGTGTGTGTGTGTGTGTGTGTGTGTGTGTGTGTGTGTGTGTGTGTGTGTGTGTGTGTGTGTGTGTGTGTCCCTGCGCCATCCAGTTTCCTTTCATGTCTTTGTATTTGACCAGGTCAATGTCTCACAACCTTTCTTCTGCCGCGGCACAAATTTTTTCCTTTTAACAACTAAAATCTTAGATTATGGACTCAAGAAACCCAATCTTGAAAAAGATTCACGAGACAAGAGTTGAACCTTTCATGGCTATGAATAGTCGTGACTTTCAGCGTGAAACTTGTTCTGCTGCAGCTGGTGAATTAGAGGCATGAGTGAGTTGCCCTGTTGCCGTTCCAGGAAAGAGCAGATAGCCGAGCAGAGGGAATACAAGAAGAAGAAAGCGCAGAAGAAGGTGCAGAGGATGAAGGAGCTGGAGCAAGAACGCGAGGACCAGAAGTCAAAATGGCAACAGTTCAACAACAAGGCCTACTCGAAGAACAAGAAAGGACAGGTAGTTACCACCGTTTGAGGACGCTTGTGGCAGCCATGCTGGTATTGATGCAGTTGGGTTTCCTGTGATTTGTTGATGATAAATCTGCAGGTTGTTTTTGTTTGATTGTTTTTTGTTTTTGTTTTTTTTTACTTGACTGATTTGAAATGATCACACTAATCACAAAAAAATAATGGTAATTGTACCCCGAGGAGGCAATTTGAACTGGAATCCCATTTGTACAGCCTCGCAAATACCAGGGTTATACCCTGGTATTTGCGAGGCTGTACAAATGCCATGAAGGCTCACATTCTGCGATGAATTTTGTTTATACTTGACCAAAAACCAATGAAATGTACTTTCCTACTTTCCAGGTAAAGAGAAGCATATTTGCGTCTCCCGAGAGTGTGAACGGCAAGGTGGGAGTGGGGACGTGCGGAATTGCCGACAAGCCAATGACCCAGTACCACGACACATCGAAATATAATGTAAGACATTTAATGCCCCAGTGACTTCATTTTGTTCTGTAAATAATACATTTCCGACTACGAGCTAGCTGGAATCAAGTGTTTCCATTGTGTTTATATCGTTTAAGTTTGTTAATTAAAGAGCTTTGAAAAGAAAATGCTGTAGACCATTGGTTGATTTATTGCAGTAACCTTTTTTGTATTATCTAGATGAAAAGGCAAATTTTAAATTAAAGGATTTTTTTTCTTTACTTTTTGTAAAATGAAAATGGCCTTCTCGTTTAAAAACAAAAAAATTTCTTCTTTATGTAAGCCATAGAATTTAGTCCTGTTTTCTGTATGTATTTGGATGCCACGGGGGTCGAATACGCTTTGTATAACTTCTACGGGCTTAGGGCATCGCTGAAGTTGGATTTTAAATATTGACCGGTTGTCTGATCAACTACCTGCGCGACGGTACTGGTTTTAATATCAACCTCACAAGGCTGAATTGCTATTTCTGTTTTGTACATTTTATCAGTGAAATAAACCTTTATTTTGTTTCTCTTGTGATATTTACGGATACCTGGCTCCTTATTATCGTCGCTAATTTGTGTTTGTTTTTATTGGTCTTGAGGGAAACGGGTGGGCCTCCCAGTGTTTAAATCCAGGTGCGCTCGGGCGGGTCTATGAATTGTGCTGTTGCTCTCTTGTGAAAATGGCGAAAGCCCCCGGATCCGGCGCGAAGAAAGCTTCAGCATTTAGACAACACAAAGTTTTCAGGGTAGAAGAGGTTTATTACGATTCCAGGGACAATTATCAGGAATCAGAACAAAGTATAAGCAGGAAACCAGCAGCGTGTAACGCAGGAGTCGCCTCCGACGGCTGATTCAAGCACAGCAGACATCCTACCGGCGTGCTTGGACGCAACGTCCTTCGATACACAAGTCTTTTTCATAGTGCTTTTTTTTTTTTTTTACTTTTAACGATTCTCTCTTCCCCCCCCCCCCCCCCAACACAAATGTCGATAAAGACCTATTACAAGGAAATTTGTGCAAGAGTCAATTTGAGCCACGTTAAGACACGTTTGGTGGTGGTGATCTACTTATGACTTGTACCAGAGGAAATGTATACAAATGGTCATATACTCAAATGTCTCATTGGTTTCTTCCAGTAGAGTTGGTTTGCAGTGCAATTCAGTGTCAAATATATAGAATATGTACATTTTAATTCACCGGGTAAGTGTCCAAATTATTTTTAGAGTGCTTTTTCAGCAATAGAAAATGAAAATGTACTGAACATGTGTGTATAAACCCAACTGTTCATGCTACGGACATTTCAAAGACTTGTCAATTCAAAGCACACAACATAATAAAAGGAAATGGGGTGGAGGGGGGTATTACATTCAATACACATGCACCATAGCTTAAACGTTACAATCATTTTCTTTTCCAGTGATTACTTAGAACTGATAACATCATAGTAGCAAATAGAAAACTAACAAGTTCAACTCGGTGTTGGGCAGAACGGTGCGTAAAACACGACCCTAATTTGACTAAACTGTTATTGCTTGAGCCTTGTGCTTGGACAAGTGCAGGATAGCTTATTACCATCCAAATATGATGGCTATTTTTTTCTGAATCATTTAAACAAAATAGTGGCAAATGGGGGAAATTGCATTTCAGTGGGTGCGATATGTTGTCCAGTAATATCGCCAACCGTATTGGTAGCAAATGCAGAAATGCATCTCAAACTGCAGGGTGTTTTGGTTTCTTTTCGGAATTCAAGCATTACTGAAACCTGGATACAGTACAATTAAATATACCAAAAAATAAATAAATACTACACATGATAATTATCTGCAAAAATAAATTAAAAACCAACACAGGTAGACTAAACCACCTGTTTGGGTACGAATGTATTTCTTTCATGGAAGAGAGATGCCACTTTGACTCGGGTGGTGGCAGGTCCTAAGGCAGAGGTTTGAGACGTCCAATGATTGGTTTGGAATGCAGATATAGTAGCCCTTGCCACTGGCTTGTTGACTGACAAGAAGTGCTGTTCCGGTATATCTGGGGTTTTCAAGGAAAATGGCTGAGTTATTGCAAAGAGAATGAGCAAGTTGTGTCTCTTATGAGCCTTTAACTGGTAGTGATGATGCTTTCTTGTGCTGGTTTAGGTACATATGCGTACACTACACTCCATTTAATTTCATCAAGGTTATGAATATGGGACATATAGTCAAACTAGGTCCTCTACAATTTCAGAAGGCTTAGTTCATTCAAGCTTATTGCCAAATAGATGTTTAATTTGAATTTTCGACAGGCTGAAACGTTTGAAATAAGTTGAGTTGGATATTGCGGAGCAGTTTAGACTTTGGGCTCTTTGTTCAGTGGATAACACCACTTGAAACATAATTGAGGGAGTTCCACTGTCGGTTCTTGGCAAAGGAACTGGGTTTGAGGCTAGTTCCTGGGTAAAGCAGGGATGTTTCACACTTTTGACAGAGGTGGGATTTAGGCTGGTTCTTCTCGACAAAACAATATGTTTAACCTGCATGGGAAACCGAGCAGTAGGCTGGTACTTTAAAAGGTAAAAGCTGTATACGATTGTAGCTAGAAGTGAAATTATGGGCTGGTGCGTTTAAGCGGAGAACCCCAGTTTCAAACTGCAGGTGGAGTAGCCCTCGTCGCTGGCCAGGCTCTGCCAGCTGCTGTGGTCGTCCAGGTCGCTGCCGCCGTTGGTGCTCGTGCTGTCCAGTTCTCCATGGGAGAATTCAGTGCTTTCTACATCCACTTCGATATCTTCTGCTCGTCACAGACGAAACAAAACACACGGAAAATACAGTGAGCGGAGAAAGAAATATGTACCGTAGCCGCAGAATGACTATGCAATTGCTTATAGTCGCGTATATCATCTACAACTCAACTCCGGCGATTTTTTGACGACCAGAACTCACCTCTGTCGGACTCGAAGCGATCGGAGTCCACCCTGGAGCCCAGGCTGTTGGTGCGAACCCTCTCCCCGGGGGTCTTCAGGTGGGCGAGCTGCCTGTGCAGGTGCCTCTGCTCCCTCTCCAGGGTCTCCAGCTGATGCTGGCTCTTCCGGTCTACCTCTTCAAGTTTCTGAATAGAGAGGGACACAGAGAGAGGCCGTGAGAGTTGTGGCGTTTTTATTAATATGCAGAAAAACAGATTCTCCGACATGTTTACGTGAATGTTACATGTTTATTAAGTCTTATGCCATTCTTGTTCTCGACATCAAAAACAAAAGGCGGGCCTTAAAAGCCGTCCATGGAAAGGTTGCCAGATCTGCTCTGCTGGGACCTTGTACAATCTTGACTATGGAGGTAAACAAGGTTTCCACAGCTACACTTTGCAAGGTTGCCACAAAGTCGATATCCAGATCTCTAGGGTTTCTTCAATTTAAAGGAAGCAGAGCAGACTGCTCGGGTCACCAACACCCCTCCCCTCTTTCATTTCTTTGTAATATTCAGGTGTACAACATAACATAGAGCTTGTCCACTGGTCTCTCAGATGCAGCAACACACAACACTGGTACAGGACAGTCCACAAACAATAAGAAAACAATATCAGAATTTACCGAGGACAATATTGCATGGGGTGTTAGGATGCACCTCCTACTAAATGATAGGGGGACAAACAAACTGAAGTCAACCATCAGCTCCTGTCTTGTCCGGCCACAGTTTGTATGTACAGGAAATGAGCCTCGACTCGTCATGACCGCCCGCCACTTTTGTGTCAGCAGTGAACTTGATGGCATTTGAATAGTGGGCCAAGTACGCAGCCCTGTGGGACACCCATGTCCAGGGTGAGTGTAGTGTGGTGGAGTTGTGGTCGCTCAATCCGGCAGTCCCTACTCTGCCGCTGAGAAGGCCCCGCCCGTCTGCAGGTGGTGTTATCTGAAGGCCAATGGCCTCGGGTTTGTTGATGAACTTTGTGGGGAAGACGCCATTGACATGTTGAAGATGTCAGTGTAGACCTGCGCTAGATCTTGTACGCACACACTGATAGCAGGGCCATCAGGAGTGATAGAGGGAGAGAGTCCATCAGGACCCGACGGCTTTGGAGCTTCGCTCTCCTGAGACATTTCCACACGTCCTCTGGCAGACATCAACAAAGCCGCTGGTCTCCAGGGAGCACCACGACCTCAGAGCGCCTCGGGTTTGTTAGCTTCAAAGCGACACGGGTCGGGCTTGTTGCTGAGGAGTGGCTGTTCCTCGCGGACCTCCTGGCAACCTTCCTTTTCATTCTGAATTACCGTTTTGAGTGTTCCCCTTATTTGGTGATGGACACTGTGCGGCATCTTCCCTGAATATTTGCGCATCCAAAACCAATCCGGAAGCGCTGGTGCAGCCCCCTCTGACCGTGCAGTAGGGCTGGACCATTAATCGAATTCAAACCGACATCACAATGTGATGGAACGCAATTTTCAAATCACAAATCTTTTTATTTTTTATGCTACACAATCAAAAGCAGTGATGCTCAACCCGCAGCTTTTTAATGACCAGTTGTGGCCCTTTAAAGTGTTATTTAAAATGGAATTCAAAAACACATTCTAAAAGGGTACTTCAATACATTTTTTCCTGAGACATTTTCTGCAGTATTCAAAACTGAATTTCCAATTTGACACATCAGCCCGTGACGGCTCTGAGAGAGAGCGTGGTGGCCGACCACCTGGTTTCCACTGGCAATTCTATTATTAATTATTAATATTTAATTATATTTTTTTACCGCATATTAGTAATAACCTGGAGCCGCGTCTTGTCACCAGACCACCACGTGAGAACACCGCGTCAAAATCCTCCGTCGGCTTCCACACTAACAGGCACCACAAGGGCCTCCATGCAATTGGCAAAATAGAAAAAAATAACTTTTATATCAATCCACGGTTTTATTTAAGCAATTTACCTTAACTTAAGCGCGGTATTCCACAGAACACGGTGTCTACCGCTGTAGGTGCAGCAGACATCAGCTTTCTCTGCATAACTACCGGTTTGCTGTCTACCCATATACATTTGTAGGTAATTTGTCTATTAAAATAAATGTCTGGTTGCAATGGTAATAATAATATGGTAACGATAACAATAATAAATTGCAAATATTGCATATATCACGCTTTTCATTCCTTAATAACATATTACTAGTAGCCTTACTTTAAGGGGACGTTTTGGAAATTTGGCTCCTGCGAAAATGTATTTTGTTAATGTGGCTCCTGAGCTGGGAAAGGTTGAGTACCACTGCTATAGAATGATTTATTGTTTGTGTTTAGTGAATCATACAGAAGATAAGAAACTTAAAAAAAAAAAAAATCCCCACATTGGTCTAACTAAATGGCAATTAGATTATTTTCCCAAATCCTTCAGCCCGACCGTGCGGCGGAGGCGTGTGGTCTGACTGTCCAAGCCTTTGCAGTCAGCCATTACGTTGCTAAAAAAAGACACCGTCCCGGTTATTACCCCCCAGGGGGGGAAATGTCCACGTGTTGGTGATGCGAGGGGAGGACCCGACTACGTAGGTTTTGCTTTGTGAGTAAAGCTCCCTGCCAGACAAGGTGTTTGTTGAGCCTCGGGCGGTTACAGCTGTGAATGTCCTCCTGAAGCGGCAGAATCTACATTTTTGCCATTGAATATTCCGAGTCGGTTGAACCGTTTTATTAGTGCTGCTGTGGCGAATCGGTAGAATTATTTCCATTATTGACACAAGTCCATCTTCTTATCATACCTCAACAGTGAAGCTGCAAGAGCAAATACGACAAAACGGCAAAACGTAATCCTATCTTTTTTAGAGTGTAGTTTAATCTCCCGATGGAAATTGTTTTCGCCAACTCGGCTCCATAACTAAGGTCGGGGTGAGCATTGGGATCGTTTATTTTTCACAAGATTCTGATTAAATTCATGCGTGTGCCGACGCTTCCATCGGGACCTTGGCGGGGCCAATTTGCCAGCAAATGAGAACAAAACTGACGACAGAACATTTTAGCGTCACAGAAACAACAACCAACAACCCCCAAACAGATGCTCTCCCCTGCCGGCCTTACCTTAATGTGTGCTTTGGCCTTGTTGAGGAGCCCCAGCGTGGTGTGCCGGCTGCAGTCCGGTCCCAGCGGTATGAGGGACTTTAACCTCTCCAGACACAAACGGAGATGCGCTCGTCTGCGGGGGGGGAGAGAGCAGGCGGACGTCGGAACGTGGGATCAGAGCCCCGTCACGTCGGACAACGTCGCGTGGGTTCCGTCGGTCGTGCCGGCGGGTTAAATGTTAAAGATCCGTGAGTGCTTTGTGACAAGCCGCGCAGCGGGTCATGTTTGGCCACGCCAGACTGGGGGGGGGGGGGGGGGGGTGCCACCCTTTTCGAGATACGACGCGATTCCAAACTGTGCCGCAGAAGCAGACACCGTGTTCTTGATGCCGCTGCTCCGCCAAGGCCCCCTGGGGCCACGGCTAAGGCAGCGGCCGCCGCGGCAAAGCGCTACCCGGGTGCGCTTCAAACGATAAAGTGAAATGTAGGTCGAAGTGTTATGTTGTGTGTGTGTGTGCGTGGGTGTGTGTGTGTGTGTGTGGATGTGTGGGTGCGTGCTTGCGCTGGCCGCCATTTTGCATTGGAAGAAGAACTCGGTGCGTCATCGTTCATCATTCATATTTGGGATAAATAATCCCCGCTGTTCCTATTTTTTTTTTTGTTTTCGTTTGTTTTAGTTTGTTTGTTTGTTTGTTTTTTCCCCACGAGACTACATTAAAGGTGCAGTCGGAGCCGGGAGCCGGACGCAGACGGTTCCCATCTGCCGAGTGGTCTCATGTCTCCGGTCGTATTTGCCGGTTAGTGGTCAGACGGAAATCATGAAGTACCGTCGGTTTCCGACGGCCTGTGAAACGGGACACCTTCGATGGAGTTGTTTCTCTTTACTCACCTATTCTTCTCCAGTTCGTTGTGTGCTGATCTGTGCACGAGAGGAAGGAAAAGGGGAATAAAGACAAAAGGATAAAAGACATTAAACATGCAACCTGTGTTTATGGACATGGAGTACCAAACAGATCTGAGTACAGTTTGGCTATTTCATTGTTTAGGTAACCATGGCCGTGCAATGACACATCTCACTGCAATGAGATAAGGCTCAAAACAAAGATTCAAGACAACATTCTGCATGAACTGACTTGTATTATTTAGTAGTTGTAATAAAATGCCGTCGGCGTTCAACATACCTACTGTGGATGTTGTCCATTTTCCTGTTCTTGAATTTACGTGGTTTCTGACTATATGTGGCCTCTTCTGCCGGATATGAAGACGCGTACCCATGTTCACATTCTGGTTATGAAAGAAAAATCACAATAATAAAAATAATAACAATTAATTTGATGAGAACAATTTTTTCTTTGAGAATAGCTTTTTTTATGGATGGATACTCCTTTGCACAAAAACATAATATCACCTTAATTAATATCATCTTAACCTTAGTATCCACATAAGTACCGTGTCCCTCCTACTGCGGTAATACTACACATTACATTACATACACATTTACGCACATTTTATTTAATAATCCGCGGCATTTATTGTTTTATTCTCAGTTCACAAACAATGCACTACACTGTATGTACATAAACATACGCATATGCATAGTTCATGTGGCTTATTGTTGGCATATTTTAAATGCTGTTTGTGGATTTTATTGTTTTGTCTTACTCCTACTTTAAAATGTTATTCCTTTACATATATATAAATATATATATATATATATTTTTTTTTTTTCTTTAATTATTATTACTTTTTTTTCCTTTTCTTTATTATTTACAACACTCTGCCCGGCGCGGTCTCGGAAGACGCTCATTTCGCAGCGCCCCGACGGGGCCGAAACACACAACTCCCCCGTGCCCCTCGGAGAACCACGGGTGGAGGGACGCCGACGCCTTCCACCGGGGTTTTACTGCCACACGCCGTGGACACGGGCCTCCCGTGACGTGGCATTTACCCACGAACGCACAAACGCACTTTCGGCAGCACTCGGACGCCCGGGGGCCGGGCAACCCCTGGGCCGGGCAACCCCTGCAGGGGGCCGGGCAACCCCTGCAGGGGGCCGGGCAACCCCTGCAGGGGGCCGGGCAACCCCTGCAGGGGGCCGGGCAACCCCTGCAGGGGGCCGAGCAACCCCTGCAGGGGGCCGGGCAACCCCTGCAGGGGGCCGGCTCCCGACGCCGCCGCGGACTCCAACTCCCGTGATGCTCCGGGCGCGGGCGAAGCCTGCACCCGCGTGGCCGTCACGCGCGAACGAACCCGGCTCTGACTGGCTGCCGTCGCCGGGTCCTGTCCAATGGGAGCGCTCCGGTTCCTTCCGGGTGGGGGGGCACGTGAACTGCGGCGTACGAGGAATCGGCGCGGCGGGGTTGCCAGGCCCGCGGTTTTCCCGTGGAATCCGGACACTTTCCAAGTGTGGTAGCAACGTTAGCACCGCCCTTAGACTGTAAAGGTGGTGTGTATGGTTCGGCGGGAGGGGGGGCATATTTTGAGTTCCGGTATTGGGTTGGTTTTTTTTTTTTGGGGGGTGGGGGGTTAGGGTTAGTCACAGAGATCTGGCAACCCATTTTTCCAGACTGAGGAGAAGGGGAATCGAGGAAGTTGGGAGTCGGGAAAATAATCCACATGTTGTTGTTGTGCATTATCATGCGCGCAGCTCGGCACAAGGGGCCGAATGCAGCGGCGTGAAAATGGTGCCTTGGGATAATTGTCGTTATTTCCTGCCTTGTTATAAGGAAGCGCCGCGCGCGTTGAGTCGATCAAGTCATCGACTCGACTGCAGCCCCGCGCTCAATTCTCGCTCGTTTATCCCCCTCCAAACGCAACGCCAAGTGCGACTCAAAACCGCACTTGGCGTTGCGCTCTTGCATTTCCTATGCAATGCAATGCATCTGCTTTCCTATAGGTGGAATTGTTCCCGAGGCATAATATTTATTATCCATATATCTGTGTCATTCCTCCAACCTCTTCCGTCGCCTTCCCATTGTTGTCTGCACGGCGCATTACGTTATCCTCCTCATCCTCCTCCTCCTCCTCCTCCCGCTGCTCATCACCATCACCATCATCATCACCATCATCATCATCATCCTCCTCCTCCTCATCACCCCCTCTGGGACTTACTGCCGTGGTTCTTTTCTACGTTTTCAATGTAATCCGCCGCGTCCAGCAGCACCTGCACGTTCCTCATGAAAGTGTCGATCTGGTCCATTGCGGAGCAGTCCGCGAGCAGCAGCGCGTCGGAGCCGGAGCCCTCCTCCTCCTCCTCCTCCTCCTCCTCCTCCTCTTCCTCCCCGTCCTCCTCTTCCTCCCCGTCCTCCCCGTCCGCCTCCTCCTCCTCCTCCTCCTCCACCTCCACCTCCACCCCCCTGAAGCCCGGCGGGTCCGCGGACGCGTCTGACCCCGACGGGATCTCCTCGGGTTTCAGCTGCCGCGTGTATTTCACCATTTCTTTTTTTCTTTTTTTTGTTTTGTTTGTTGTTTCAGGGTTTTTTTTTTAGTTTTTTTTTTTTTTTTTTTTAGTTTGTTCGTTGAATCCGCCTCCTGTGTTGCGGAGAAGGCTGTTGCAAAAAAAAAGAAAGAAAGAAAGAAAGAAGGAAAGAGGATACGACACTAAGCGACGCGACAGGGCGAGATGACGCTCCGCGCTCCCCGGGCCAGACCGCGCTGCGCGCACTGAGCTGGATGACTGGGTGGCTGTGGGGCAGCAGCAGTCCTCCTCCTCGGCTCCAGCTCCAGCCTCCTGCCCTACTTGGTGGATAATCCCTCCCACTAACGCGTGCACTTTGCATTGGTTTCCCACTCCGTGCATAATAACCCGCATCATTACCCGGTGTCAGCAGGGGAAGGAGGCGGGGGAAGGAGGGGGGAGAGTCGGGGGTGGGGGGTTCGCCCTTCATCACATTTGGCCCTAAAACACCAGGACGTCACCGAGACTCTTGGCTTTAGTTTTGTATGAAGTTGTTGTGAGAATTATGCACCGGGAGCCAACGCAATGCTGAATACCTTCAGACGACAAAACAACAATATTATTATAACTCTATAACTATATTATTATAACCCTGTGACAATAGTATTATAACCCAATAACAATATTATTATAACCTTATAACAATATTATTTTAACCCTATAAGAATATTATTATAACCCTATAACCCTATTATCACCCTAAAACAATATTATTATAACATAACAATATTATTATAACATATATATATATAGAGAGAGAGAGAGATACAGATAGGTAGATAGACACATATACTGTGAATATATATATGTCTATCTGTCTATCTATCTATATATACAGAGATAGATAGATAGACTAATTGCCAGATATACATGAATATATATAGATAGACACACATATATATATATATATATATATATATAGATGTCTATCTGTCTATCTATCTATATATACAGAGATAGATAGATAGACAGACTAATTGCCAGATATACATATATATATATATATATATATATATATATATATATATATATATATATATATATATATAAAGTATATATGTTTGTCCGTCTATTCCTTTAGCCAGAATCAAAAGTAAAACCTCTAGTATGGACTTTGAAACTCTGATATTGCTGGTCATCATTTATGTTTATGTAATAGACTGTCTATTAGATTATCAAACTACATTACCCCCTCCGCCCACATACTTAACAGTGGGTGAGTGTGAAATATTTCCCATGGAAAACACTGCCATGAATTTGAATCCCTTTTTGAATCTCTGAGAGAATTTAATGCTGTTTGTCCATTTGAAATAAAAAAAAACCCCAAAAAACAGTAATGCATGTTCACACTGACATCAAGATCACAGAACGATGTTTGCCAGCCTCCCAAAATCAACTGGTATAACCCTTTAGGAGTAAAACGGAGAACAAAACAAAAACACCGCCCCACGTCTTCATCTCTTTGATCTCATCGGGCGACCATCAATTATTCTAGGTCTGTCGGACCTAGAAGAAGAAAAAAAAAAAAATTACCCTGAAATTGAGTTAAAATTCTAGCTTGGACGGTCCATCACTGTTACGCCTCTGACTGATTTAGAAGTCATTTCTCCCCTGACAGATAAAGGAGGCGGGAGGGACAAAGGGCAGAGGACCTTAAAGGGGGCAGCCATGCGTGAGGGGGGGTTTGGGTGGGGTGGGGTGGGCTCCTGTGAGACAATGGGTGCAGATGGCCGGCCCGCTGCAGATGTGGCCTGGCCTCGTAACGGACGCCGCGAGAGAGAGGGAAGAGGGAAACACCCTCCCCACCCGAGGAGTCCATTTCAGCTGCCTGGCAAGGCCTGATGCACGCACACACACACGCGCACACACACAGAAGATTTCAGTCTGGACACACACATACTGATGTGGGATCACACTCATATACGTATAAGGAGGCACAGTATAACAGGCACTTTATTGCTTCGATGCAAATGACAACACAGCGTCTCCTTCATAACTTCAGCGCCCGTGCAAACACAATGTACCAGCAACCGCGGACAGACTCGTGTGTGTGTGTGTGTGTGTGTGTGCGTGTGTGTCCAAACCGACTGCGGGCAAAGCAGGGCAGAAGCAGAGCAAAGCTATCCCTATAGCGTAGGTTGGTGTGCAGAATGTGACCCCAACTGGAGTAATCTGAAAAGCCTGAGGATTACACCAGCGGCTCGGCTGTCACCAGGAAGGCAGAGTCACACGGCGGGCGGGTGTCGTGTGTGTGTGTGTGTGTGTGTGTTGCACGTGCGTGCGTGCGCGCGCGTGTCTGTATGTATGTGAACCATTTGCTCGATAGCCCACACTGATCCCGCACACAATGCAAGACATCTATCCGCCGGCCCCCCTGTCGCTCTAATCTAATCTGATCTAATCTAACTCCATTCCTCTGTGTTTCTATTCTGGCCGTCCGATTGTTTTTCGACCTTATTGTTTTAGCACAATGGCCGTTTTGGCCTGAGGTCGCCGGGGGAAGGACACCTGGAGGAGGCGGGTGTGTCACCTGCTCCTTACAGCGAGCCCCTCCTCCTCCTCCCCCAGCCCCCCCCCTCCTCCTCCTCTCGTTAGCGCCGCCGGGAGGAAGAAGAGCTCGGCGCTAATCTGGCCCCCGTCCGCACGTCGCCGGGGGGTCCGTCCGTCACCTGCCCCCCACCCCCGGGCTGGGTTGCGTTTGTTTTGTCAGTTTGCTTCGCTCCGGAGGGCGGGCTTCGTTAGCGTGCGGGGAGACGGTTTAAAAGGAGGAGTGGGTTAATCCATCCCGAGACCCGAGTTTTGGACAGGTGGGTGTGACACTCCCCCAACACCAACACCTGTTGGAGATACCAAATCCCCCCTTTGTCCGCGCGGACCCTCCCGGAGCATTACCATGACAACAGCCATTCACATAACGCCGCAAGTCTGACTGCGCACGGCCCCCGCGCCGGCAACCATCACTCGACGGCACGCACTGTTTTAGGGAGTTCACTGGTATTTGTCCCCCCTCCCTGCCCCCCCATCAAAGGTTGATCCTCGAAAATCTTGAAAAAGCCAAAGCTGCCCCCCCCCCCCCCCCCCCCCCATTGAAGCGCACTTTGGTAGAAGGGTTTACACAACAACACCACACACCTCATATACCTGTCCTAACTCATGAAAACCCTTATGTTGGGTCATATTCCTACATCGCGTTCCGTAAACAGCAATAAGCGTATTGATCTGTTGAACCAGAAAGTCAGCACATCCGAGCTTTATTATTTCAGGCGTCATTTTCAGCGGGAATAACATTGAGCCAGGGTGGTTATAATGCAAAGCAAAGCGCCACACGGTATGCAAAGAGGACGCCGGGCGGAGCACACCGGCGCACCAGCGACGGGAACGACAAAGAGGAAAAGCACAAGCGCAGGAGGCCCGCCGGAGGCACCGGGACGATTCCTACGTGTTTTATAGGAATATAGGATACAATGTGGATATGAAGGACACGATGGAAGGGCGCGGCGCTTCAAAAGACGCGTTCCAACGCACCTGTCGAGTCTCTGACGTCGTCTCACCGCGTCACAAAGAGCCTCCAGCATAAAAACCTACTATTTACACAGGCCGAGCGTCCTCCTTACCCTTTGGGTCAAAGTTGGTCCTTCACATTTTTTTGGATCGGGATGTCAATGACGTAATCTTGAAAAGCACTTTATATGAAATAAGGAAAAAAGAAAACAGAAAAAAAACACATGACCCCGAAATGACCCACATGAAAACACACTATTGCTTTCCGCTTGCGTATTGCCATCGACTCGTGGGTTTGAAACTTGCAAAAAAAAAATAATAATAAAAAACATCCATCCCAACGCAGATATTTGCACAATTCAGGCTCGGCAACATTTCATTTCGTTATTCACGTTCGCAGATGCACTATTTTGGATTTCACCGTCACTGTACTGGTTTCTAACAGCTGCCCACCCGTCGCCGAAAAATATTAAAAACAAGGGAAACCCTTCCACCGCTGAGAATAACCCCGGTTACACCTTTAGTCACATTACAACCAACAGCAGCCACAGCAATAAAACCCACCTGCAACTATCGAAAGACACGTCCTGGCGTGTTGCTAAAAAGTGTTAATAGTGTTCACACAGATGCAAGTTATGGGATATCAAGTAGTCCAACTACGAAGCTATTTTCGTAAGACGTATCATATAAACAAATACGATTGTATAAAAAGAAAAAAGGTCCAGATAGAAATCGTAGTCGTTAAGAGACACTTTTAGCACATCTAGCCACCGTCACACTTCATCGAATCAACACGGAGGCCTTTCCCCGTCGTCGACGTACACGTCGAAATGAAGCCCAACAGCTCCAGGGTTCACAGGAGGCAAATAAGCCAATCTGGCATCGAGGACAAGCACGTCTCCCGTGTCGTTTCTGTTGATTCATGGGCTGTGGACCTCCCTGCGGCAGACGGCCCACTTCAACGTCCGCTGGGAACCATCGGAAAAGAAAAGAAAAGAAAATAACAACAGCATGAACTATTAGCCGCGACCGAGGAAGGACGTGCCCAGCGTAAAATTGTCGAGTGAGGCGCTGGATAACGTTGTCCGGAAAGCGATATATCCAAAAACGAGTCCATCCCTCTTTTTCCGTCTCTCGCCGGGTTCTCCTGGCGTGGCGTGTCTTTTTTTTTTTTTTTTTTCCTTTTTCTTTTTTTTTTTGTATTCTCCGACCCTCCTTACGCGTCTGCCTTCTCCTCTTTCTTCTCCTTCTTGCTCTTCTTCAGGAAGGACGGCGTGCGGAACTTCTTCTTCTTCTTCTTCTTGGGGGACTGGCCCGGGGTCTCCGGCGTGCGGGCGTCCCCCACCTTCTCGATGGTGGTGATGGAGATCTCCAGCGTTTCTGGGGCGCTCACGCTCAGCTTGGAGACCTCCACGCTCAGCTCCTCCTCCAGTTCCGCCAGGTGGTCCTTCCCGTTGGGTATCAGCTCTGAGAAATTGTCATTAAGACACATAACAAAACCAAAAAAATAAGAAAAAACATCACAGACTCCAATTAGACAGAAATGTAACATGTCGTAGATTATCAGTATTATCTATTACCTATTAAGTATTTTCTGCTGGAGGCAACGTATTTGTACCAAATCATTAAAAAAAAAAAAAATAATAAACAAAAAAACCTTTAATTGAGGGTTTATTCTGGCATTAGAAAATAAAGTTCAAGGACTTTTTTAAGAATTATTTTTTTAATTTTTAAGGACTTTGCAAAACAAATATAATCAATTTTCAATGTGATCCTTATTCATTAAAATATAATATTGTAGTCTCACTGTTTGTTATTTATATTAATGAATAAATAAATAGATAGATAGATAGATAGATAGATAGATAGATAGATAGATAGATAGATAGATAAATAGATATCCATTATTAATATCATTGTCATTTACTATTATGCTACTATGCTACTACTACTATTATATTATAAGTGTGTATTTTCAACCATACTGGATAAAATGTACATTTTCCTGGTACATCTACGTCATAAAAAGTGATTCTGTTATTACAAAACCAGAGGGAATATCACTGCTTTTCAATGACCGTGTTGTTTTTCCAAGGACTTTTCAATCACTTCGGCACAAAACACGGCCACTTTTCAAGGTGTCCCACAACTTGAACTTGCACGGGACAAAATTCAAGCCCTTCGAGCACCCCCTAGGCCCGGGTAAGAACCCTGCCCATTTGAAACACAGGTTGATTACCGAAGGAGCGGATGGGCGTCATCATCGGGGAGAGGGAGAGCGAGATGGTCGACCCGTCAAACGTGGTCATCTCGTCGGCGTCCGTGGCGTCGTCGGCATCTGCGGAGAGATCCGGTCCGCCGGGTCAGGTTCTCGGCGCGGTTTTGAGGTTTTAGGCGGCTGATGCAAACACCCCGGTCCAGGAGCTTATCGCACGCGGGAGCGGGAGCGGGAGCAAACAAGCTCAGCACAGAAGATAACGCAATAAATTCAAATCGGCAGAGACAAGACGCACGTAGATGAGGAAAAGGAAAGACTTTCCCGTGCGTTTTGCCGCGCATCACCGACCCAACCTATCGGTTTCCAAAGCAGCTACGAGGGAAATAAACACGCTTTTATTTTCCAAATGAAATCCAAAGTAAATGGTGGTGTTCTACTGCTCCGTCTGGCACGAGGACACTCCTACAACTACATGTGCAGATGCACCGAGAGCTGTTGTCATTGTCTCGATAAAGACCCAAAACATTGGCACGGCGCCGGGTTCTGGGTCGCGGCCTTTCCGAGAACCTTTTGACCCCGGCGAGCCCGAAGACAATGCCAAAGACAATGTTTTCGCAGCTTGGACGCCGCCTCCCCGAATCCCCCCCCCCCGGGCTTTGCTTGTGTTTGCAAGTGGAGTTTGCCGGCGATTGCGATCTTGCACGGGGGGGGGGGGGGGGGGGGGGTTGGACTCGGAACGCGCCGCGAGGAGAAGCGGCACGGTAAAGGTTCGGCATTTCCGACCTTATTAAGGCGTTGGCTCCCATCATTTGGAACGCTTTCCTGTTGAGGAACTTCCCACTCTGCTGCAGCTTCTCAGTGGCCGTCATTGCGGTGGATTTTATTTAAGATATTAAGAAAAAAAATAAAAAACATAATAAATCTCCTTTTTGAAAACAGAAAAGTCACAATGTCGTCAAACAGTCTTATGGTACATGTTATACTGAAAAGAGGGCCAAACCATTTTTGGGTGAATTACTTACTAATTCGCACTTTGGCAAATTAGGTCTTTTAGCTTCATCCACACTAACATAGGAGACTAGAAACAGGAAGCCGCGCCACTTAATTCGGCGCGAAGGCCAACGCTACGCTTAGATGCCATGCGGCAATGGCCAAAGGGGGTTCTAAACAGACACGTGCAGCCATGAGGTGAATTCCCCGTTTTTGAAAAAGGAGATTTCACGTTTTGTTTTCCAAGGCTTAAACGCCTGCCCCGTGGGGCCGCATCTAAAGGCAGGAAGGAAGCCGAGCGGTCAGTTTATCACTCGTAAGGCTGGACGAGGCTGCGCTACGAACAGCCTTCGGTACGGTAAGATAAGTCGAAAAGATTTGAGCCGCACCCCCGACTGTAGTTACAGAGCATTTGAGTGATTCAACAATCCCTGACGCTAAAAGGTAAAAAAAAAAAAAAAAAAGACCTGACTTGTGCAGCTCATTTCTATTTATCAACCGACCTCTGGCGACCTCCAGGATCACCGCGAGGGGAACATTTTCTACACACATAATCTACGCCCGCGCAAGCCGAGGGATTAGCCGGGGTCAGATTATGCCGGCACCAAGTCTGAATAAATGATATCACATGGTCGAGGAGTGGTGCCATGGAGGCCGTGGCCTGCCGGGCGCCGTACCGTCGTGGCCCCGCTGCCGCCGCTCCACCACGCTCTTGTACTCCTCCAGCTCCATCTCCGTCAGCCCGCTGAAGGGGTTCGGGGGCAGCGACCGGGTCTGCGCCTCGTCCTCCACGATGAAAGCCTGGCGGAGGGGAAGGCGTCAGAAACACGGCGGCGGCGTGCGCAAGCAGGCGCGTATCCGCGTTACATTTTTGGTAAAAAAAAATATGATTTATTGTGACTTTTGGGTTATTGAAAATGGATTAATTGCATCCGTTTTGCAGTCATTTGCAACAGCGCGTGCAATGGCAATGCTTTGACACTCGCCCAGCGCCGGAGACAGTGCTGCAACCCCTGATCCCCTGAAAATAATGCCCTTTTGAAACGGCGATCAGAAAAAATAAAATATAAAAGACAAGCGTCTAATGTGGTTTGACTCGGGTTTAAATTATATGGTGCTTTATTGGTTTTGATATACTCACTGGGCCCGGTATGGTGTCCACAACAATGCCTGCCAGTAATTGAGACTTCGGTCCCGGGGTCATCTGGTCACATCTGTTCTGCTCCCTTATCTAAGTGATTTAGAAAATATTGGCTATGACGGCGTCACCTGACGTGAAAGGAAAAGTGCTGCACAGACACAGCCGTCACACAAACATTTAGAGCAAGACAGAGAGATGCTTTTTGACGTAGCCGAGCCGATCGACGTTTCGGAGCCGGCGGCTAAGAACACGGAGAGGAGAGGGGTCTGGGAAGTGCCCCCGCGGGTTCTCGGGGTCGGGGCTGGCGCGGCGCGTACAAACGGGGGTCGTTCCCCACTCACCCGGTTCCTCTTGTCCAAAACCTCCGTGGGGTCGGTGTTGAGCGGCACAAACTGGTTGGGGTCCTCGATCTTTATGGGGGTGCCGCTGTTGTTGCCCGGCTCCAACGACTTCATCCACTGAAAACGTGGACGACCCCGGGCGAGGGAGGGAAAAAGAAAAAAGGCTTTTGAGCCCAAATACCATTTAAAAAAAAAATGTGGAAGCATGCATTTACCAAACTGTCCACAAGAGGGCAGGCTTGTGTCGAGGAACTGCAGGTTCCTCTCTGGAAAGGCCCGCACCGCGGGGGGTTCGAAGCCGGCTCACCGTGGTCTTGGTCCTGGGGCTGCACTCTCCGCTGGGCGAGCGCTCGGGCACGTCCACCCTTAGGTAGTTGTGGGGCGAGGTCAGCCAGCGGGTCCGCTCGCGCTGCTGCCTCTGCGCGGCGAACCTGAAGGGGCTGCGCAGGCCCGGGCCGCCGTCCTCCGACCACGGCGCGCCGGACGCCGTCGCCGGGATCTCCACGTCGTTCTTGGACGGCGGCTTCTCCCGCACGATGGGGTTCCTGTGTGTGTAGCCCGTCCTGTACCCCTGGCCGCCCGCAGAGAGAGAGAGGACCGGTCATTAAAAGAGGGACCCCGAGGCGGGACCCACCAGCGAGGCGGAAACCGTGAGGAATACAGGAGAGGTTCGACGACCGGGGGGGGGGGACGCTCAGACCAGAAACACACCAGAAACAACGATTTAAACGATATCGGCGCTAATCGAATGGATCAGAAGACTCCTCGTGATATGAAGGATCGCTAAATACAGCGGATCGCCCCGAGGATCGTCTTCCTCGCCCTCCGCCACGTGGGACATTTGGCCGACCGTCTGTTAAAAAGGGGGGTTTTGATCACGTCCGTTGTCATTTCCTCCAATTTAACTCGACGTGGCTCTAATACAAACGTGTGTAAACAGCAGAGTTTTCAGAGGCGCCACGTTTCGAAGGGAGATAAGACTCGGTATTAGACGGGTGTGTGTGTGTGTGTGTGTCTGTGTGTGTGTGTGGTGGGTCGTGGGGCGTCCAGGGAGTGTGTTTTTTGAGCACACATCAAAGACTCGGCAGACAGCTAGAATCCTACTTAAAGGAGCCCGCGGTGTTTTCTTTATTTATTTAAATGCCGAGCGGCAGTGTGGTCTGCGTGCTCTTAACTCCACCATCTGGAAGCCATGACGGAGAGAGGGGGCGGGGGACGGGGGGCGTGCGATGATCAGAGGGAGCGACGCATGTTAGCACAGCTGCAACCCGCGCCGAAGCCGCTTCTTTTTCCCCGCGGCCACGCCCGCTCGGACATTAAGAAGCCGACATTGTTCGGGTCCGATCGGGCGCCGATCGCGAGAAAGGTGGCGTCGGGATGAGGGCGGGGTAATAACCGCGGGGGGGTAACAGCCCCAGTAGGAAGCGTGCCAGCCTCGGGCACGAAAAGATTAAAAATATTCCACTCGAGGATTTTGCTCGTTTTTAATTAATGTGTGTCGAGCAATTCTGGCTTTAACAGTGAAACAGCAGCTCGGAGAGCGTGTAAACCAAACCTCTATTTCGCGCCCGAGCTCCGCCGCCGGACGCCCCCCCGGGGAAGCCGCCCGGAGAGGGGAGGCTCGGCGGGCTGCGGGTAACGGAACGCGGGTCAGAGGTCACTCACCAGGTTGTCGAGCATCCTCATGAGGGACTCGAACTCCGCCTCGCCCACCTTCCACTTCACCTCGTTGTCTACCAGCACGCCGCCGGCGGCCACGCCCTGGGTCAGGGGCCCCAGCCGGGCTCTGTCCAGGGTGAGCAGGTTGTCGGCGCCGCCGGAGCACCGCAGGGCGCTGACCTGCGGGACGGCACCTCGTCAGAGAAACGCCAGAAGCAGAACTACACAGAGAATTTTCACGCTCATAGAATAAGGATTAACACTTCTCGACAAGGGGAATTGTAACGACTTTGAATTCTGATAAAAAAAAATAATAAAAAAAAAAGGAAACACATTTTCTCAAATAAGCAGTCCGAAAATTCCAATCCAAACTGAAATACTAATACAATCCAAACAGTGAAAAGACTTTCCGGAGCTGCTGCTCCACGATAAACAACAAAAAAAACCCACCCTCCTTAAACGCTGCAGGCAGCCTGTCGCAGGAGGGGAGGGGGACACATATTTACCTAAGCTTTGTTTTAACAAATAATTAGCACATCGGTGGCTTTACTTCCAACGGAGGTGGTGCCCGGCAGTGAGCGGCAAATAATACTTAATGACGCACTTTTCCGTAAAGGCAGGAAGAAGTTAAACGCCACTTTCAGGCAATTCACGCTTCCTGCCTCTCCCACTCCTCTATCGGAATTTAAAACACGGGTGTGGTTTCGTCCTTTAGCGCCGCGGCTCAGCCACGCCCCAAGCCGGGGGCAAAGCAGATTCTCGCCAAAACTAGGCCCACGGCGAGTGTCAACAACGGAGGGAAAGGGTGAACGTCGCGACCGGAGCAAACAAACATTTTCGGGATGAAGGTCTTCACCCGCGCTCAAATTTCATTTTTGAAATCGTGGAACTTTCGGCGTTCCGCTCAGCCGCGGGGCCGAAGTTTTTTTAATTAAAAAGCTCATAAATGCGAAAGCACCGGCGGTGGCGCTAATTATCAGAATACAAAACCATGACGTGGCCGCATAAATACGAAGAGGAGTCCGGGGCCAGAATGTCAACGGTGGCCGTTTACCTTGTAAACCGCTCAAAGCCGTGTCGTGACCGTGCTTCGGGCGGCAAGAAAAACAAACAAAAAAAACAAAAAACCCCAAAAAAGCGTGGTAATTAAATCAAGCTCCTCTACCTGAATTTCACAAGCCTGCTGCGAGTGGTAAACGTAATGAAAGGCCTCTTCCATGGTTCCCCCCAGCGCGAGCAGACCATGGTTCCCCAGGACCATGACCTGTTAAAACATAAACACAGGCTTTTAACACAGTCAAGAAGCACTAATACAAAATAATAAAAAAAGTTTACAATGTATTTTTGTTTTTTTCCCCCACACGACAACAACTGATTAATGACAGAGCCTCCGCATTCCTGCCGAAAAACAAAATAGTGTCACCCGTCAAAATAAACGAATCCATGCGTTCGCGCTGGAACATTCACCGGCTGCAGGGAACAAGAAAACGGACGGCCGGCGTTCACTGGTCCCGATGGGACGGTACCTTGGCGGTGGGGCCCAGGGCCTTCTGAAACTCCACCTTCTCGTCTCCGCCCTCCAGGCTGCCGTGGTAACCGAAGTAGCTGACGTCGCCCAGGAGCAGGGCCTCCCGGGAAATGGGCAGGACGCCGCACCGCGTGGAGGACACCTGTTGGCGCCGGACAAGAGCCGCCGTTACGCCGATGTCGAAACGAGGGGGGGGGCGCCTCTGCCGCCGCCGGCGAATTTGGGGTGGGGGGGGGGTACTCACGGCGGCCGTGGCAGGGGTGTGGATGTGGATGATGCACCTGACGTCAGGCCGCATGGAGTAGATGGCGGCGTGGGGGCACAAACCGAACTGGTCGACGCCCAGATCGGTGGAACCCTGATCCACCACCTCGCCGACAATGTTGACTTTCACCTGCGGACGACGGGGAGGCGATCTCAGATGATGGTTGCTATGGTAACCCGGGAGTCAAGCTCACAGGTTTTGTTATAAATAAATAAATAAATAAACAAACAAAAAGGAAGAAATAGAGAAAGAAAATGAACAAATATGCAACACCTCGCTGTGCAGCGTCTGCACGCTGTGATTTCACGCTCGCAAAAGCAAAAAGTGATGAATGGCCGCTCGGAGACCGTGAGGATTCCGGCAGGAACGCGGTGTGCGCGTCTGCGGCGTCGCCGGTCGATATTACATAGAGTCGGTTACACCGCAGCCACACCCATGCAACGCCACGCCAGTGATTCACCACCCTTTAAAACACCACCGTGGTGGGCGGGGAATCGGTGGCTGGGCGTTTGCTGAAAGGACGCTCATCACCGGGCCCCCGCCGGACTGAACCCAAGCTGCCTCGAATCCCTTCAAGCGGGATAAACAAAGAAGGAGATCCACAAAACAAATTTTAAACGTTTTACTCACCAAATTTGCGGCCGTGACCTCGGCAAACGACAAACCTTGTGGACTGATAAGAATATGATTCTGCTCCTTGCTGACTCGCACCTGTAACAACACGCAGGGCCTTCATGACGGCGTTTTCCGTACCATTTTGATTACAACCACAAATACAACGGTTTCACTGCATGGTGTGGTTTAAGCTGAGGGCATTCTCTTCCATCGTGCCGTCTTAAGCATGCTCATAATTATAACCATCGGTTATGATGACGGTGGTGGTGGTGCATAACGTGTAAAAAGCCCAATCTGTGAATTCCTGAGGCAAGTCATTTCGGACATTTAAGACCCTCTTCCTGCGATTCATGGACCATCACGCAAGGCAAGGCGGGGTTTATTTGCGCGGCACATTTAATATAGGAGGGAAATTCAGAAGCCGTGGAGGACATAATGAAAACCACGCCAGAGAAGCCCCAAATCACAGCCGTAATTCCGGTGCCCCTCTCGTATTCCGCGACATTCTCCACGACGGCGTGTGTGTTTTTAGGGACTGGGAGCCCTACTCACCGTGACGTAGGAGCCGGTGAACCGCGCCCAGCCGAAGAGGTCGACCAGCCGGTAAACGCTGGCCAGCTTGCAGCGACTCTGCTTCTCCCCTTTGGCGAAGGACGGCCCCTCGGCGACGGCGTACAGGTCGTTGATGGGGGTCACCGTCCCGGCACCTGGAACCGGCACATTGACGTCGGCGTGAGGGGACGCCTTAAATAACGCGCCTCTCACGCGTCGGAATCGCTCACCTCAAACAGGCGCCGTTTAAAAGGCGCGCCGCGCATCCGGTGTGTTCAACCGGCCGGGAACACAGCTCACCGTTTAAAGAGAAAGGCCCCCGGCATGAAATGAGAACGTCCCGTGGCCGCAGAGTGGACGTGGTAGAATAACAAAAGTGGCTCTTTCGGAGAGAGACTCTTACGAGAGGCACCGGGCCGCGCTCAGGCCTTATTAGGGCATTTGACAAAACTTGAATTCCGCCATTTATGGCCACTTCAACCGCCGCCGTTGGCCGTCGGGGAGGAACGGCCTGATTACTTCCAAGTCATTTGCTGCGGCGGCCATGTTTACACGGATTTCAAACAGTGGAAGGTTTTTCCGACGCCGGCCATTTGGAGACGGGACAGGCCGTCCGCGAGCCCCTCGGTGACCTCCCGAAGCACGGAGGGGAACACAATCGACACAGGGGACAGCTTCAATTCATTACTCGCCACTTACCAGGAACATTGAGTCCCAAGAATGTTGTCAACAAGTACTTTTCCTTTTGCGCTTTCAGCCATTTCGGGGATTTCTCCCATGTCACAAGAGCCTGACAAATCGACCCGAAACAATAAGGATATTCACACCGCAGAATGCAAACAGGCCAAGTCACGGCGGACAAACACACTCACTGATGGGGGAAGTCAGGGGGCCGGCCCCGCCCACGGCGCTGGCCGCGATCAGGTCAGCGATCTGCCTCAGAGCCAGGAGGCCCGAGGGGTTGTTGCCCTTCGTCACCTGATCCTGGATCAGGCCCTCCAGCTCGTCCTTGAACACCTGGGGAGCGAGTGGCGTTGAACAGATTAGCGCAGGTCTGGGGTTAAAACCGAGACGGGTCACGCGAGCCCGCCCCTCCGTCAGGGAAACATCAATCCGCGCTTTAAGTCTTGAAAAAAGAACCAAATTAAAAAAAAAAAACAGCCCGGCGTCGCTGGAAACTGGATGGATGGCTGTGCTCTCTCTGTCTTACGCAACGCGTTTCTCAATCTTTTCAGGTTGAGTAATGACTCCGGGAGGGGGATGAAAAAGGGCACGTTAGCGTTTCAGCTCTGGTGTACAAAAGATAATCTAATTTATATTGAATGATCTGTGCTTTTCCCCCCACAACCTGTTCGTATTACAAGTTAA
>NC_137202.1:23960302-23962802 GCF_960531495.2 Zeus faber
CACACACACACACACACACACACACACCGATATCTAGGTTTTGTGGCGAGAAGGAGGGATTGGGTCGCTGACTGACATAACAATTCCAGGAAGCAGAGGGCCTGGGGGGCGGGGCAGAGACGTGGACGTATGGCTTTATGTAATGAAAAGCAGAACTTTCTCACTCCAAAGCCGTGTGACCCCCTCAACTCCCCACGGCTCCATCTGCAGGCCCGCCTCCCTGTCCTGGCCGCGTCCCCATGGAAACCACAGACAGACGTGCGCACGTTTAAAATACACAAACGCAGACACACACACACACACACGCACGGACGCACACGCGCACACACACAGACACACACCCACACACACACATACTCATAACTATGTAGGCGCACAACTTCCTCCCAGAGTGCAACCCCCGCATTCTTTCTGAATACATGAACTCTACATGGATCCCAGTGCACGTTGCCAGACATAATATTTCCAAAAGTCATTTATTAGGATCTCTGTCGAGGATGCGGATGAAATCAGAGTGCGTAAATGTCACATATCGCCCCCGGAATCCACCCGCCCCCCCAAATCCCCACTACAACCATCTGCACGGATACGCTTACACTCAAATCTCACACCGTAAATAAGAAAGGAAATTTGCGAGCGAGTGAATAAATAAGCCAACAAGTACACAACACATTTGATTACGACCCTTTGCTTTTCGTGAAATAGATTTGAGGGATTTGGGAAAACCATCATAATAAAACGCAAACACCGTGTGTTGGTATAGTGACTGAAACACATTTGCAAGTGATTCTCCGGTTTTGCTAAATCGTCGCTCTGCAAAACAAGCAGCTCGGGCCCCCGCGCCACGTCGGCTCTAAACATCCTGACGCATCTCTAGTTTGAGATCAACCTCGACTCCCGCACCGCGTCCCCCATCAGTCCGGCGTTCCCGGACTGCGGCCAAGCTACGCTTCGGGAGGAGACCAACTCAGAGGACGGGACGTGAGAGATTGGATTGGATTGCTATTTCGAGCCGTTCCAAGATCAAACACTCTCAGTCGGACATTTTCGGCATCGTGGGGAATATAATAAAAGATGGCAACGGTTCGGTCTTTTGTACGGCGCTGCCGTTATGAGAGTGGCAGAAAATCGATCGGGCTTCGCGGGCCTTACGCTACCGAGGCTAAAGGGCTTTTCAGGCAGTGGAAGCACAGCGGCAGAGACAGGCGCTCCTCGGTGACCGAGATGAAGACAGTGTTCCTGTGCCAATTTTTGCGCGTTCAGCAATCGATGCATTTCGGCGAGCGCGCACGAGTTTCTGCTTTACCGGATATGGCAAATGTGCGCGAGGAAACCCAGGAAAAACCCCCGCGATAAAGAGCTGCAATCAGTAAGGCCCATTAGAGACGAGTCGTATCAAGCTTTCGGTTTGATTCCGCAAAGTGTGTTTTGGGTCCGCGCTCGGCTGAAGGCGCTGGCTGGTGGTTAGTGCTCGTGTCCCCGGGGCCAGGTGGGCCGGCGCGGCAGAAAAACCTCTTTGAAGCCCAAACAATTTACATTGTTAGGTTTGGATCACTGCCTTTCACGGCATAAGGATGTGGGGCTGCCTCAGCACACCCATGTGCACACACACACACACACACACACACACACACACACACACACACACACCCCTCCACACACATGCACGCCCGCACGCATGCACGCGCACACACACACACACACACACACACACACACACACACACACACACACACACACACACACACACACACACACACACACACACAGTTTGCATGGGTCTGGCAGGAGAGGAGCTTTGTTTATCCAACCAGAGGAGCCGGCTGTAGCCTTTGCAGGGCTGTCGCCTTTGTATGGCCTCCATGTTGGAGATCTAGTGTACTGTCTAGGATGGGGTTTACTTTAACCGGGGAGCCGGGCGGGGGCCCCACTGAGTTAGTCTGGAGGCCCGGTGCGTGATCATGCTCAAACCTCGAGGATGGGTATAGGAAGCCAAAATACGAGGACCACTCACTCTCAATTCAGAGGTGTCTCAAATATCATATTTACTGAAGTGAAAAGTGTTAAATTACTCATAATAGTGTGTGTGTGTGTGTGTGTGTGTGTGTGTGTGTGTGTGTGTGTGTGGGAGGGGTCATAAAAGCTGTGTTTCTAGCCGCGTTTTGAGTAGAAACATATAGCATTACATTCAAATCAATCATCTCTACATTTTTTACGTTTTTTTAAATCTCTCATTCTCATCTTGAGGAATTGGAACAAAGGGAACAATTAATTGCCATCGGTGAAAGGGGTTCGGGTCACGGCCGACATCGGCCGTTTTTACCGGTGTGTTATAACTCACATCTCGGTATTATGAGCAGTATTATGAAATCCCGTGTTTCTCCCGGCCCACATCTAAAGTCAACAAATACTCGTCCGGTGTAATGTTTCCGGGGGGCGACATTAATCCAAACCAGCTGCCGGGAGCCTCCGGTTACACACAGCTCCGCCCCGGCTCGGA
>NC_137202.1:23967802-24110302 GCF_960531495.2 Zeus faber
GTAGTGTCACGTTCAGTTCAGGGCAGAGAAACAGGAATTTGTGGGAAGACGGTTTTTTAACAATTCTGTGTTTTAATAATTTCCTTTAGGGTCGTAAACAGCACTTCATCATAATACGGAGTACATTTAAAAAAAAAGGTCTGTTGTTTTCCCAGCCCGGGCTTTATTAAAATGCTGGTTCACTGAACGCTTCACGATCGAGAAACTTACCGCACTAGTTTGAGCCTTAAAAATAAATTTGAAAACAAAAAGCTCACCATCTAATATACAGTCAGACAGTTTTTTTTTGTTGTATCCAAGAAATAAACAGTCGCAAACCCTGCATTTTTTTTCCGGATTTTTGTCTTTGCAACCATTTTTTACCCGTACAACACATAAAGACGGGTCTGGCGATACTGTCAGCCTCCGAATTTCAAAAAGGAGATTCAACATGTTTTTCAAAGTCTTAGACGTTTGCCCCCGTTGGAGTGCACTGGAGCACAGCGAGAAGCCGCGGCCGAGCGCTGCCTTTCTCAATAGTAAAGCTTATCGTTCATAGCGAGGTTGTGCTACGAGCAGTTGTCAACGACGAGAACCAACGTCTTCAGGGTTTTAAGCCTGATTCACACCGAATGCGTAATCGCAACCGAAAGTCGGATCCGGTTCCCCCTAGTGGATGTCGGATGAACTGTGCCTGAATTTTCGCATCACAAAATACACGTAATGTATGTCGGGGACTTTGAAGAGCACGTTTTTTTTCCCTAGAACATCTTGAGCAGTCTGCTCAGCTGGAAATGTACAGTTTTCCATGGATGAGAGTTTAAAACTCCCTTCATATAAGAGATCTGTTAATAGTGGATGTGGTGACATACGTGACTTATTCACTTAGTTTGAAGTACATTTCCAATAAAAAAAATCTTGACTGAAGTATCTTCCGGTCGTGTAGTCCACGTCCCCGCGGAGCCTCGATCGGACGTGGGAAAGTCCACGGCGCGTCGCGGCTTTTTCCCGGGCGGAATCCCACTCTCGGCAGGAAAGGAGGGACCTCCGGTTCGGCGTCGCCGTTTGTCGTATCCGGTGTGAAGCGGGCTCGAGAGGCTGAGAGAAGTAAACCAACGGAGCTGATCATCAGCAAATCGTCCGCCTTCCGTCCTTTGCGCGCTGCCACCACGGAGCGGCTTCATCGAACGCCGCGCCGGGTAAGGGGTTTTGGCCGAAGCCCATTTATTTGTCCGCGTACAGCATTTAGTGAAGGGGTCGCGGACATAACACCTCGTGTGTCACCTCAATTTGAGGCTATGTATGTCGTGTCACTCCTCATCAGCCTGGCACTTACTCAGCGAGCCGCAATTAAAGCCCCGCGCACGATATCGAACAAGGTGACACGGCTCAGATGACGTCACGTGACCTGCTGCCCCGCCCGCATCACACCGGCTCCATTTAAAAGTAAAAACATATTTGTTCATTTAGAACTAGAACCATGCAGGACCGGTTGGGTGCTGCCCCTCTCAACCGCACCCAGCGTTCAGGCGAACCTGCGCGCTGGTGCCTGATGCGCCGACCCGCAAAATGGCCGCTCCACGCGGGCTCGGTGGATTGTACAGCGATCTCGCTGTCCGTGCGCCGGTGAAGCCGGTGGAGCCGGCGGAGGCAAAGAGCCTGAGGTGACGGCACGAGTCTCCCTCCCGGGTACAAACCCCGGCATGCTTTTGGGCGACAGATGACGATTTTGATGCCTGTTTATGCACACGCACGCAGACACACACGCACAGGGACACACACGCACGCACGCAAAAGAAAGTCATTTTTCTCTGGAGCTGGAGTGTTGCACACCGCCCCAAAGAAACAAACAAACAGAATTGGCCAAGTAACAGATTAAAGGATTATTTAATCAAGTGTGAAACCGCACAATGTGAATATTCCGGAGGCAATAATTATTCAAAGAGACAAATCATTGCCTGGGTTGAACTGTCCATCATGTGAAAAAAAACAACAAAAAAAAACCAACAACTGAGGGATTCTATTTGGTCTCATATGCACAATGAGTAAAAAACTAGAAGTATTTAAGTAAGTATTAAAGGAGGCGTGATACTAGAGATTTAACTTGGTAGAAAATGATTGAGGTATTTATTGAGGTACGACCTCAGTTGTTCTATTTGAGCGGGGTTTATACCATTGCTTGAGAAAAGGTCACAGTACTAGCATTTCACAGGCGAGGTAAGATTTTAGGATCTAAAATATATTTCATTTCATTTGATGTATCTTTTATTCTTATTATTTTTTTCAACCAAGGATTGCTCCCTGAAAACATATTCAGATATTCAGATGATATTCAGGATCATGCCGCGGTGAAACCACGTCCGCGGCAAAGCATTTTATTCTGTGCACCCACACCCGGCGCATTCCTCCTCCGTCCGGTTCGACCCCCTCGCCTCGTTTCTCCTTCACGTGAGGCCGCGGGACGGAGCAGCCGAGGCAATCTGCGCCCGCCATAGATCGAGTAAAGTTGATCGATGGAAAAGACGGCTCCTTCGGCTGGGGGAAACGCCCGCCCCCTGGGGGTCGGGCACCTTATCAGGCCCCGTCATTACCGTTATCGCCGAGGAATATGGTTAAATGAAAAGCCTTAATGCCGCCGCCCCGTATATTGTCTTTGATTCATATTAGCCCGGCGAACCTTGCGGCGTGAACTGTGGTTCCCCAAAGACGGCCCTCCATCATCCTAACGAGTCCGTCCCCCCGCCGCCCGGCCCACATCCTTCCGCTAATACAGTCGGTTGCAAAAGGTATGAATTATCATCTGGGCAATTAAAGAACGACAAACACAGTTAGGATGGCCAAACACTTTTCTGTCCGCTCAACATTATATATTTATACTGTATATTGCTACATATACAGTATATATATAAATATATATATTGCAATTTTTTCGGGGCGTTCCAAGTGTGCGCAGATGCCTGCACCGTATTGGAGTTGGTATTCTGCACCATACGCAGTGCTGCTGCACGAGGCGATCTCGCGCCGAAGCCCAGATGCCGCGCCATGCGCTTTCGCGGCATCCGGCGTCCCACACGAGCGCCACTCACATCAATTCAAAGCCCCGTTTTGCGTGTTTATTTTTATTTTCCTCGCCCTAAAACGTCCTTAAAGTCCCTCTGCAAATATCCAATTTGCGTTTGATGAGCGGGCGTCCATTATCTGAATTTTAGTGCCGCCGCGATGGCTCCCATTAGTGTGACACGTGTGTGTATTAAGAGTCAGATTTATGCCTCACTCAGGGCTTTATCGCTCCGCAACTGACCCGTCATCCAACAAAGCAATTGAGTCGGATTTTGACAGCTCCTCAGCACAATTAAAGAGTCATTATTCATGCGCATTCCAAAAATAACAACATCAAAACTTCACTTTTGTTGGATATCCTCATTTGAAAGGCTTTTTTTTTGTTTTTGGGGGCGGGGGTCCATTGGTACTCAAAGACCTACAGTACAGCATCTGAGGCTGGCAGTGACTCAGTGGAGGCTTATTCCCTTTACAAAAGCTCTATTTGAAGTCGTCGGAGAACACTGCAGACAGCGTTTCTTTTTTGTTGCTTAAGCACACCCATGTGCGGCTCATATTTTATTCATAAAGTTTTGAAAAGTGTGCCACAGAGAAGGGCCAGGCTTCCTACGTCAGAACAAGAAGGAGAAGGAGAAGGAGAAGAAGAAGAAGATAAAAAAACAAAAAAACCCACAGAGGGCGGCTGGATGGTGCTCATGAAATTTTCAACCCCCTTTTCTGGACGGAGGGTTCAGACGTGGTGCCTTCAGTGATTTCGTTTGGCATTAGAGCGGGCCTCACATGCCCAAAATGGATGTGCTCGGTAGTTCAGTTCGACTGATGCGCGAGGGCCGTTCTTTAAATATATGAGACATGTCTGACACGCTTCCGGTTGCATCTTTCGGACCGACCCTGCCGCAGGGACCTGCTCCCCTTTTTCGCGTGAGATGTCGGCGAAAACCGAGAGAGTGAGAGGCGCCGAACATGGCGGTTCAGCTCAGTTTTTGGACTTTTTGTTGTTATTCACCAACAAGTAATGCATTAATAAGTGCTACAAAGCTTTGATACTCATACCACCCCAAAAAATCAGCAGATTCTCCTTTTGATAGGAAGATATCTCCCAGTGGGGCCTGCAAGAAATGAAACCCTTTCATGTGATTGTCACAGATCCATAGCAACAAGGAGGCGGGCGTGGCACGATGATGGGTGGTGTTAATATACAGTATATTAGCCTCTTTGGTGTGACTAAGATGGCCAAATACTGATGGCCTATATTCTTAAATTTGAAAATAAGGCAGTTTTAGTGCTTAGCAATTAAACTGCTGAAATAATCCAGAATGTACGAGTATAGTCCCATAACCAAAATTGAGACTCATTTAAAGAAAAAAATACAAGGGGTAACGTTGGCGGGTGAACTCTGTGAGAGACTTCTCTCACTCTACTCGTAATGACAGAATTCCGTGTAAAAAAGGCAAAACTCCCCAATCAATTATTTACGACCAAACCATTCCAGATGCTTTGTTGCACTTGCACAGCAGGACGGCTGAAACCTCTCATTTGAATACATTGACCAGCGGGGACCACACTGAAGACAATAGCAGCCCTCCTTTGGACTAAGTCAATTATATACACGCAAATTAATTTTCAAAATGACAATAAGTCTTTGTTGTCAAACAACTGACGAACCAATATTAAATTATTATTTATTCATTTTTCTTATTTGTTATATGACGCCTTTATTGCTCCAGGTGATGCGTCAATGTGGGGAATATTTTTCTGTGTTACTTAGAAACTGAGCAGGGACGCCGTGAATATTTTCAAATTTAACCTTAAAATACATACATTTGAAATTAGATCTTGTGTTGCAAGATCAAATTTGCAAGGCTGTACAAATTCCTCAGTTCCAGCTCTCAGCTCTAGTACTATTAGAACAATTTCAATTTCAATGAACGAATTGTTCCTGTGTCTTGCATCTATTAGTAGCCAATAATAATAATAACAATAATAACAATAACAATAACAATAATAATAATAATAATAATAATAACAATAATAGTTGCAATTATAACAATAATAATAATGTTTATAATAATAATAATGTAACATCAGATTTATTTTGTGAGGAATTGTTTGGAAGATGATCTTATTTTGGTATTGATTGTATGTTTTTACATGATTTAATGAATGGTTCACGGTTTGATGAACATATTTATATGTATGTCTGTAGTGATAGACGACAGTGTAGGCGAGGGGGAGTGATACGCCGCACGGTGAAGCGATGTCAGGTCTCTCTTGATAATGAGACCCCGTGTCTCAATGAGATTACCTGTCTAAATAAAGGTTAAATAAACAAAACATTTTGTCAAGGTTGTTCTAGGTGTTCTGGGGTGCTGCTGCTTTTAAAATATACTTAAACACACTATATATGTATACAGTACATACCTACATACATACGTACATATATATATATTTAAAATACACACATTCCAAGGATGAAGCTATCCCTGAGATGTTACTTACCCACGACCTGCAATAGATTAAATCAAGTTATAGTTAACTTACATACGCCAGCGTATGTTAGAGAATAATCGTGAGCACAGTTGTACAAGACATTTTAAGTGGTTCAGAGGATAGTGGTGTGCCATGGGATTGTTTTATTGTAAAAAAAAAGCGAAAACAAGGGTTGGGAAACGCTGGTTTAGAGAAAGTAGATAACTTTCTGTGTCATTCTCTCGACCGAAAATATGCAAAGCAAAATAAATGTGATGGTTCCTAACAGGGCTGCATGAGGCGCTTGTCTAGTTCAATCCAACCAGATCTGCCTTTGCCTGCATCACGTGGCTCAGAGCGTACGACCTACACACATGGAGGTTACAGTATGTTTCCATATCTCGCACCCGTACCGTACCACACAAAGAGCTCTTCAAAGACAATCACTTGATCATAAAAAAAATAAAAATACACTGAAATTTAGCATAATTGTGTGTGATTAAACATCCTATAATTAATATAAAAATGCCTACATGTGCTTTGCCAGATGGGTCATTATTCCAGTGAATTGAACAGCAGACAGGCTGTGTCAGCTCGGGTCAGCGCCTTCCGGGGAAACACACAGTGAGAAATGAAACTCCAAATCATAATGCGCAGTCAGTGGAAATGCTTGACCCAGCTGACATTAGTAGTCTCACTTTATTGCCCTCTTTTCCCGCAGCACACTTAACATGCAGTACTTTCTACAGCCGCTTTCCAACCTGCACTGAAACCAATCCACTGGCAATGTTCTGTATTCGTATCCGTCCATGTCCCCGTAAAAGTCGTTCCTAAATCTCCCCGATCTCGACCCAGTTTCATTTGGGAAAATGTCGCCATGGCTGTGAATGGTAGTGTGCGGAATGGAAGCAGTAACATTTCCGTAAAGTTGGGGTTGAGCTGAATCCAAATAAAGCGCAATTTGTGCGTTTTTACGGATATTAATTTCAGTACAAATATTTCAAAGGTTATTTATTTTCGGGTAGAAAAAAAAACAAACGTTCTGAAAAAGCTGCAGAGACGAGAAACTGTATTTCTCATATTCTCAAATTGTGTTATTTTCCGTCTAAAAAAACTCCACTCGGACCCTAAACGTGTCTTTGACAGTTAGGGGTGCGGTGCGGGGACATCAGGACATCAGCTCAGATCGGAGCGGACAGGGAGAGGTAGAACAGGTGGAGAAGGTTTGTTCTCCGCAGGCGGAGAGTGTAGGACAGGTTGAAAAACGATCACACTGATGTAACAACAGTGGGTTTGAGTTATTGCGTCACGGGGACGGGGGGCGTCTGTCCCCTCTCCGTCAGCGGAGGGAACCGAGTCCGTCCGGGAGGGAAGCGCTGGTCTCAGGGAGGCAGGACAAAAACAAACCAATCCAGGTCGTACCTCGGCTGCCGACAGATCGTCCGAACGCACGTGCACTGGACATAAGGTACCAACCCGAACCCGCTCCGCTTAACATATTTATCCTCTACGGGAAAATGGAGGGTGCGGCGAGTCACGGAGAAATTGACGATTCTCAGCAAGTCAGATATTTACTGTCGCATCAATAATGGAGAGTGAAGATACTGAAAACATCGACCACTCAAAGAAAGTTCTGAATCCCAAGATATCTCAATATACTGTCGGTACCAGGGACTCACGCTCCAGACTTCCACACACTCACTACAGAAGGGCTGTAATCCCTCAGTCCCAGAAGCAGAAGGAGAAATGGTATTTTTGCCAAGTGCCATTTTAAAAGTAAGTAAGTAAGTAAGAAAGTTTGAGATGTTGAGGTTTTGCCGCTGATACATATATTCATCAAAAATGTGTCGTTGACGATGGAATCAATGTTTGGCAGGTAGCTCCGGGAAAGTTGGACCCTTTTTGAAGATCGGGCTCTTTACGAGCGACTGGTTTAAAAGATTTGTTCAATTTGGTTGGATTCCGTCGGGCGTAAATTTTGCGCGGGCGTGACTCGCGGCTCACGGATCCCCGTTGCCGATCCCGTTCGGGAGTTATGGCGCCGATCTCAGTTGGGGCCGCGTGACTCCGGCTACGACTCCCGAGTCATTCAGGAGGTTTGCTCGCTACGAAAAAAAAAAAAAAAAAAAAAGGGTTGGCGAGCAAGCAGCGGTAAAGAGGAACATGAAATAGCTTGAAGATGCATTGTTTTTATGTTTCCTTAATATGTGTGTTTTCGCTTTTGAAGTGCCATCGCCCTCAGCCGCACCGGTGATTCGGCGGCTGCAATACAGGCCCCAACATTTGATCATTTCTGCATTTTGCCGCCATTCGCGACACAACGCCTCGGAGCAGCAGAGTGACCAGCGAGTCTTCATGTTCCTTCATGCCTTCCGTGTTCCTTCCCTGTATGGCGCCAGCAAGCTGGCCAAACATTTCAGGCCAATCCTGGTGATGCTCATTTTGGGCCGGAGCTGCCCCGTTTTCGTCGCCTACCGAAGTGCTCATCTGTGATCACTTGAGACGGCGAAGGCGCGACGCCGCCGGGAACGCCGCGCGCAGGTCCAGAACGGGGCGAACACTCCTCCCGCGCTCCAAAGACGGCTCCAGCAGCCAAGAAAGGATCACAAGTTATGAGATCCGGCTGCGGTGATGCGAGACTCCAGAACGATTTGTTCAAACTAATCTTTTAAACGACTAAGGGGTCAGTAACTCTGCCAAAAGCGTTGGAACTCGAAATGAATTCCTTTGCGAACAGCGAGGAATTAATTTGCTGGGGATCACATTCATGCGAAGAAAGGTGAAGGCGTGCGGCATAACTCCTATTGAATGTGAAGGATTTACACTCTACGTTCCACCAAACGGAATCATTTCGACAGAGTTAAATAATTCCTGTGAGAATTCCGTTCACAGCTCGGACCCCAACTGCCTCTACCGACTCGTTGGAGCGACTGAATCAAAGAACAAAGACAAATGAACTGCATGACCTTCGCTGGTGAAGAGCTGAATCGCCGAAAGGAGACGAACTTTCCACCACTACCCAGGCGGACATCGAGTCATTCAGTGGAAGTTGGGAGTTGTCGTTTCCGTTCCCTCTTTTCTGAATCCCAGAAACGGGGACGCGGGTCCTTCACCGAACAGCGCGTCGAGCGGAGACAAACGTGACTCGGTGGGGGAAAAAAACCTAAGTGACGGGAGGGAAATCAGCCACGAGGAAAAGGGGTTTTGTCCCACGAGCCGCCGCCTTTGATGCCGGGCGACGTCTCAATGCCGTCGCATCGAAAATGTTCTGTGAAGCAGCCGAAAACATCCGACACGTCCCGTCCCACGCGGGACGCGCGGGCAAGCGCCTCGTCTGCGCCGCGTTTTTACATATTTCGTCAGGCGATGAGGCCGTACGCCGTCATTGCCCCCCCCCCCCGGAGTGAATATAGCGGCTTCCAAAAATAGTTCCACGTCGTGACGTCAGCGCATGACTCCTCGGGAACAAGTCATTTGAACCCACCACCGGTGGGTTGCGTTTTTTTTTTAGCGACCGCGCTTTCTGACGTCGCCCCGACGACGTCTCTGTTCCCTCGCACCTCCGCTGAATCTCGACCGAGGGGGCTGCCAAGCCTTTGTGCCGGCGCGCGTTTCGCAGAGGCAAGTCCCCAGGGAGCGCCGCCCACCAGGTCGGAATTTCCCGTGCTCCTTTTTTCTTCTTGCTCTCATGCTCTCCTTTTTCTTCTCCTGTCGCTTGCTGCTCGGCGCAGGCAGAAACCCTCTCAATTAGCACATTCCTGAAAAAGGTGCAGCGGCAGCAGGGGGGGGGGGGATATGCGATTTACCGACGACGTCTCAGCAGGAGTTAAAGCCGGAGCCGGATCGTTGGTGACACAAGATGTAAGAACTACCGGAGACCAGCGCCGGCTGTAGCCACCTTGCCGCTCCAGGCAAGCTGTTGTCGGGGAGATGGGGGGCTGGGGGGGGTGATGGTGATGTCCCCAATTACGCAGGGTGTTGGTTTCATCCCATAAGGAAATGGAGTAAAATAAAATAACCTACGTCTAACCCCAACCCTAACCCGAGTGCCCCATTGCTGGGGCGCCGTAGGCCTACCATACAAAACGCCTTCCCCTCCTCCTCTGAACGCGTCTTTTTGGTCCAAAAGTTCTACGTCCTTTAAAGTATGCCTTAGCTATGCACACTATAACACACATTAACGCCATCTATGCCTTCCTCACCAATCAATTTAAAACACTGATTATCTGCCGGGGAAGAACTGCAAAAAAAAAAAAATAATGGATGATTTGACACATTAAAAGGCTTCCTCCGTTTTGGACACTCCGATGGAACGCTCCATCCTTCAACGCAGCCAAACAAGTTTTGCTCCTGGTGCCTTGCCCCCACGCCTCGATCTCACCTGGCAAAGAGTTGAAATGTGCTGATTTGGGTGTGAAATACCGCTTCAGAAATGCCGGTGTGAGCGGTTTATCTGGCGCTCGGTTGGATTTGTCGGGTTGATCAGGCAATTTCTGATCCGACACACGCGGCAACGCGTGCATGTGTGTGCAACCCAAACGGCGTCCTGCCACGCCTGCAGCCGAATAGCGCCTGCTCGTCTGAATTTTATCTTCGGTTATTTTGGTGCTGTGTTTCTGTTTCTCCCGGTGTGTGCCGCTGCCTCCTAATCAACTTTGCAGCGCTTTCCATGAAACGTGATGAAGAAATGACAAGCGAATGATCATGTATTACATCTAAATGTTGGCGATATAACTGTCTGAGTGATCCAGGTTTTTCAGGGTTTTTTTTGACAGAGAATGATTAAAAATAACAACGACACCCGTCGATCCCTCTCGGGCCCCTCCGCCAACCAGATACCATCTTCATATCTTCTCAAGCGGGCCTCGGGAAGTATTGATTTCTAATGACGCCTTTAATCTGAAATGACACAGCTCCGCGAGGCCCCATTAGGTAAAAGCCGTTCCTCCGGACCCCATTGATCAACGCTGTCCATCCAAACGGCCGCCTTGTGTGGCGTGAGTGTATTTCTTTTATTCTGATACAGAAAGTCGATATCTATCATGGACGCCCGCGCTGTTGTTCTTGGTCCCCCCCCTCCCCAGGGTCCCCTTCGGAGCTCGATATGAAGCGCCCCCGTGTCCGTCACTGCGATGCACCCTGGCAAGTCCCCCCTGCCGCAGGGCGACGCCGAAAGCCTATCCCACAGCGTGGGATAGGCTTTCGGCTTCCCTTTGTTGATGTGCCACTCATGGCAAAAACATGGCTGCTTCTGGGCCAGATCACATGGTAAATGGACTGCATTTATACAGCTCTTTTCTAGTCATATGGCTCAAGGCGCTTTGCGGTGCATGATTAACATTCACCCATTCACACACACATCTATGGCGGCCGCGGTGGCGGCGGCAGCGGCGGCCGTGTAAGGCCCCCACCGGCTCGACGAGAGCAGTCCGGGGGTGAAGGGACTTGCCCAAGGACACTTCAGCACGCTACCAGGAGGAGCTGGGGAGCGAACTGGCAATCTTCCGATCGCTGGACGACCCGCTCTCCCTCCTGAGCTGTGCATTTTGCGTATATACATAATGTATACACGCGTACGCACACACACACACACACACACACACACACACACACACACACACACACACAGACACACACGGTGCTGAGGTTACGGTTTGGTAAAAGCACACGCTCCACTGAATACCAACTGGGAGTAGTAGACACGAGGAGTCCAATATTTATACAATTTAAAAACCAAAAAAGCCCCCGTTGTCATTTCAGACCTTAAGCCATTAAGGTAAAAAACCTTCATAAGTGAAGACTGACGGCGCTGCGTCTCTCTCCTCCGGCAGATTCGCGGATCATCCAATCATTCCAAATATGGTCCCCGAGGCGCGATTCGGGGTGACTGCCGGTGATAGCTACCTGAGCCGGGCGTTAAAATGGGTCGTGAATCACGAAAGATAAGGGCCGAAATGAGCGTGCGGGCATGTGTGTGTGTGTGTGTGTGTGTGTGTGTGCGTGTGTGTGTGTTGGGGGGGGGGGGGGGGGGCACCGGGGAGGGAGGGCCGGTACCTGCCACCCCTCAATAACATATCCTCTCAGGGCTCTAACTCCAGATTGCATACATCACCTTATCAGCATTAGCACGTGCACGAGCACTAATGTTGTGTACTGTTTTGCATCTGTGCGTGTGTGTGTGTGTGTGCGTGCGCGTGCGCGTGCGCGTGGGCGGGCACGCAGGTCACCCTGAAGCCGCCAGCCCCAGATGTGCAGGAGACTTGATTGCGCGGAGTGATGAGCATGAGCCGCTTCCTCGCTGACTCGGCAGACTTTGGAACAATGCACGTGGGTCTCTCCCCCTCTCTCTCTCCCCCTCTCTCTCTCTCCCTCTCTCTCTCCCCCTCTCTCTCTCTCCCTCTCTCTCTCTCTGTCCCCGGCTAATGAGCTCTCAGTGCGCGGAGCATGCGCAGGCCACAACCCCTGTCGTATCTGTCCCCGATCTGACCGAGGCTGTTTTCCTACGATCCCGGCGGGAAGAAGCTTGACACGAAACACGGCGCGGGGCATCAGCGAGCGGCGAGAAGGGGTTCCCAGTTCCCATATCCCATCGCAGGGAGCTATAGGCTCTTTAGAGGCGGCGTTATACTGTATGTCAACAGACGCATAATCACACGGACTCAGATACGGGCGCGCGTATACAGGATTCAATTACCGGAATTGTCTTTCATCCAAAGCGCGGTGGCTCGCAATAAGGACAAGTATTTATAGTCGGTGGTTTATCGCTGCCATCGTCTTCTATTGCGGTGGTGCGCAATTGGTCTAGAGCCTCGGGAGCCTCAGATTGGCTCTTCAGGCTTCGAGCCACCCAGAGATGATTTAAGATTTGAGCCGCTTCGATTTCTTCCCAAAAATGACCGGTGCAGAATGCCATTATATGATGTGATGAAAATTGCGGACCTTTTACGGGTGATAAGGTTAAAAAAAGATCTGTTCAATTTTCCGACTCTTAAAGGGGACCTGTTATGCTTATGCCTTGTTTTCTGTCATACATATACAGTAATGTTACACTATGGGATGTCACAGATGTCTTTACATGGTCGTCGGCTCCATCCCATCCGCTGTGCGTTTCTCCAAAGAGAACCAATAAAAATTTGTGTGTGTTTATGTATTTATTTTCCTTTTTTTATTGCCCGACCTTTACGGGACCTCCGACGCGACGAAATTCAGAAAAAAAAACAAGGCCTCGTAGATATAAAACCAGTGAAGATTCGGCAACTGGATTGCTTATTTCTCAGATTTGTTAGGAAACTCATTTTGGTGGGCTGATAAGGTGAAATGAGTGAAAGCTACGGAGCAAATACAACGAACCCATTAAGCCGTGCTCAAACCCTATTGGCTCACAGAACTCGGGGCCTCGGGGGGGTGGCTCCACCCACTGAAACAGCCTGTTTTCAGACACGGTGGATTGGACGCACGTTAGAATGGCTCTAATGCATAATCTGAGTGGTATTTTCCGCAAAACCCTTTGAAAACATGTTTTGGGGACCCCAGAGACCTACACCGATTAGCCAAATCATCAATATGAGGCAGCAAGTGAACAGTCAGTTGTTGAAGTTGATGTGTTGGAAGCAGGAAAAATGGTCAAGCGTAAGGATCTGAGCCACTTTGACAAGGACCAAACTGTGATGTCTAGACGACTGGGTCAGAGCATCTCCAAAACGCCAGGTCTTGTGGGGTGTTCCCGGTATGCAGTGGTTAGTACCTACCAAAAGTAGACCAAGGAAGGACAACCGGTGAACCGGCGACAGGGTCATGTGGCCCATGGCTCATTGATGCACGTGGGGAGTGAAGTCTAACTCGTCTGGTTGAATCCCACAGAAGAGCTACTGTAGCACAAATTGGTGAAAAAGTTGACGCTGCTATGATAGAAAGGTGCAGAACACACAGTGCATCACAGCTTGATGCGTATGGGGCTGCATAGCTGCAGACCGGTCAGAGTGTCCATGCTGACCCCTGTCCACCACCAAAAGCAACTACAATGGACACGTGAGTGTCAGAACTGGACCATGGAGCAATGGAAGAAGGTGGCCTGGTCTGATGAATCAGGTTTTCTTCTACATCAGAGTCCATGCCTCGACGGGTCAGAGCTGTTTTGGCAGCGAGGGGGACCTACACAATATCAGTGGTTATTAGTGGGGGTTCAAATGTTGTGGCTGATCAGTGTATATTAACTTGTGTAAAAAGGAGCATAATAGGTCCACTTAAAACAGAACGTTCAGAGGAGTCGACTGGCTGTGAGAACCGTTTTTACCTGTCAAAATTATTTATTTGGGTGGAAGGCAAAGTAGGTAAATCAGTCGTTCTAAGTGACTCCCGTGTCACTGAGTGACGAACGGACTGTTCGCGAGTCCTGCGTTACTAATCCACTTTTTTTCCTGGATGTTAAATGCCTGTGCGATACGAGGCCAAAAGCCAGAATAAATAAATAAAACGCCAATGAAACCATACCAACCAGCTATGTGAGCTTCCAAAATACCGTTTAATGTAGATGGCAATACAATATTAGAAAGTGGATGTACCACCAGTCTAATGACTACATCTTCTTTAAACAAATTAGACCCGATAGTCATGGAACAAAAAATACATGTTTGTGTACGCCGCGACCATCTCTCATTTAAGTACCGGGGCGTGCCCGCACGATGAGTCATTTATTTTAACGCTTCGTGTTCATTGTTTCGGGGAGACGCGAAACAATGTACGTTTATGAGATGTACGTTTAAAAGCTACTCCAACTAATCCATAAACAATGGTTTAGCTGCGTTTGAGATTTCTTTATTACATTATTCATTTAATTCAGATTGTGTGTGCCTGTGTGCGTGCGTGCGTGCCTGCGTGTATTGGAACCGTATACGCGGTGCCAGGGGGCCGTGACCCTGACTTGCACCACGGCAGGTTGACGGAGGAGCTGACCTTGCCTTGCACTTCCCTCTCCACCAGCGACTGCCACCGCCTTATAAAAAAGTTGACCCGCCCAAATTCTAAAAATAGCTTTGCTTTTGCGTGTTGTCGGTCGCAAATACAGCGGAGGAAAGCTCCACATTTTATCGTCGCTGGTGAGCTGCCTCAGAAGCTAGAAGCAGAAGATGATTCATCGCCGACAGGGAACTTAAAATGACGTACGACGCCTTGGCTCATCCTGGAACCTTTTTGTTTTTGTTTTTGTTTTTCAAACGAGTCAGAGAATCAGGGGCTTTTAAACCTAGAGTAAATATTTTCACCCGCGTCGGAAACCGCGACAGCCGTTTGGGCACTCGACGGTCCGTTTTGGCCCCGGCGCCCACCCCCCCCACGCGCATTCGGACGGTTATCTGCGGCTGTTAACGGGCGGAATTTCTGCACGGGAGGCAGTTTGGAATGCAAATTTCCCACCCCTGCGCTTCCAATCGCAGCCTGGTAGCAATATCATAAAATATTCATTTTTTTTTTTTTCGCAGGAATCCTATTCTGTGGCGGTGCACAAAAAATAAAAAAATAAAATAAAATCCCCTCTGCCTCTCTGATAGAGGAGTACAAAGATAGACTCGCGTACCCTACAGTGCTCCTCTGCCGTATCGTGTACCTGTCAGGGAAATTACAAAGACTCTGCGCCGGGTGTCGGATTTCAAACGCCTAACCTTTTCCGTCTCCGATTTGTGTTTCTCTGGCAAGTGCTAAATATATGAGATGCCCTCTAGTATCTTACATGCGCGCCGTTTTTTGATCTACTCTAGTCGTGATATAAGCTTTGGTTAATAATTGATGTCAAGAAGGATGTCTCTCTCTGTCTCTCTCTCTCTCTCTCTCTCTCTCTCTCACTCCAAAGCCCAGCCTAAGGTTCAGAAACGACATTCCTGGAGATGAGAGAGGTCCTGGCTGAGATGAAATGTTCCACTTTGTGAATTACTGATACGCTGCGTGGGAGCCCCCCCCCCTCCGCCACCGACCCCTCGCGCCGATCGCGCAAAGTTCAGTGTTTCTCCGTTTGGTCGCTGTCCTCTCCACGAGCCGGGGCCAAAAAAGAATGCGGCGACACCATCAGCTATTGTCGCTGCTCCTGTGGAGTCCCCGTGTTTCTTTTCCGTTGATGGATGTGCGTAAGCAACACAAGTAACCTCCCCCACCCTCCCCTTTTCTTCATACGTATGTCGCACTCCCTGGGTGATTAGTTTAAGAGGAGAATAAAACTGAAAGGTAATACGCTCCTCAAGAGAGCCCAAATAGATGACAGATGAACGAGATCGGATCCGGATCACAAGGCACAATGGAGAGGGAGGATGGGGCTTGGCCGCCATGCAGCTTGTCCACGCAGACTGGGGAGGAGCTAAGCAAGGTATTTAACCCCCTTTCCCCCCTGAATATATTTTACATCAGATGATAGGAAAACTCCGATTATGAGCTGCTGCTTTTACCATCCAGTAATCTCGAATGGCCTCGTTATCAATGCATGCCGTCCACTAGGGGAGTCGATACCCTAATCAGCATATTCTCTAGATGATATCTGCATGACATTAGTGTCAAAGAGAACCGTATCGGATTGAAACGCTAATAGAATATAATAATTAATGAGGACATTTCAAAGGCGTGGGTTAGAATTCATTATCACGCCGACTGACCCTGCAAGTAGAATTGCCAACAGAGGAAACTGTTTTCCAACGTCTTCACAGAGTGTTGCGACGGGGAAAGCAAGTGGGTGTCTGGGAGGGTAACGGGGAGCTCACTCTTCTAAAGCCCCCTTTCCCACATGGGAGAAGTAACATCGCTGGATGAAAAAATATCCGGCAAAGTCAGTAGGTACTCATTCCCACATCGGCCTCCTTCACGGCAAAGTTCCGTATTGAGTCTGTTCCCACATGGGCGACTCTTCCGGATACATTACATCATTCCCGCGCAAGAGGTGGCTGATATCATGCAAGACTAGGCAACAAAATAGTTTTGAGACCAGCGCTCCCCATCTCCCCGCCCCACGGACTCTTCCCTCGGCTGACTGAGAGGGGACAGAGCCCCCGTGGCCAGATGCAACAAACCCAAACCCGATGTTATTAAATCCGTGTGATCATTTCCAACCTGTCCCACGCTCTCTGCCTCCAGAGAATGAACGTTGATAAATAAATATTGGCAACTACCCACTAATTGTGCTTTATGTGGATTGAGCTCCGCCCCTACTTTACGGCAATGTTCCTGCTTCCATTCCCAGGTGCTTCCAATCACAGCCGTTCTGGCAATTTGCCGTAAAATTATACAACATTGCGGGTAGATGTACGGCCTTCAGTGCAAGTGAGAAAGGGGCTTAAGTGACACGTTTCAGGTCCGGAAAATCCCGAGCCGCATCCTGGCCAGAGCCCCCCCCTACACACACACACACACACACACACACACACACACACACTCACAGGAGTGGACGCTTGCAGCTCTGGAATCAATTCAAAGCGATACTTGAAATACTGCATTGTCTGGTCGGGAGCAGGGTCCTTCAGTAAAATACGATTTGGCTGCGTCCTTAAAAAAGATGAATTCACTTGAAACCCGGCCAACAGAGAGGCATTCAGTGAACTAGTGCAATGATTACTCTCTTTTTTGGATCGTTGACCAAAAGTCAGGCGATGGGCAGAGAAACTGTCTAAAAAATCGGACTAAAATGCACTTTAATCATGACATAATAGCGATCCAGCGTAGACTTCATGGTTCCCAATAGTGCCATTGATTTCCAATAGCACTTGAATGCAACGTTTATTGTCCGGGTTTCATGTCTGGCTAGTTTCGTTTTTTTAACGACAAACCGGGATCACATATCTACTAAATGGGCTGTATATCATAGTTTTCAAGGTCAAAATCATCCCATCCTGAAAAATTAAAATAAATGGTTTCCAGACAATACCCCCCCGCCCCCCCAGTGAAGGGATGTTTAATGTGCATGTAGTGGCTTTTCTCCACTATTCATCTCATCTGTTTTCCCCTCTTGCTGCTCCCGGCTTTGCATCGCGGTAGATAAACAAGTGATTATTATTACGGGAGATGAAGGTAATAAAAATTAAATGAGATAGAATTTCAATCAAATAAAATGGCAAATTAAATTAAACATGTCATCGATGGCGCCACCATCAAATTTAATAAACGATTTGATGAAGCAACAATTAATTGAAATAATTGGACACGTATTTACAGATTAAAGATAACCATGTTGATTTAACAAACACACGGTCACCTGAAACAAAAAAATAGAAAATAAAAAAACAACTCAGATACTGGGTTTTAAATCACTTTGACATTTATTTGTTGCCTGACACGTTGATCAATTCATTTGGCTGCAATTCACTCTGTGACCAGTTTTATCGGTTTTTGCGGACACTTCCATCGAGCGCTCCATTGAGTGCGTTTAAGTGCCACGTGTCAAACGACAGGCCCCGCCCACCGACCCACAGCACAGCCAGGGGGGCGGGGCCTAGGGCAGCATCAGCATGGGGCGCTTCACCCCCCGCTCTCAAGTGACTGATTTGATAAAAGCGGCCGTGCGATGGAACCGCAATCAAAGGAATCAATAAAAACGCCAGCGCCTGAATAAATTAACGATACGACGCCTCTGTGTTGTTTTATCGAGTTGACTCTGTGTTTTGTGGAGATGGGAGTACACTAGCAGAGGAGGGACACCGGGGCTGAAGTTTTATTTGTTTTATTAAATAAAAGCGTGGGGGAAGTACGCTGCCTGCCTCTTCCGCGGCGGTCACCTGCCGCCAAACTTCGGTCTTAATTTCGAGTACTGACGAGCAAGGAAACTGCCGCGCCCTAAACTCCGTTGGTTTGCATCGGTTTGCGCCGCGCAGCATCCGCGCGCCGGCTCGGTGCGCGGAGGTCGATGACAATATCCCACCGCCTCGAAGCAACACCCCCTGGGTGACGAGCCCTACGGTCCCCAGCCCACCCTATCCCCCCAAGGCTCAGCCGCTGGCCACAGACACCTTCATCTTCAGCATGTCCTTCCTGGAGTCAGACGACACATTTTTCAAGGCCCCTGTCTGCACCCTGAGTCCCTGGCTCCTGAGGAATCGAATTCCCTTCCTCTCGCTGAGACATTCTCTGGGGCCATGTCTATACCGGTCGTGCTCCGTGATGTGTCCTGTTCTCGCCGGGCTTCCACATTCTCCGGGGACGGAAGAGAAGGCAGGGAAAGACTGGAGGTTTTATAGGACGAGGTGCTGAAGGTGCTCGGTCTCGTCAACAGATGAGGAGGTGTTTCTCCCCAGCCTAGCTCGGTGAGCAATAAAAACATTTGGACACTAGCACTATAGAAATTGTGAAAACTAAACAACTACAAAAGTTATTCCATTAAAAAATTTGTCCCCAGATGGTAGGTCAGAGGACCCACAAGGCTCTGAGGGATGATGAGAACTATTTGTGATTGAGACCTCAGACCATCAGTTACAAGATTGACCTGAGAGGAAAAGCCCAATCTGCCACGAAGACGTGAGGCCAGGGCCCCAGGTGGTCAACGCCTGGAAGAGGAGCATCTTCTGGGAGATCCAGTTTGTCCTCCCGCGGGGCTCATCCGAAAGAAGACACAGGAAGTGCCCCCGCCCCCATCGCTGCTCCGCCCGAAAGGTCCCACATTCACCACCCCGACAAGATATCTGGCGTTGACAAGTGTACGCAAGAAGTACAACCCAACATGTTCCCTTACCTGAGTTTGCTGGTGCCTGGATCGCCACATGTTCCCCATCAAGTGCTCCCACACAGTTTGGGAGGCTCCAGCTCTCCTTGACAGCCTGGACGATCGCCCCCCAACCTGGAGGGAGATGGTGCAGTGTTTCGTCCACCAGGCTGACCCAAATTACCTTGTGGACTATTGGCGCAGTGTCGGTCACTGTGGAGAAACCGACACGGTACCTGGAGGAAATGGTGGTAATGGTGGTGTAGGACTCACCAGTTGCCGGGTATCTGAAATAAATGGTATAATAATAGTGTTGGAAAGTAATGAAGTACAGACTTTTACACCACCTCTTTTCAAAGGACACATCGGCACTTTTGACTGTACTAAATGTAGGGTGTTTTAAATCTGGAATTATATTGTATTTATATCGATGTACATTACTTTAATCAGGATTTATGTTTATATCTATCAAAAACAAGATCAATCAGGATATGGTGGGCACTCATCTGCAGAAAAAAAGGAACAGTAGTACTTTTAATGCCTTATTATAAACTAAATGACTAAACAAATAAAAGTACTTTTACTTAAGTATTTTATTTAAATAGAATCATCTAAATGGTACTTTCAGTTTCCCTGGAGTCATTTTGTATGTGCATATTCGTACTTTAACTGAAGCAATAGCTCTAAGTACTTCTCCCTCCCTCCCTCTCCCTTCTCCCCTCTTCTCCTTTAATACTTTCAGTCAAAATACGATCACAAAACTATCATATTAATGCAATGTCTCACCTTCTACATCAGAGGGAATGTGTTCTAAGTACATAACTTCACTATAATGATGAAATATACTGTAGTTCTGAAAACTGTTCATTACATGTGACAAAATGAGTGTGGGGATTAGTCGGCTGACAACATGAAAAGAGAAGTTTGGGATCGCCCGCAGAAAGTAAAGGAAAATAATTAGAGTCCAAGTCATTTTATTATTTTATTTTCACATAATCACCCGCCTCAGACAAATCCCCCGACGTTCTGCCGGAGAGTTGCCGCCACCCTCGCGAGCCTTGGTCCAGCTCCCCGCCGACAGGCTGTCAAAGCGCTCCCCGCTCTGCCCGAGCCGCACCTGGAGTCGGTCACTGTGGAAGTGAATGCTGAGGTTTTCATGTAACCCGCGCCCTCTTCTTCTCCGCCGCTGCTCTCCTCCTTCTCTGAGTTGCCAACAAGGCTTTCTTTTGAAGCGGGGCTGAATACATTGCCGCAAGACGCTTCCCTCCCCCTTCCGGACCACAACCGCGCCAGTCGCTGCGGCCCCCGGCGGCAGCAGCCGCAAACATATGCCGCGCACTAAGCCAGAGCGCCGCGCATCCGAGACGGTTGTGTGCTTAGCGCCGGCGGATGTGTTGAAAGCCGGGCATCACGGTCGAGGGGCCCCACTCGCCTCAACGCCGTGCCGGAGAAAATGCTACTGCCGCACTTTCACCCCTCCCCACCCAAAAGGTTGCAGCGATTTTAAAATTCAGAAAAGCGTGACAATGTCGGCAAAGTTTTAAGCTGTCAAAGAAAGTGTAGGGTATACCTGCGGTTAGAGTTATGCCAGTGCTGGAGAGTGCACTGTCACGCTGACAGAAGTCTCAGCCGTCTGAGTGACATCTTCAAACCCACGGCAAAGTCTCGGCTGAGAAAGCCGGGATTGGGGTTCTGAGATGTGAGCGGGTCCCGAGGGTAGGCGTTGAGAATACTGCCGTCCCCGGTTTTGCGCTCCGAGAGGCCTAGACCCCGTGCACACCCGGCATTAACATGCGTCTTTGGCGATCTGATCACCAGTGGACAGCTCTAATGCCAGGTGAAAACGCACCCGGACCGCTTTGCGGACGCATTGAGATCCGATGGCTCGGACCACATTCGGAGCTGGTCCGGGCCGCGTGTGTGCGGTGACCAGACGTCCCGGTTTGTCCGGCGCTGTTCCGGTTTCAAGCCCGAGTCCTGACAGGGCACGAGGCAGCTACATTCCGAGCACGAAGATCCCACCGGATCGTCACCGAAGTGCCCACTCGCTCGCCGTCAGTTGTGTGCTTTCGGGTGGTTGTGTGTGTGTGTGTGTGTGTGTGTGTGTGTGTGTGTGTGTGGTTGCAGGGGCAGCACTTCCTATAGGCGACTCCGCCATGCCGTCGTCGTGCCCCCTTCCTCTCCGTCACCTTATTGAACAAAACAAAATCATCACGTGCATAACTGGGACGCTCTCTCAGTCCCCCCACTCAACCCCCCGCCAGCAGAGTGCCGAACGTGCGGTGCACTTGAGGGTTTCCGGTTTGTGGGGGGTTTCGAAAGGCCGCATTCTTTTCGCAGGGAAAACAAGAATGTGTCCTGGGCCACACGGACGGGCTCCGCTCGACTGACGTCCTCTGCGCGAGCGGAAGAACGTACTAATTTGCAAAACAAACGGCATCGTATCATAAGTCTGGTTGGAAAATTGAGAAAGTCCCCCCCGTTCACTAAATGAAGTCCCACGGCAACGGAGGGCAACGGGGAGACGTGCACGACGCGGCGCGGGACACACGTGTTCTTTCGAACTGTGACCGGATGCAGTGGGACAGAGCCTTAACTCAGTTGTGTTTAAAAATGTTGTTTCATACAAGCAGAAACTAACCCAAACATATAGCTCTGGAAAAAAACCAAAACACAGGAAAACCAGAGGGGGCGTGTACGGCGCACCGCTGTCCATACGTTTTAAATTTTTTCCATGCAAATACACGGGACCGACATCTCAGTCTGTATTGCTTTGATTTTGCCCGCACGGCAACATCTTCTCATTTGCAAATGACGCACGATTTTATTTGCAAAATGGGCAAGGAGGTGAGATCCGATCGCAAGCCGTTGCTGGAGATGCATGTGGAGACGCTTTCTCATGCCGGGCGCGAACAGACAGTACTCAGAGCTGGCCACTTGTGACCGCATCACCCAAGACGCATGTTAATGCCAGGTGTGAACAGGACGTTAAAGGAGCGGTCAGTAATATCTTATTCGCCCCTCAGGTAAATCGACCATGACGTAACGGCGAGGTGGGGGTTCGCAAACGTCGCTGATGGACGCCAGTCCGTCCAGCTGTTACCTCCAAGGCTGCAGAGATTTCAAGCTCAGTCACCGCCCGCTGAACTGCCCCCGCCGCTGTGCCTCCATAAACTGGTTTCAGTTTAATTTGCACAAGGACGGACGTTCAGTGACTGGCAGGCAAGACCTCTCTGCTGCGAAGCTTAAAAACATTCGTCCTTGGCGAAAACAGGAGGTGCAGCATTTCAAAGATTTAGAGGGAGTCCAGGGCTTTAAAAAAAAAAAAGTCAAAACCCAGGCGGACGTCTGACCGCGGTGACGTAGCGTTAGAAACTCAGGCTTGCCGTAGCTTGCATTTGTTGTTGACACCGTAAGTCTCTGCTCGCATAGATATGTTACCGCTGAACTTGACATTATTAGGCGGTGCGTTCCACGGGGACACTGTAGCTCACGGGGCTTCCCATAGCTTCCTTTTGCGCCCCACTGACACTGAATGCTCATTACGTTTTAAAGTGGTAATCCTTAACATTATTTTGTGGGGAAAAAAAACAACATTATATACCAACATGCAACATTATATACCTTATTTGTCTGGCACTGTATCAGTAACACCCATTCAATGTATTTTGCATTATGTATCTGCTTCTCGTTATGCTGTTCCCATAGTGGGTGGCATGGTCCACCTTGTCCCGGCAAGAATCCACTGAAGGGGCATGGTCCAGGAGTGAAAGGCAGTTGCGTGGAATCTGATAACCCGGCCAATCTGATAACCACTTTAATTCTCTGCTTTCCTGTTGTGATTCTTACAAGCGCCGGAAGCCGATAACGGGCGTCGGCCCATAACATTACGTTTTTTGAAGTTGAACGAACCAAGATACATATATATATATATATATATATATATATATATATATATATATATATATATAGTTTTTAATGCAGAATACCAAAAACAAAAAAACGACACTTCGATCCAGTCGTCCCGGCGCTCGGAGCCGCTTTTTCAATACTCTCTCCTTTTCGGGGAAACATATTGACCATCGCTGAGCCATATCTTAGCTGTTCTAAAGATCCCCGCTCTCCAGTTGTGATTGCTCGTAGAATCCTCTGACACTCTGCCCGTGCCCCCGTCTGATGGATGCATCGTATCTGACAGGGCGGCGCTGCAAGGGAGGACAATTGATTTATTTCTGAATCTGTAAGGACATGTTGTGTTTGATGCGTTCGGCGGGGTTTCCTGTAACAGGTTTCGCAGCCAGACGACCCTTTGCGACCCCGCCGAATGCAACTCAACCTCCCCCCGCAGGCCGAAAAGCTCCGCGGCGGCCGTGCGGAATATGTTTTGGGGGGGCTTCTAACTTTTAAGGGCGGAGAGGAGAGATATAGAAATGGTGAAATGGGGGAAACGGGCGGAAGCTCTTTGATCCATTTTTGATGGGCGCTGAATGAATTGCACTTTTGAGCCTCTACTTTCGATCGGCCATTAATAGCAGAACCGCCCGGAGGAAAAAAAAAAAAAAAGGACGTAAAATAACACGCCGGTGGAGCTTGTTTTCAGAGCCCATGCTTTTAATGCGTGTAAACGTTTTTTTTTTAATCACCTCACAAACCCCACAGGTCTCTGTAGGAGAGGGATGTTATTTTTTTTTTTTTAGCAGATCTGTTCGTCACCTTTGCGTTTGCACCTCTCTGTGGATAGCGCTCCTGGCGTCTCACTCATTTTGCCCGCGTGTCAGACAACAAAAGCTTTCAAAAAAGATTGCATCACGCACACCCTGCTCCAAAAAAAAAAAAAAAAACAGACAAAGGGATTGGTGAAATGAGGGGGGACGGAGCCCGCGCGCGGGGGGGGGGGGGGCATCATGGGTGGGCTTTTTTTTTTTCTACCTTTCAATAGAGAGAGCCGGTAGACGGAGCCCCCCCTTCACGTCCGTTCTGTACTCGTTCCGCGTATTGTCAAGGGGTAAACATCGCAATAATAACAGGACCGAAATGAGAGATGTTCTCGCCCCGACTCCGATAATACTTAACCCTGAGCTGTGACGGAGGCAGATGTTCGCTGCTCTGGTTGAACAGAAGGGCAAACGCGGCTCACCATGCATAACTAATATCCTGGCTGCCTTCATCCTCCTCCATACTGACGACTGACTAAACCCCCTTTATTTATTTATTTTTTCATTTGTGGTTTTTTTTGTTGTTTTTTTTCTTGGGCAACAGAAGGAGAAATGTTTTTGCAGTGCCTCAAGAGGGAGGACTGTGGAATCGAAGCTGGAAAGGGTTTGCTTTCCAGACGGAAGGAGGCGACACGGTGCAGCCCCCCCGACCGCTCCTCTTCCGAACGGCTGAGTCCGTTTCATCGCAGGTGGACCCCCACATTGAAATCGATGCCAGGGGAGGTAGGATCCTGGGGCCGAGGGGGGCCGAGGGGGGCCGAGGGGCCGGCCTGGGATCGCGCCACCGCTCCCTCCTCGGCTGGCGTGACGGCCTGTGAAGCAGCAGTGTCCTCTGGCCGAGGGACGTAGTGATGCCTTTCAGCTGGCGCGTCGGAGGGGCAGATGCGACACGCATCCAAATACGTAAGATGAAATCTGCCAGTCATGTTGCCATATAAGATGAGATAAGATAAGATGAGATGAGATAAGATAAGATAAGATAAGATAAGATGAGATGAGATGTGATAAGGTAAGATAAGATAAAATAAAATAAGATAAGATAAGATGAGATGAGATAAGATAAGATGAGATGTGATAAGGTAAGATAAGATCAAATAAGATAAGATAAGATAAGATGAGATGAGATGTGATAGGGTAAGATAAGATCCAATAAGATAAGATAAGATGAGATGAGATGAGATGAGATGAGATACGATACGATTTTGGGGACTTTATTAATCCTTGTGGGGAAATTCATGTGTCACAGCAGCAAAAAAAAAGTGCAAGTCAAGAAGGGGATATGAAGTAAAATGGAGATAGAAAATCAAATGTAAGATCAAAGTAACATATAGTATGTACTCATTGTTAGATTTAACATGGCATAGTAGCACTATGGTAACGAGTAGTAGTGACTAATACCATTTTTAAATCAAACTTAGCCCAGGTACCCAGGTAAAAAACGTGGGTAAACCAGCTAGAAATTGCCGATTGACCCCTTTCCCACTGCCAGGAGAAATTAAGTTTTTTTCCTGGTTCGTCACGAACGCATGTGAAGAGGGGCGCGGCACGGTTCCAGTGCGATGGGACATAAGAGCAGTAGAGGAGGCAGCAACTTAAACAGACAACAAGATGAAACCCTAAAACTTAGGGGGAGAAAAAAGTATTTCGAGCCGTTCAAAAGAATCGGATCGTTCATGAACGACCCAGCACTACGGTAGAAGCAGCGGGGGGTGTCCCGGCTGCCTCTTCGGCGGCCGCTCTCCAGGCGCAGAGATGCCCCTCCCATTTGGAGGCGGGCTTGGGGCGGTGCTGGAGTGGCTCGGGGTTCTGCCACGGATCGATCCCCACGCTCAAAACAAGTCATTAACTTCTCATTTTGATTTGGGATATTAAATGGGATATGAAATGATGGAATGATACACAGCTATTCCTGTCTATTTATGCGCCATGGTCTGTAACGTCAACACGCGTCGCATCGCACCGGTAAAGGGGCCAGAATTAGCTCGTCGACCCGGGTGTCCTGTTCACGTCAGAGCCGATCGGAGCAGGGAACACCCACTAACATCCGGCATTTGTCATCGGCGGGAAAGGTAAAACCCGGGTTTCAGTCCCGGGTCAAGTGACCTCGCAGAAGACCCGGGTTTTTACAGTTTTACGTCATTGTCTGTTTAAGTTGCCGTCTCCTCTCCTGTTTTATTCCCCCAATCACAGTGGCATCACGACACGCCCCTTTTCCGACCTGTTTGTGAGGTCGAAAGGTGAGGCACCAGACAAAAAAATTTCTCCCGGCAACGGGAAGGGCGTCAGTCGCCTACAATAAGCGGGTTTATCCATGTTTAAAACCCGGGTAAACCTGCTAATTTTGGTGTTAAAACGGTATAAGTGCAGTAAGTAGCAGCGGAGTAGCGGCTGCAGTGGCAGCGCACCAGCATCCCAGAAAGTGATAGTACAGTGATAGCAATAGTTATAGAAGTGTATAGTCAAGTAATGATTTATAATGCCGAGTGGTATTATAATGACCAAAGTATAACATTATATAGTATCATTAAGTATAGTATAATATAATACATGATGATATGGTAATAATTTAGAATAATAATATAGTATGACATAAAATGATCCACAGTTATTGTAACACTATTAGAACGATTCACACCTAAATCCATACTGTTATTTTAGATTATTTTAGATCATATTGTTCCACCAACGAGGCTAAATCTTTTTTTCTTTTAAGATCTTAAGCCCTGAAAACAAAGAGTCTGCCCCCCGCCCACCCCCTTATATAAATATTGATTTCTATTGATTTCTGAAGACTAGCACTGTCACACACGCACACACCTGCCTGGCTTTTTCGAGCGGAGCAGGAAGTCTACTTCAATCCGGTGAAGTATAAATCTACCTCCAAGCGGCGTTGGGGGTGGAAGCAGAGTTCACTCGCGTTCCATGTCTGCCCGTCAAACGCCGGCTGACAGGAATTCTTTATGACGTCCCGGCGCATTTATCCGGCCGGAGCACTGCATTACACTTCGGAGCGAAGCTTTTTAGCCACCGTCCGCCATGATTGAAATTCTCAATCAGCCATCAGTCTGCATTATAGACTGGTTTCCTCTTGTCTAGTGCGGGGCAAACTGAAACAGATTGAGACAGCTCGTGCACGCTGCATGGCTAATGGCCTCCCGTGAAAGCAGGAGCAGGAGTAAGAGCAGGGGCACGTCCCGGCTCGGAGTGATGGGGAGCTCGATACGGGGAGTCTCCTCGGTATCAGTCACCGGTCAACAACACCCTCCCCTCCTATCGACTACATGTTACCCAGAAATAGAATCTAATCAGAGAGTTTGGCCGGGGCTCTACGTCTGCTAATGGTTTAACATTAAGTCGCTGGATTACAGCCCAAAGCGCAGCCAATTCCATTCCGAATCCTCTGATCTGTAAATTGCATTGTGCACCGGTTTTTAGTTGAAATTATGCTTTTGTTGTTGTTTCCTTCTTCTCAGTATTCGGTGAACAATTTGGAGGTGCTGAAGGTCAGACGCGGGCGTCGCCTATGTCAAATAGGTCAGAAGAGGTTTAAAAATGTCTGATTTTTATATTTGCGATTAACCATTACTGCCGAAGTTCCTTCAGTAAACCATATGTCACACAATAAATTGTGCAACAAAAGGTCACTGAGTTCTGCCATATTCGGTGCATGTGGAATAACATTGTGAATGGGAATTGTGATAATCTACTTATGGGGGCCCCAGGGACAATTCAGAGATTTATCGAATTATTTATTTATTTGAATCCCTAGCTGACATTTTAAACATCTGGATTTCTTCCCCAGCATGGGGCACAGATTTCAAGATTAAGCATTTTTTTGCATCGTTTTCTTTTATAGTCTTATTTTTACCATGTTGTGCATTGTATGTAATGCACTGTTAAAAAGCTTAAATAAACAGTTATTATAATGTACTAATATTATTGTTGATATTATTATTATTATTACTATTATTATCATTATTATTATTATAATACATCCAAATATAATTCTACGTTAGTAATTATGCCATTTAAAGATGGAGGTTTTGTACAGTAACTTCTTAATTACCAAACATTAATATCTGAAAACCAAGGACCCTGGTGGCCACCTGGAATGATCATCACGATGCTGCATAATTATTATTGCGCCAGAATGTAAGCAAATTAACAGAACGAACGAGGTGCCATTCCAATCATTATTTACAGGGCTGCATAATTGAGGATGTGGTGATGAGTGCATGCACCTTTCCTTCCTCCATCCGTGCGGAGCAGCCTGCAGCCCCTCCTCTGATGCGTCGTGGCTGCATCAGTACTTGGGAACACTTGAGCGCGGCACCTTCCTCTTCCACAGCATTCCCACCGTCGGACGCAGCGCGGAGCTGACGTGGAGGACCCTCGCCAGTGAAATGACATGTGCGCTACACCTCATATGAACGCGGAGCAGCAGGCAGGATGGAGCCGAGCCTAGGTCCCAGCCTCTTCGCGAAGTGGATCTCCATCGCGGGTCTCCTTGCGTCCACGTCCGTGTGCGCAACGGGAGCGGAGGCGCGCTGCGTCGCGCCGTGCCAACCGCAGTTCGTGGGGGAAGTGTCGGCCGCGGACCCGCTCGATTACGACGAGACCCCGAGCGACGAGTTTGTTGTTGGATCTGACGAGCTGCGAACGGATCCCGAATCCCGTGGGCAGAGCGCGGAGCAGATCCGCGCGGACGCTGCGGGAGTTTTGTTATTATCATCATTACGCGCCGGCGGAGAAAGTTCATTTGAATCCGCGAGTGGAAAGCGATGCGTTTGTCCCGGAGAGGACGCGTCGTGGGATGGTCAGGAGAAACTTCCTCGCCTTCTCGCCACGCAGGCGGGGGAGGGGGGCGACGGGGCGAGCACGGGGAGCCGGCGGCGCAGACGGCGGCGCGGCGCTCCGGCGGCGGCGCAGAGCGGCGGAGACGCGTGGACCGAGTTCCAGTGGAGCACCGAGGACCCGTCTCTCCCGGAACACGGCGAGTTCCAGCTGGTTGGGTCCACCTTCCCGCTCACCGGGGACTCTGCCCACAACCAGGCCATGGTGCACTGGTCTGGACAGAACAGCAGCGTAAGTAGCCGCCGGTCTGGACGCGGTTGCCTTGGCCGTCGCGGCGTTTACGCACCGGTCTTGTGCCACGGAGGACGCGGGGTGATCGGAGAGCGGCGTTTGGCGTGTGACGCAGTGGGGGTGGCGGTTTTTTTCTGAGCTGTGTGTACTAATTTGAAGTCCAAAGCTGGATTGTTTTGAATGTATATAAGAACCCCAATCCCTTTCTTTACTCTGACCCTGCTCTGACCCTTTCCTCACTGCCATTACACGCCGCACTACACCCTCTTGTACGCACACATACTAACACACACGCACCGGTTTTTCCCCCAATTGGTTTTCACAAACCAAACAACGAACTAAATAATAAAGAATCACAAACACAGAAAACAACACTTGCCAGTGTGACACCATTCTTGACCTCAGAGGGAAACAATAGCTCACCGGTAGAAACACCTCGGAGAAAGTTAACTCAGTTATCAGTCACACATTTTAAAACAATGCGAATGATTTGAGTTTAGTTATGTGACGACTATTTACTTAGTCATTTGTTTGGTTATTTCTTTGTTCTTTTAGATGTGATCTCCAGGTGGCGCAAATGGCACAAAATGTCCATCTCTTAGAAACTACTACTCTATGTGTGTGTGTGCGCGCGTGCGCGTCTGTGCACGTGTGTGTGAGTGCGTGTGTGTGTGGGTGTGCGTGTGAAGTGCGCGCGCGCGCACGCGGCGTTTGTCTTTGCATCTCCTCCTTCCTCCTCCCTCTTCACGGCCTCCAGCGCCGAGACGTCAAACAAAGCCTCGGCTCGGAGACGACGCGGATCGAAATATCCCTCGCCACATGTCAGCCGCCTTCAAACTAATTGGTGTTTATTCACGTTTTCCCGTTGTTGCGCGCGGCGGCGTGCCCGCGGCGAGCGACTCTCGCGAAAAGGTGTCCTATTCTTATTTTGAAAGTGAAGCTCCTCGGCAATGGGAGAAACTTATCTCGTTGTTCCTCACCTTCCGCACGAAAACGCCTGAAAACAACGGGCGAAGGACACATACAAATCAACCTCCCGTGCCCCCGCCCGCGCTCTGTCTTTGGCACAACCTGACATCCTGTTAACCTCCCCTCCAGCTGAATTATAGTAACTCGCACCCGCAGGGTAATTGCTTTGTTTCCCAAACCTTTGGAGGAAACGCGCTCCTCTTGCTCGCGTTGGGCGTCGCCGCCCGTGAAGCCTTCGGAACGATGTCAAAGTCAAACTCCGATAGTTTGACCTTGATAGTGCCTCCCTCGCAGCCGGATATGTTGAAGCCAATATCAGGGTGGAAAACCTGGTCAGAGGCTGGTCAGAGGCTAGCCCTGTCGCCAGCGAGGGCGATATTTTAATTATCTTAAAAAATAATAAATATATATAAATGCATTATATCTGGGATGGAGACGTAATCGCTTCGCTCAGGAGGCTGGGTGGGTGGCTGGGTAGGTGGGTGGCTGGGGCAGTTGGGCGGGGTCCTAAAAGAAAAGAAAAGGAACGCACGCTCTGCTAGACGTCTAATCTCGCCTCTCTCTCCGCCGATTAGAGCCACTCAGAGCCCAGGGGTTGGGGAGGACTCCTCCAACCGAGTTCCGACGGGGTTGGCCCCGTCGCCGACATTTGTCCAAAGGGGCGGCGGCCCGTCCCGAGCAGCGCTTTTCTCCGACTCCGATTGTCGCGCATTTAGAGCTGTCGTCGCTCTGGCGCCGTCGCGTACCGGAGCGCAGCGCATTCACCGCCCCACCCTCCCGCGGCCCCGCCCCACCCGCGCTCGACGCGATGCGACAAGCGCCGCTCCATAATTCATGAGGGGGTCGACCTGTCACCCGCGACAGCACCGGCAGCGGCAACTTCAAACGCTCTCGCCGAGGCTCAACAGCTGCTCGGCGAGGAAGCGTTGCCTTTTGCGGATCAGGTGATGGGAATTGATGTGGCAGACAAACGCAGGTGGAGATTGCACCTATAGCAGGTGCTATTTTTCCACCCCGTGCTCTCATAAAGGAGGTGTTTTTCTTTTGTTCTCTGCCGAGGCCCCGATCGCAGTGTCAATAAACAAGCCAATAGGAATGGACGGTGCTCGCTGGTGCTCTGGCTTTTGTCAGGGGGATTAGCCATACTGTTTCATGTGGGATGGATTTTTTTTGTTGCTGGCGGGTGAAGGTTCATGGCTCATGGCTTTGAAGGCCCGAGATGTACCGCAATGCAATTATTTCTATTTTATATTTTCTGAATGTATTCCTTTGAGTTCACACTGGGATTGTTACAGGTTTTGTATCACCAATTTTTTGAGGCACACAGTAGGAATATATTTGCTATGTGTATTTTATACTTTATCCTCCTAAAGCATATATTTTATTCTTGTTGACATCATTCAAACTAGTGTCGGAGATTCTACTTAAGCATAAAAAACCCCATCCTTGAACAGCAGAGAAAATTGTATAAAATAAACATATAACTCCCAAGTTTCTTGCAGTGAAGAATAATAGTAGTAATAATAATAATAATAATGACTGTAATAATAATAATAGTAATAGTAATAATAATAATAATAATAATAATAATGACTGTAATAATAATAATAATAATAAAAAATATTTGTCCTATGTTTCCTGCTGACAGCACAGGAAAAAATGTCTTCAATTTAATAAATAAATAATTAATTAGTCAATTGACTGATTAATTAAGTAATTTAACTCCCATATTTATTATTTCTATTATTATCTTAAAATGAAAAAAAAGAATAACAAATGAATATAAAGTATATATTCATTTGTTATTATATATATATATATATATATATATATATATATATATATATATATATATAATGTTATGTTTCTATGTTTCCGAATAGCTATTCAAATACAATTTTCAAAATTTAATTTTAACCTGAAACCCAAAACAATATTGCGGTGAGCGCTCCTTCCACTTTCCTTATTCGTCCATACATGAAGTTGTGGCATATTTTGATATTCTGGTCAGTAACTTCAGATACAATTGCCTTTTTATGAAATCATCAATCTGTTTAATTGCGCCGGCTAAACGTGATGACAGCTTTATTGATGAGGCGGCTGAAATCCAACAGCTGATAAGCTCGGATCCAATGGAGGGGTTGGGAATAGATGGTAATATGCACTCTGTCTTTCCTTTAATTTGTCTCTTTCAGATGCTCCTCATCCTCTCGCTAATAGAGTCACCCCCCTCCCCAAATCCCCCCCATACGTCTTGTCAAAGGCCTCCTCACACACACCTTGATTCCATGCTGGTAATCGCTCCACTCCTAAGCCCCTCTCTTAATCCCTATTAAACAGCCCATTTCTTCCCTCAGAGCCACATTTATTTCAGTGCGTTTCTTCATGCATTTTCTTCTTCATCTCAGCGGCTTGGGCGTCGGGGAACCAAGGGCTCGGGAAATCAATTTGTTCGACGTTCTGACGTGTCAAATAACCCTCTATAGAACACCCCGGCGCGTGTTTTACACGCTAACCCACCGTCGTTTCAACCGCTTTCCCCTTCATCTGCATCGGGGCTGCAAATTGACATAGGGAGTTATTCTGTTTCTGTGCGGACGACACGTGCGGTCACGGAGGGACGGGGCCCTTCGCCCGCCGACGGTAGAAACGGCATCAGCGAGATTGACGTGGCTGGGGAAAAAAAAAGGAAAACATCTTTGTGATGGTACTAGCGCAGTGAATCCATCAAATCACCTGGGCTGCACCTTTAACCTTTTTTTTTTTTTTTTTTTTTTTTTTGGCACCGCCGAGGATGCAAATGGCGGCCGACATTAAAACTGGATCCCTCCCAAGGAAATGCATAAAGATAATGGCCCAACGAGAGAGGAGGAGGAAGTGTTCTTTATTTCCGCTGTTCAAAATGAGCCGCACGCATTATTTATCTTCAGGGGGAGAGAGAGAGCGAGAGAGAGAGAGAGAGAGAGAGAGAGAGAGAGAGAGGGAGGGAGAGGGAGAGAGAGAAAGTTTTTCGGCAAAACTTCCGGGAAGCCCTCCTCCCGACCCAAAAATAACCCTATAGCTAATCAAAGCAGAACCCCGAAATACGAACCGAACGAGCGGGGGAAAACCAATACACGCGCGTCGCGCCCGGAAGATCACACAACGCTGTTTGGTGAAATAAATTGCACAGAATAAGACTGGGATGCGACGCCCGCGTTTGGGGATGCGGGGATGATGAAATACGGACTGTGATCGGGGGGGGGGTTGTCGGTGACGCCGTTTTCGGTTTGCGGAGACGTCTCAGAGGTTGAAGCCAAACAGCATCCCATCATTCCGTACAGTAGGTCTATATTTGGCAGTGCTGGATTGTGTGCGCTGCCGCAGAAGGTGAGAACGCATTAAAATGATGATTAAAAGTAGAGGTGCAGCCGCCCTGTGGTTTGTCAAATTACCCATATAATTACTGTCTCAATTATGATGTTTTGCATTCCGCTTCTGATTTAATACTCCCATGGATTCCTTGGCAACCAATCAAGATTTACCGACCTGCAAGGTCAAGGCGTCTGAAAATGACTGCTATCATCGTCTACTGAGTAAAATAAAATAAGATAAAATAACATAATAAGATTTGATAATAGGAGATAGGATAAGATACGATTTCACAGGATAAGATGATATAAGATAAGATAAAATAATATAAGATGATAAGATAAAATTAGATAAGATAAGATTTGATAAGGTAAGATAAGATAAAACAAGATACAATTTGATAAGATGAGATGAGATAATATATTATAAGATAAGATATTAAGATTTGATAATATGAGATAAGATACAATAAGATATTATGATCTAAGATAAGACAAGTTGATATAAGATTTAATAAGATGATCTAAGATAAGATAAAATAACATAAGAGGATGAGATAAAATAAGATAAGATAATAAGATAAAATAAGATAAGGTAACTCTTTATGAATGACTTGGGAGAAACTCAGGCGTTACAGCAACAGAAAAACAGGAAGAAGTACGAAAATGAAAAACAACATAATACACGGGCACTAACAACTAACAACTGCACCAACTGGGGGTGTTGGGAGTGGTATCACATGTGTCTGTAAGGCAGTAATGTACCACGTTACTGCCTTACAGACAAACACCGACCTGCGTATGTGTAGCAGCGCTCGGCGAGGTCAGACACAGTTTGCTTTGCTTCTCTTTATTCACCGACCAAACTGGAAAATGAACGCTGGGGTCGTCAAGCCAAACAGCCACGTCCGTCAGAGTCCCCAAAACACCCACAACATAACCAGAAACCATTACACACATTTTGACCGCACGGAACAACGATGCAAAGCAGTTGCCTACGAAGGTAAAGTCCCTCTCTAGTCAATTCAGTGATTTGTTTCTAAACACTTGATACATGTTAGAAAGTCATTGCTGAAAACTTGAAAAGACTGAACGGTGCAGCCCCGAATTGTGGAGTTAGACCGTTAAACTGTTTCTCACCATTTTTGTGGTCCGGATTTTTTGGGCGGGGCTAAATCGGGACGTGTGATGTAACGGGTTGCTACCATGCATGCCCCCACACTATATAAACACCGGGTTGAAACCGCACGGGGTTCGGTTACGCTAGCATTAGCTGCATGCTAGCAGGCCGTGGAACCCCGACCTGGCCTGCGGAGGAGCCAGCATGGGGCCCCGCAGCCAGACAGCTGCACTTTGAGGTGAGAAACTAGACACCCAGGACAGGGTTCAGCAGAACATTTAAACATGGAAGTTACTCCAATGTAAGCGGTTAACATGATTGGGCTCAGCGTCTTCAGCGGACAAGCCCCTAGCGTCTCATAGCAGAGGGAACTGCCTTTTTTTTTTTAAACCAATTTTGAAAATCCTTTTTTTTCAAATTCATATTTCGCTGGGTGGTTGATAACATATTGTTCTGTGGTGTGTCAAACGCTCAACATATATTTACTTTTTCTTTACAGGGACTATAAATAAAGCTAAAAAACATAACTCTCCAAGTCTGAACACAATGCATGCTGGGAAACAGGGAGGCACAATGCTAACTTTGTGGTAATTACATGACAATGCATCTCAGGCGATGTTGCAGAGAAACGCAAACGTAAGGTAAGGAATTATGTAATAAAAAGTACTTTCTACACAGAGTATTTAGGGCATTTAAGGCATTACTTTAAAAAAAAAAGTAACAAGTAATGTGTAATTCATTACTTTTTTTTTTTTGACAAACCATGTATACATATCATGGTTTAATATACGTGTTAAACTTCCCAGAAAACACATTTTCTCACCTCAGGCACAAAAGCCTTAAGTAACACTTATATATATAAGGTTCTTGCAACAAGCGTTAGTTCATAGTTAATAAGGTCCTTATGGGATTCTTATCAGAAGGATTATTGTGTTAATAAAACCATGTGTTACTAATAGTACTTATTAACAGTTATCTATGCACTTATTAACAGTTAACTATGCTTTTATTTGTTAATTAGACTATAATAGTGGGAATTGCAGCATTTATTAGCAGTTATCTATGCAGCTAACTAAGCTTTTTGCAGCTACCGGATCTAAAGTGGGAACAGTACTTTATTAAGGTTAATACATCCTTTATTATGCTCTTGTTAACAGTTAAATATGCTTTTCGCATCTGGAATTTACACTTGTAGGACTACATGCGGGTAAGGTTGTTATGTGAATAAAAAAAATTACATACAAATACAATATTTTAGCAGTATAGCACAAAGACACTTTAAGGCAGCTCTTTTGAATTTTTGTTTTGTTTTTGTTTGTTTCCATCACTTTTTTCTCAGGTTCTATAAAACATAGCCTCAAACAGCCTTTGAATAAAAAAGTACAATTATAAGTACAATTATATATACAGTATCTTTCAACATTGAGGTAAATTGTATATTGTACACTAATCACATCAACACAAGGTGGTTGGGATATGTGAGCTGTGAGCTGACCATTGCGACCCAAATGCTGATGTGTGTATTTCATTTATTTCATTTATATCGCATCTTCAATTATAAATATTCTCGGAAAGTAATTGAAAATGACTATGAAACAAAATATTTATGAGCATCATGACGATGGAAGGTGGAGAAGGCACAGCAGAGGAGAGGAAAAGACGGAATCAGCGTTGACACATGAGAGAGAAGAGGAAAACCAGGGATAGATAGAACGGCAGAAGAGGGACAGAGGAGGCTGGGAGATAGACGAGAGAGAGAGAGAGAGAGAGACAGACAGACAGCATACTTAAGTGCATAATAAAGTATGTAATAATAAATGTATGATGCTGATAAATATGTTCACTGTGTAATTGTAGTTTTCAATTGTTTTCCAAGAATAGTTATCATTGAAAATGTTGTATAAATAAAATTAAATAAGTGTCACAATGTTCAGCTCACACGAGAAACTAAAAAAATAAGAATACAAACAAAATAAACACGCAAAGAATTTCGGCATAAGTGGAACTTGAACTTGAACTTGAAAGGGATGGAAACTGAAAAAATATATCAACATTTCAGAAGAGCCGTCTTAAAGTGTTTTTTTTTTTTGCTTTCACCCCCAAAATATTGTATTTATATGTCATTTTTTTATTCACATTTTTTTTATTACTTGTGACAGGGTGGAAAATGTCTCCAAAAATGACGACACAAAGAATAAAGTCAGGGTAAAATTCAATAGCTAATAATTAGCAGTAATTAACATGTTATTTATGAATATCTAAATCTATATCATCAACATCTAAATAATTTAAAAAACTGTTTTCTCTATCTATTATCACTGGCGGGGGTGGACAGGTTATGCTTGACAGAACCTATCAAACATGATAAAACATCAAATTATTAATAATTAATAACATACCATAATTTAACACGTTTCGGATTGAGGTCCTCTGAACCCTCGACTGACGGCGCTTCCTCTTTATGACGTCACTGAACTTTCGTCTTGGAGGGAAAATAAGGAGGGAGGCAAATAAATGACCATATTTTAATCAAAAAATAATGCGTTTATATTTGATCAACGTGTGCTGTGTGGATGAGGAAGCAGATCCACGCCGTCAAACGACAAAACTGTGACGGTAATATTTCATTCTGTAATATTTGACACGCCCGTTACATGACCTCTCTCATGCAGTATGTTAATAATTAAATTCATCGTTTTTTTCAGCTTGGCAAACACGTCGGCAGATTATTGTGTTGTATACACTCCATGGAATGACTCAGTGTTCTGTAGGCATGAGTCCTATAGAGCAGAGTATGGAGTTGATGGAAAGGAAATAACCTTAAATACACGTAAACTTAACGCATGCGTCCTGATTGAGGGTTCGATGCCTCCTGAGGCAGAGAATCTCAGTTCTTAACTTACAGGGGAAGCGGTTATCAACATTAGATTCAGCTGATTGTCATTGCACAGAGTGCAGGTACTGAGGCAACGAAATGCATTTCTCTATTTTGCCATCCTCGTAACTGACGTATGCAGGATCAGTGCGCTGCCACGGGGCGACGCCCGGGGAGCAGTTAGGGGGTTAAGCGTCTTGCTCGAGGGCACATCGGCACGCTACCAGGAGGAGCGAACGGGCAGTCTTCCGATTCGCCAGACGACCCGCTCTTCCTCCTGAGCCACTGCCCACACGTCCGGGGGCAATCGACCAAGCCGTCTCCAAATTTACGGCTTTCTTTCGTCCGTATTGAGCGAGGGGGGCGCGGGCACGGTCGCCGAACAACTTCGCTCGTTTACGACACTCTTCAAAAACGAGGCGTCGGCGATAATTTAGGAGGCGTCGGCGCTGGGCGTGACGCAAAGATGCATTGTCTACGCATTTACAGAGCATGCCGATTTGGCGCGGAGTAAAGCCTCTGTCCCGCCGCCAATAAATGGAAATACAAGCTTATTCGCAACACGCTCCGTCCGTCCATCTCAGTTGCGCCGGAACGAACAATAAGCTGAGGAACAAGAATGGGCACCGTTTTTTCCTTTTTTTTTGGTTCTTTTTCGTATTTTCGTACTCCCGAAAGTGAAGAAAAGGAGAGATGTGTTTTTTTGCCATTTAAAAAGGTGTGTGAGCAGCCTGACCTGTTATTCTGTTTGATCCGCTCCGTAGGTGATCCTCATGCTGACGAAATACTTTGACTTCAGCACGGGCAGAGTGACGGAGAGCTCTCTGTGGAGGTGAGAGCAGGACGCTGCTGATAATTCAAATTCCCCGACGCACCTTCTCAGCCTTTTATAGGAGGCGGCAGGTGGTGAAAATGAATCCCTCTGAACTGAAATGAGCCGTTCTGGAATTAAATCATAAAAAAACAACTGATGATGTCACATTGAACAAATTTTTTTTTTTCAAAATGTTATTTATATGCAGTACACTTTGGAGAGTTCACTATAGGGCTCGGGGGGTTTGACAGTTGCTATGGGTTGCTATGGGTTGCTATGGACTCCGGTCGCCATTTGTGGAGGATCACCTCCATTCAATGCGCAGACAATTAAATCAATTTGTAATTATAGAACCCAGAATCGCGATTCCTTGAACTTGCTGACATTTACGGAATGTAGAAAATTTGGAGAAAGGAAGGGAGAGAAAGAAGGCTGGAGGCTTCACACGGGAGGGCTGCGAGAGCTCCCGTGGCAGTTTTTCACCGAAAAAGACTTTTAACTAAAACAAACGCCGACCGACATTCACAGTCGACACGGTTGATCCCACATGGCGGCTCGCTCCAGCTTCACATCCTCTATCGAAGGAAGTCGACGTTTCATACTTTTAACAGAGAACAGGGCGGCGTAATTGAGAGCCAATGGAACGCTGAGAATGGGAAAATCGGTACAAACAGGGGATATTTTTTGTTATTCTTAATTAAAAATAATTTGAAAAAATTAGGACCGCCAATCATCTAGAAAATGACTTTCAGATTATTTTTCTCTCGCAATTTTCTGTTTGCCAGCGATGCTTAATGGCACCCGTCGGCGTTCTCTCTTCCCCGTTGTTTGGTTTTATCATTTCCTTTTAGGTCGACCGACTACGGAACCACGTATGAGAAGCTGAATGAAAAGGTGGGGCTGAAAACGATACTGAGCTACCTGTACGTGAGTCCCAACAACAAGAGAAAGGTACGTACTCACATCTGGACACTCCACCAACGGTGTTTAGCAATTACATTTTTTCTTTTGTTTTTTATTGTTTTTCCTTCATTTTTATGTTTTCGTCTATTGTTTAAGATTGTGTTTATTGTACACGGCCATTGCCATTTTTACTGTCCATTGTTTATTTTTAGATTATTTATCATGTTTATTTCATTGTTTATTGTAATTTTCTTGTCTATTTTGTAGGTTATGTTTATATTTTTGCTTGGTTTACATTCATATATTTATTGTTATTATTTATCCTTAGGTTTATTGTACATGACCAATATTTTTACTGTTCATTGATTATTATTTATTTTTCAGATTTATCTCATTATTTATCGTTCATATTTTAGGTTAATTGTTCATTGCCATAAGTTTCTCGTTTATTTTTTGGGATCTTTTTGCGAGTTATTTCTTAACGTTTAGATTTATGTTCATCGTATATTGCCACATCTTTGTGTCCCCTGCAAATAATTGTGAATTTTGAAGTTTATTCCATATATTCACTTGACCCAATTACCTGGCATGACATCATTTATTGCGCCGCTAAAGATTCCCAAACATTCAGTTTTCACACTTTGAAAGCAGAGTTTACGCCAGCAAGGCCACCTCGCTGCATCTGCTGCTCCATATACGATGTACGTCTGCTCCCAATCGCTGAATTGCACATCGGAGCGGAAGCTGCCAGGGTGAGCACGTCACTCCCTCAACCCCCCCGTGCCCGCTGTCTGGTCTGATCTGCAGATCATGCTGCTGACCGACCCCGAGGTGGAGAGCAGCCTGCTCATTAGCCTGGACGAGGGCGCGTCCTACCGGAAGCACAGCTTAGGCTTCCACATCCTCAGCCTCCTCTTCCACCCCGAGCAGGAGGACTGGATCCTGGCCTACAGCCACGAGCAAAAGGTGACGCCGGGCCCCAGGGCGGGGCCGGAGCGGGCGGATAAGGCACACTGAGTGACGGTCCTCTGGGGGGTGGGGGGGTTTTCGTTTTATCAATCTTTTTTTTTTTGGGCGCCCTGCTGCAGAAATGGTCCGAGGCTCCTCAGAGTCAGAATTAGAATGTGAATCTGTTCATTCTGGCGTGCACTTTTTCATAGATGAGGAATTTGTCGCGGTAAAGATTGGTGCGATAATGAAAGGACGCTTGGCATAAAATGCTGAGTAGTCTGAGACAATAAGGCAAGAATGGCCAAACGTGCAGAAATTGGCAAGTATCAAAATTACCAATTCAAAACATCAAATTATTCTAAACACAAATGTTTAGAATATGCTGAAATCCATTCTATGCCCAGGATGAGTTAAGTTAAAAGTTAAAAGGCAAAGTGGCAGTATGATTTCTAGACTTAATAAATAATACAGAAATATATAAATACATGTAAATATAATGAGCCTGTGTATTGTGTCACTGTAGCCGTGGCCGAGGCAGCTAATCACCTGCCCCTCGCCCCCCACCCAGATAAGCCACAAGGTGCAGCCCTACACACACACACACACACACGCGCGCGCACACACACACACACACAACTTACAGACTCACCCTTGTACGCACATGAACTCTCCCCCGCAAAAAATCCACACAAATGGAACGCCACAGACACACCTGCGGGCGTGCAGACACACACACACACACACACACACACACATACACACGTTTCATTATCCTCAGCTAGAACCCCGCTGTCCGCTCTACTCAACACAACGGTCGTCAAATTCCAAATTCTCGCCGCCCGCTCCTGGAGGAAAAAACACCCCACAGTGAGGGGTTGAAAAGTGAGATAAATGGTACCGCAGGGGGAAGACGAGAGCTTGGTTCAGAGCCAACGACGGACTGGAAATAAAGATAGTCTGAAGAACTTTTGCCTGGGGGCCATGCTGTACTCTTTTTTTTTTTTTCTTTTTAAGTGACATCTGTTTTCTTTTATGTTTTTTCCCCCTTAGTGCCTGAGTGAAATTAATCGTCCTCCTTTACCACCACCACCCCCCGCCCCCACCCTCCAAAACCGTTAATTTATTGCCCGTCATATCTCTGGGTAAAAAAAAACAAAAAAAACCCTTCCACTTAGCCCTCGGATGAGACCAAATGTTGCCAGCAAGCCCGATAAAACTGGTGCGTGGCGGGCCAGCTAACACGGCGAGATGCCACATTTTGGAGTGTCTGGATTAAAGTCCGTCTCCGCAGCGAAGGCAGCCTGATTACATTATGCAAAAATTTAATAAATAAAAGATCACAGGCAGTAAAATGAGCGGTTTCATAACGCCAATTAGACAGACGGCCCGCTGCGCTACAGAAGACAGACACCTGAGAGAGGACATCAGACTGCTCCGTCGAGTCTCCGTTAAAACAATCTATTCCGTTTGATTTCGCATCGGAAGGTAAAAGCGCCGTCAGTTTTGCCGGATGTGTTCGGTGATTGTATAAACAATCGTTCAAGTTCACAATTTTTCAACCCAGGCCTTATTAAAATGCCGCTTTCCGTCATTTATAATTGTTCTTAATACACAGAACGATGCTTTAGTGTTGAGAAAGGCGGCGCTCGGCTGCGGCTGCTCGCCGTGCTTCCATGCAATCCAATGGGGCAAATGTCCAAGCCTTTAAAAAGGAATGTTACATCTCCCTTTTCCAAAATGGGAGGTGTTTCCATGTCGTCACTCAAAAGACAGCCACGAACCGCCCGTTTTGTCAGATGTTTGAGGGTTTTATTGACTCTTGGAGTTTCTCGGCACTGCTCTTTTGCCTACATCCACAATAACAAGACTGGAAACGGGAAGTTGCGACGCTTCCTACTGGTAACCCACTGTCGACAAATTGATTTAAAAACTGTTTTTTCCTTCTATTAACAGTGACGGGGTAGATAGGTTATGCTTGAGAGACCCCATCAAACATTATAAAACGTCAAATCATCAATGATGAATGACATCATAACTCAGTGGCTTTTGAACTGAGCTCCTCTCGAGGCTCAAATGATGATGATGAGAAATGATGTCACCTGCTATTTATGATGTCACTTACAGCAACAGTTCACTCGTTTTGGAGGGAAAATAAGTTGTGTGACGGGCAGGAAAGCGAAAATGAATTGAAACTGAAATAAATGATCATATTTACTTATAAATCATATTTTTTTTATATATTGTATTAATATGTGCCGTGGGGATGGGGAAACAGATTTATTTTGGAAAATAACAAAATTGTAAAAAGTGTTCTGTTCTACCTGTGATGCAACTTCCATGACTCTATAAACGGACATGAAAAAAAACAATAGTCCTTTGAAAAAGTTACAGAAACATACATATTATTCACTTTAAATACAATGTTCTCATAAAGTTTGTTAATAACGAACAACGAGCACCGGCAGCTTGGGAGAAGTGCCGGTGCTCAAGAACAAGTGACGGTACGGCAAAGAGTAAAAATCCAGAAGTGAGTGAGGACCGGCCCCGCTGGGTACTGGCCCCAGGTGAACACCGGCCCCAGCTGGGTACCGGCCCCCCGGTGAGTACCGGCCTCCCGGTGAGTACCGGCCCCAGCTGAGTACTGGCCCCCGGTGAGTGCCGGCTCCAGCTGAGTACAGGCCCCCGGTGAGTGCCGGCTCCACTTCAGCCACTTAGTGAGAGATAAGATAAGATGAGATAAACCTTTATTAGTCCCACAACGGGGAAATTGACATCGTTCCAGCAGCAGAAAATAGAGAGCATATCAAGGTACACGCTTTAAACAATACTTAAAAAAATAGAATTAAAGACTTTAGAAGGAAGAAAGAAGCTCATTAGTGAGCAGGGGCCGCTGTCACAGGCTGCCACTCGCGCGGCGCCATTTTGCCCAGGTAAGTCTAAGGCCTGGGTTGAAAACATATCCCATCCTTTAATTGTCACAGAAATGGAGTCCAGCTGATGAATATGCTGGGGTGTACTGACATCACGCCTTGACAGCCAGCGGCTGCTGTTCCTTCTTTTCTTCCAGCTTTACGTCTCTGTTGAATTCGGGAGAAGGTGGCAGTTGGTGCATGACGCCGTCGTCCCCAACAGATTCTACTGGTGAGATCAGTCAATCTTTTACAAGCGACCCTCTGCCAAACAGCCGCGCTCTTTATGGGATGGAATGAGACGCACGGCCACAATGTGTGAGAGTCCATTGGAAGGATGATAAATAATGGAGAGACATGAAATATTGAGGTTTTATCCTTGAAATCTGTGTATGCTCCATCATATCTGCTTTTATCTTCCACTGTAAATTGTATTGCAGTAAAGATACTGTCTATCTATCTATCTATCTATCTATCTATCTATCTATCTATCTATCTATCTATCTATCTATCTATCTATCTATCTATCTATCTGTCTGTCTGTCTGTCTGTCTGTCTGTCTGTCTGTCTATCTACCTATCTATCTATCTACCTATCTATCTATCTATCTACCTATCTATCTATCTATCTATCTATCTATCTATCTATCTATCTATCTATCTATCTATCTATCTATCTATGTCTGTCTGTCTGTCTGTCTGTCTGTCTGTCTGTCTGTCTATCTATCTATCTATCTATCTGTCTGTCTGTCTGTCTGTCTGTCTGTCTGTCTGTCTGTGTAAGAAACAATTCCCTCCTCTCTCTTCTCAAGGCTGCCGCTAATGTCTGTTTAACGTAATTTGCACCAGAGTAAAACTCGCTGTAAATACTCAAGAAGCTCAAGAAGATGAGAATCCCTGTGGTTCTGCAAAGTTATGGCTCAGATCTTCCTTTAATGTTTCCAAGTCGTCCGGCGGGAGTATTCTAATTGTTATTTACATTTCACTGCCACCCGCGGTGCCTTCATGTATATATGGACATCATTATATTCATACCAGCCCGACGCTGAATTTTGTCAGTGGGTTCGGGTTAGAAAAGTCCTCCACCATCAAGATGTCGATGTCGACTGTGAATCAGGCTTTTTAGGGGATGACGAGCTACAACCACGGCAGACGGGGAGCCGCGTGGGGGCAAGGTTAGGACGATTCTAAAGGCTGACATCATCAATCATTAGAACGTTAGGGTGGGGCCCAATGCGATGTCTTTTCATGGGGCCAGAAATCCCTCGCGCCGCCCCTGACGCCAGATAAGAAGCACGTAACCTTTTTTCCGTGCCTTGAATCACACCCCGCATGTGGGGATGCTATCTCAAAGAATCGACGTGCATAATTCCCACCACACGCCAAGGCGCCACTTGGAGACAGTTAACACCATTGAGCACCGGAGGTCTATTTAAGAACAAGACCTACCATTCGCCAGTAGAGTGGGAGACAGAGTTTGACAGAAAGCCCATTAAAAAGGATGGCACCGGGAGCCAATTACATAGTGCTGAGGGAAGCAGGACCCGGCGCTTTTTATGTCGTATAGTTCGCACACCGCCACGGTATCGAAGATGATGAAAAAAAAAAAAGGAAAAAGAAACGATCTTTGGACTGGATAGCGCCGTACAAGTGGCTCGCTCCTCTCACCCTGGGTTTAACTGCCACCATTAAAAGTCTTTCCCAGTGTACTAGTTTGTAACTTGCCAATAGTGTTGTTCATAATGCCTCCCTATCTAAATCACCAAAAAAAAAAAAAAGAGTCTTTTTCCGGTTCCCTCGGAATTCCCAACCGAACGCACCGTTCGATGTAGGAATTGACCAAATTTGTCCCGGAAAGCAAAGAAAAAGGTTCAATTCCCGCCGCTCCTGACCTATTTGCCTTGCTGCCGCAGGTCCAGACTGGGCTTAGACAAAGAACAAGGAGTGATCCACTTGGAGATCAGCGTGTCTGATGCGCGTGAGTACAAAACACATCGTTAAAATCCTAAAATCCACATCTATTCATGTCTTATGAATGTCTCATGTCTCGTGTGCGTTTTACTACTGTTGCGGGGGGACTCCCGCTTCACGCCCAAATTTGCAGCGTGAAAACTCCTCTCATACGGTTAAAGCGAATTCATTTTTTTGGCGGGCGAAGGGTTGGGCTTTGTGAAGGGCCAGCGGTGTTAACGCCGTGTCTCCTGGGACCGCAGCTCCTTTGGCTGTGAAAGACGGGTCTTCTCCCTCCCTCCCAAAATGCGCCTCCGCTGATTGTCCATTCATTGTCATGTGATGATTACTCTCCACGTGTTCAGTTTGTTCTAGGTCGCACCTACCGTGCGACTACCCCATGATAGGTGGGAGCAAACTTGTCGGAGCATTTTTCCTTTTTCCGCACCGCCGGGAGACCCCCCCCCCCCCCTTCCCGCGAAAACGCTGCACAGGAGCGGGCCCGCGAGTCGTGAATACAAGTCTCACAGGAATCATTTCATTCTGTGGAAAAAAAATTTTTTTGGCAAGAAGTGTAAATCAGTCACATTCAGGATGCTTTGCCAAAAGCCTCGAGCGCTCTTGCTTTGGACTTTAATTTAGTCCTCAGTAAAGATTTTCATTTTTCCTCTGAGAGACATACGTGCCCAGTCTTTTGCCCGAGCGTCTCGCGATCCATTTAAAATTTGGCCGCCGCGGACAAATCGTTCGCGACATCATTACAACCATTAGTGTGGCGTAAAAATAAGCACAGTTCCGTGGGTTTGTCGAACTCAAGTAACCTGGCTGCATTGTGGTGAACTCCTTTTGGCAATAAAGAACGGCCATTTCACTCCAAGTAACTTAAGTAAGTGTTTTTTCTCGCAAATTATTTGGAGAACCACCCCGACTCACGCTCGAAGGACAGATTTATCTATTTTCATCCCCCGTCTTTTCACCGCAGGATCGCAATACATAACGTGCAAGCTGCAGAACTGCTCGGACGCGAACAAAGGCAAGCCTTTCCCGGGGTTCATCGTCCCCGATTCCCTGGTGGTTCAGGATCAGTACGTTTTCATCCAGGTGGGTTTTTTTTTTTTTTTTTTTTAACTGTCAAGGTCTGTCTTCATTCAATTACAGTTAAACGCCATGAAACTGCCGCGGCGGAATCGCGGCTTCGGGCGCGTTGCCTTTCCCCTCCCTCAGCTAATGGGGGTGATACCAACCGAGGCGTGTCCTCGTATTGGAACGCGTAACGTCCTTATGCGCTGTGTTTACTGCTAATCTGGCAACCCCTGTTTAATGAGGCGGATAAACATTTGTGCATAAATGAATTTTTTATTGCTTTCCTAGGTGCTAATGGGTGGTCAATCCGTCCATTATGTGTCCTATAAAAGAAATCCTTTCTATCCGATGAAGCTTCCTAAGTACACTCTACCAAAGGTGAGTTATTTTACAGTGTTGTTGTATTGAACGTGTTAACGGGAACATGGGTCAAACGAAGTGCAGCGTCTGTAATTAATGACGAATTTGAGTATGGCTCCGTTGATAGGGAATAGTCATTTCCAATTGGACAGGCCTGACCTCCCATAAAATAACTTCAATAAATACTCCTTGAACTGAGGTACTTCTGTGAAACTTAGAATTGAAAATCCGGTTCTCTCTAACTATAGACCCTTACGGTGCAGTTTAGTCATTTGAAATCCAATTGGTTTTTAGCATATATTTACATTCTGTTATTAAATGAGAAATTGACCTCTCTGCCATCTGCCTGTATGTATTTTATCTAATTGGATTTTATGTTGCATCAGAAAACCAGGACTTATATTCAAAGCTATGTTTAAATGAATAATTGAATGAAAAAAAAAAAGATAGTGATTCCCCAAATTTCCAACTGACCACAGCTTTCCGGGTTCAATATATTTAAAGGACTTGCAGATAATCAGCACGGACGACAACCAGGTGGTGGCGGCCATTCAGGACTGGCACCAAAACGACTCTTACAACCTGTACATGTCTGAGTCCGGGGGCCTGTTCTTCACGCTGGTGCTTGAGAACGTGGTGAGCAGCGGGGGGCCCGAGGGAAACATCATGATCGACCTCTACGAGGTAAGTGGCGCTGCTCCATGTCAGTGGGTGTGTGGGTTACATTTTCATACAAAAGGAATTTGTCGGGCTAAGGATTGGTGTAACAACAGCAAAAATAAAGCAATAAATAATATATTATAAAACCGTCTTAAAAAAATATACAAAAGTGTACAGAATGTACAAAATGTGATTCTTTGCACAGAATAGATTAAATTAAAAGCCTGTGGCAGGGGCGGAGTGGCAGCATTGTTGGTAGTATTGGTTGTGGTTATAAATATTAATATAGACATAGATGGAATATTCTGCACGGGATGAACATTAATGATATACAGTTATACAGGGCATGGATAACAATGGATGATTAGTTATACATTATTGCTATGTTAATACTTTAAGTATTAGTCTAATAATAAGTCTAATATTAGACTCCCTAAAGTCTTAAGTTATTCCAAGGTATTCAACTTTTTTTTCGTACGAATAATTTATACTTACACTGGCAGGGGTTCCCTATACATGTAAAGCCACTATTAAGGTAAACACTAGTGTTATTTATGAGTGTATTTAATTTTTTTTTTTCAATTTTCCATTCATCGCCGACTTGATGAAAGAGCTGCAACATGTCTGGCGGCGGCACTTTATGGCTCCCTGTTCCTGGGACCCGGTTGTAAATCTCGGCCACGGTTCTGCGGCCGTCCCGCTTTATGGGAGCCGTAAAAAGTTAACAAACAAAACAACATTAAAAAAAAACAAAAAAAAAAACAAACAGACAAAAAAACAAAAAAAAACAACAACCCTTGGAAGTGAGCCATTTTTTGGAGACTCCGCTTGCATGTCAGCTGCGGCTGGCTGCTTCCACTGCGCATCGTCCGAGAAGTCTCACCTCCAGGAAAGGATGGCGCTTCAGTGCACTCTGCTCTGAAAGCATCCGTCTGCCTCCCGACGATTCCTCTCTCTCTCTCTCTCCCTCTCTCTCTATCCCTCTCCCTCTCTCTCTCTCTCTCTCCCTCTCCCTCGCCCTCTCTCTCTCGCTCTATCCCTCTCTCTCCCTATCTTTCTCTCTCTCTTTCTCTCTCTCTCTCTTTCTCTCTCCCTCTCTCTCTCTCTCTCTCTCTCTCTCTCCCTCTCTCTCTCTCTTTCTCTCTCTCTCTCTCTCTCTCTCTCTCTCCCTCTCTCTCTCCCTCTCCCTGGCAACATTACGGTGACCTGAACTAAAACATTTAGCAGCCACTCCGAGGCCACCGGGCGCTCCCGCAGCGTCTGCCCCACCGGCTCCGCCTCATCCCCGCCGCCCGCCGGCGGCCCGCCCTCGCTCCTGCAGCCAAACATGTTCACGTCGACAGGCTCTTGCCGGCTCCGGTGTGGATCATGCTCGGCCGCGCCCGGCAGTGTCACACCGAGGCGGTCGCGCGGGCGAAACAACCGCCCGGGCGGGCCGAGCGACCCCACGCTGAACGCCTCCCCCCTGCGCACCGCATGACACTCACCAGGCCCCCGGGCCATGGCCCCGAGGCCGACGTCGCCGCCCGCCCGGTCCCAAATACGCACACCGGACGTCTCAGGGAGGCGTTCGGTGTTGTTTTGATTCCGCAGAGCCCGACAGACGGTCAAAAATAGCGCTCCGTGTCAGAGAGGAAAAAATAAAAAAACGTAGCCCACTACAGACATCTCTCCCTTTTATAACAAAACCCTCAGCTTTCTGTTTGAATAATTTATTTATTATGTGGGAATAGCGGAACAGTCGAGCCCCCTTCTCCTCCTCCTCCTCCTCCTACTCCTCTCTCCTCCCACACACACACACACACTCACACACACACACACACACACACACACACGACGCACACACCCATACACACACTATTGTTTTTCTCTCCTCTCTCATGTCTACAGGTAGCTGGCTTTAAAGGGTTATTCCTGTCAAATAAAGTCGTGGAGAACCAAGTGAGAACGTACATCACGTACAACAAGGGAAGAGACTGGCGCCTGCTGCGGGCTCCCGAAACGGATCTGCGGGGAAACAAGGTCTACTGCGAGCAGGCAAGTGGGCCGCTGACACCGTGGGTTGATTCCACGCAGGCTGTCTCAATATTAGGAACTGCGAAAAAAAAACAACCCACCATATCCCCGGTTGTATCATTTTTGACGTTTCTTTACAAAAACATGGGCCGCGCTGTAGTCGGATGTCAATCATGGAAAAGTATATTTTCTGCAAACAATAGTTTTCCTTTGATATAACTTTATTTATTTTTTTACATGGTGGGTTACTGTATACTGCCTAATCCGCTGTGCCACGTGAGTCAAACATGAGCAGGGCAATATTGAGAAAATCGAATCTAGAACGTTTTTTTTTTACAAGTACCTCAATATCGTTAATCTCATGATATTTTGGAGATGGCTATCGGTGCACTCATAAAGTATTTTCACACGAGAATAATTGAGAAACAATAATAAGTCAATGTGAAATATGAGAGAGCAGGTGGAATGGTAATAAATTGTGTTCCTTTACTGTAATGCAACTTTAAAGATAACATTTTACTATATCACAATATTACGAGAACCAACATCCTAGTTGATATCTAGAATCATGTTATTGACATTATAACTATGTATCACCCAGCCCTGCTTTGTAGTATACCATATACTCCCTAATCTGCTAAGCAGAGAGAGCAAAACCTCTAAAAACCGGAACTTCTTGGTTCCAGGAATGTTTGTCAAGGAACTAAAAGTTCCTTCAGCCCGTTGCTGTCTGGGTTTCCACCAAAATTAGGATGAAAAGGTGACAGCTTTGAAACAGAGATTTTAAAATAGAGACCAATAAAGGGAACCTGGAGCCACCACAACGAAGGCCAGCTGCTGAAAATCCCCCGCGCGGACCTTTTTTTCGGGTAAATGCGATACCGCAAGCCTGGCGGAAACGAACCTTCACTTTGGGCGGAAACGCGGTGGGCCGATGATGATGTGCCGAAGTGCAAGAACAAAAAACGAACTCTGCATGCAGTCAGTTTGTGGCTGCAGATTTTTTTTTTAAATGGTGGCTGAAATAAAATGCTGCGACTACTCGACCAATCAGAGATGTTCAGCGCTGCAAGCCCCACCCCCGAAGTTCCTGTACTTTTTGAAAAGTCGCCCCGAGCAGGGACTTTTTGGTCCCTGAAATAATGTCCCCGGAACTTAATTTAGACCTCGGTCCCTGCGGTGGACCACGCTGAGTTCTTCCAAAAGTTCAGAGTCCCCGGGGAAAGTTCCTGCGATGGAAACGTAATAAGCAGGATAATGTGCAGCCAGGTCATTATCACAAAATAACCCCCTTCAAAGTGATTCCAAGTCATTGGCTATTGACCAATCAGAATCCTGTATCCCACAGAACTGTGGAATAAAATGAAAATATCGCCCTGGCCCGCTTTGTGGTTTACTGTATCCCAGCTCAACAATAAAAGCCACTAAAAACACAAAGTCATCATAATATTTGACAAATAATTCATATTCTCCCCATCATAGTCATCATCATTGGTCCTGTCTTTCAGCTTTATTGCTCGCTGCATCTGCACCTCCACGTGTCGGAGAACCCTTACACGTCGGGGAACATCGTGAGCAAAGACTCGGCTCCAGGAATCATCATCGCGTCGGGTAAGGAAGTAAATGTTTTAATCGGTGCGCTTCAATTCTTCGTCAACCCTCAGTCCAACGGAGATGCCCGCGGGGGCCTCGTTTCCACCTCGGATTTCCCGATGATTGCCCGTTGTTCCCCTGCACCGTCGCTTCCGTGCGCAGTGAAAATCCATGGGTCGCGCCTTGGTCTCTGCACTGTAGCGGGAATGTTTTTTTTTTTTAATTATTATTATTATTGTCTTTCTGCTGTATCGACGCCGTGCAATTAATAACCCCTTGATTCCCCAGTGCTGGAAAAGACAACAAAAAGAGGCATTTTCACTATAACATTGCCACGATTTTTTCTTCCCGAAGAAAAACAAGCGCAAGAAAAACACCATTAAAACAAGCGGATTATTCAGATGAATATACGGTATAATCGGTATAAAAATACAGTGTCGTCTCACTTCTCAGGTGTGATTGGACCTGAACTGACCAGCAACAACGTCAGCGTTTTCATCACCTCCGATGCTGGGAACACATGGAGAGAGGTACAGTAGGAGTTCCAGGCATCGACGTTTCTGAACCGTCAGAAGAAAAAAAATATATAAATAAAAGGAGAAATATAAAAAAACTTCAAAGAGGGCGGGCGCATCAGATTTTTTTTTGTTTTTTTTTTTCATCCCAAGCCGTAGGATTCCATAAATCTGCAAAGACAAAAATCGAGTGATGAAACACTGACGACAGACAGAGTTTCATCACTTGGTGTAAATGCATGCCCTGTGATGTCGTTCCGACAGTCGTTGAGTTCTTTTTTTTTTAGTTGTTGATTTGTTTAGAAATCTAGAGCAAGCTGTTATTATAGACACTGTGTGTGGAGAAAGTTTTACCGTTATTTTCATAAATATGATTTATGTTTGGATAGACAAACATATTTAATGATAGGAGAGATGGAATGAGTTGTTTGCTTTTAATACTTATTTATTCATAGGCCTTGTCAGACGTTCATTCCAAAACTAACTAATTAAATTTACAGCCACTGAAATAAATTTGAAGATTCGATTTTTTATAAAATTTAAATCTAAAGTAATTTCAAGTTATTTAATTTAATTTAATTTATTTACATTTTTCCTTCCTGTTCTGTGCATTATTCTTCTGTCAAATCAAGTCAAGTCACACTTTATTTATGAAGCGCATTTCATACCAGGGCAACACAATGCGCTTCACAAAGAAATACAATCAAAGAAAGGACATTGTTGTCAGCTGGTCATTTCAAAAGAATGCCCCTGAAACAAAAGCAACAACAAAAGCAGCAGCAACAACAGCAGCAACAACAACAAAAAAAACATCAAAAACAACAACAAAAACAACTACAACTACAACACCACTAGCAACAACAGCAGTGGCAACAACAGAAACAACAACAAAAATAACAACAACTACAACTACAACAGCCGTAGCAACAACAGAAACAACAACAGCAGCAATAACAGCAGCAGCAGCAGCAACAGAAACAACAACAGCATGAGCATGATTCGAGGCGGGAAAAATCCGGGTTTGGGAAAGTAAAACTCCACCCCAGGATTTTGAGTCAACCATGCGGATTTGCTTACAAACATCAACCCAGAGGAGCTGAATCAGTGCCTGGGCTGGAGCAAAGACATGGCAGGATTTTCTACTTCCTGAACCTGGGATTTCCAGCAAAAGAAGTATAGTAGTGCGGAAGCGATTTCCGTTGTGTTCGCGTCAACCTCGAGTGACGAGTTTGCGGACCGAACAAGATAATATTTAAAGAGGACCTATTATGCAAAACTCACTTTTTCAGTGCATGTGGAGTGTGGACGGACATTTGCGACCCTGCTGGGAAAACTAACGCACAAACTGTGAAATAAGAGAAACCCAGTCAGTTTGTTGTGAGCTGCCTCTTTCAGTAAAACACGGCCTCAGGCGAGCTGCTGAGACACATTTGAATTAGAACCAACCTCAGTCTGAGCACCTCCACCCACGCCTGGAGCGCGACCGGCACCGCCCGCCTGGGAGCTCAGAGCCGAGCATGGGAACTGCTCTGTTGGCTGCGGAGACCAGCACAAATTGTTTAAAAGAAAGAGGAATTAATACCAACTGTCCGTGACAAAACTGCAGACGATGGAAATCTCAGTATTTAAATAATGATTCCGCTGTGTGTATCTTTCTTTCTGTGTGTGTGTGTGTGTGTGTGTGTGTGTCTGTGTGTGTGTGTCTGTGTCTGTGTGTGTGTGTCTGTGTTTGTGTGTGTGCGTGTTACGCACATTTTAGTATTTTTAGTATTTTTAGATTTTACAGAGCTTATTGTGCATGAGACTGTGTGTCATGACATTTCACTGCATATATGTATGACCGTATGTATTTGTATGTGACAAATAATCTCTTGAACTTGTAGATCTAACTTGAGCCACTGGATTGCTTATTTCTCGCCTCAAATTTGTTCCGAAACAGATTTTGGCGGAACGATGAGGTGAAATCAGTGAACGTTTACAGAGTAAATAAAACAGAGCCAGGAGTGAAGCTCGAAACCCCATTGGCTTAGAATTAGCAGCTTGGCTGCTCATTTACAATTAAAGCTACACACACAGAAAACAGCCTGTTGTGGAACTCGGTATAGAGGCATGTTGGAATGGCTGGAATGCATAATCGGAGAGGTATTTTCACGCAACAAAAACTTCAAAAAGATGTTTTCTGGAGACTAAGAGACTTATTAACGTATTAACTTGCGTAAGAAGGAGCATAATAGGTCCTCTTTATGCCATGTCCTGGAAAACAGCCTCCACCTTTCCCACCGGCAGGTTTTCGAGGAGGAGTACAGCGTGCTGTTCCTGAACCAGGGAGGAGCTCTGGTGGCCATCCGACACACCCCCCTGCCCATCAGACACGTGTGGTACGTCCCCCCTCCCCCCGCTTTCCCTCTCAAACCAGGCCTCTTTTCTTTCCCTTTGTTTCGACCTCTCCCTCCATATAACCTCCTTCCCCCCCCCCCCCCCCCCAGGCTGAGTTTTGACGAGGGCAAATACTGGGAACAGTACAGCTTCACCTCGTCCCCGCTCTACGTGGATGGGGTGCTGGGGGAGCCCGGGGAGGACACCCTGATCATGACGTGAGGCGGCGGAGAAAATACTTTTTTTTTTTGCTCTCCGGGTTTGAATGCCCCCCCTGAAATGTCCGCGCGTTGATTGTACTCCCCGAAAATAAAGTGTGGCTTGTCTCCCCGTGCAGCATATTCGGCCATTTCAGCCATCGTTCCGAGTGGCAGCTGGTTAAAATCGACTTCAGGGCTTTCTTTGCGCGGCGTTGCGGGCCGGACGATTACCAGACGTGGCAGTTGGAAAACGAGGTGAGACAACGGGGAAGAGTCGACGTCGCCTTTGAGCGAGCGGAGCTAAGGTTGGGATCGGAAGTAGGCGTCGGCTTTCACACACATCTTACCTGACGATCTCCTGTTATTTATCACCCGGGGTGGGGGGGGGTCATAAATAATGGTTTATCGCAGGGCGAGGTCTGCATCATGGGCGTGAAGAGAACCTTCCAGAAGCTGAAAGCCAACGCCCAGTGCATCAAGACCCGGGAGCAGCAGATATCTCAGAAGTCCCATCCCTGCCCGTGCACCGAGGCCGACTTCGAATGGTGAGCCGCACTGTCATGAATCGCCATTGGCAAAATATTTTATTTTTAAATATAATAATAATAATAATAATAATGATAATAATAATAATAATAACAATAATATGCTAATAACAATAATAATAATAATATAATAATATGATGATCATAATATTAAAAATATAATAATAATAAAAATATAATAATAATAATAATAATAATATAATCATAATAATAATAATACAAATATAATAATAATAATACAATAATAATAATAATAATAATAATAATAATAATAATAATAATAATAATAATAGAATACCGCCTAAAATCGAAATGCTTTTCACGTACTTTTCACCACCAAATTAATAGATAATGAAAATTCAGTCTTGTGTTGCAAGATCAAAATTGCCTAGACTTTGCTAATTCCTCTAATTCCAACCAGTTCCTACCAGAATGGCAGCTCTGTGTTCATCACATCGAGCTCAGGTTTTACATTGAGAGTGAGAACTATTAGTAGTGTTGAAAGGTTCGACCCTTTTAGAGATTCGGTTCTTGACGAGTCACTCAGTAAAGAGAACAGAATGGTTGATTCAGTTTGTGTAGTGCAGTACTAATATTAATTATGCCAAATGCCCAGAATTATTTTCCCCTTGGACTTTAATTTGGTCCGCGTTAATTATTTTCAGTTTGGCTCGCCGACTCATTTGCCGGGGTGACTCCAGCCTCCCGAGTCATTTCAAGGATTTGTTTGCGACTATGGAATCATTTTTCCAGTCTTGCATCACTAACTACTAGAAGGGGGAGAAAACAAGCACAGTTCTACATGTTTGTGGGGTTCTTAGTTGTTTAGGATGTGGTGAAGCGGCGTGGGATTGTTTCATTGTGAAACGTGTGCCGTGGTGGAAAAACATTTGGGAAACTGTCGTATCACGAACGACGTCTGCCCTTCAAAGCGCCCATGACGTGAACATTACATTGTTTTTGTTCTCACGCTTGATTTGGAAGAAAATTTCAACATCATGTGAGCTGAACGCACTGCTGTGCTAACGAGCCGCCCGTCGACAAAAACACTAAATGAATCCTAACGAATTCCAGGCACCGGGGCGGTGGAAACGTTTCATTCTCATCTTCGATAAACAACAATTAGTGTCTGAGCAGCGGGCGCGGCGCGCGTGCCGCGCGGCTAATCACCGTCAAGTGTTTATTAATTCCCCCCACCGCCAACTCCCTCCAGCGACTACGGCTTTGAGCGGCAGGGCGATGGAAGCTGCGCTCCCGCCTTCTGGTTCGTCCCGGCGGCGGCGGCGTCCAGAGACTGCGTGGCGGGCGACACTTTCCTCAACACCACCGGGTGCGTCCGCCGCCTTTATCCCTGTTGACACGCGAGAGAGGGAGCGAAATCTCAGCCGCCTTGATGAGAATCCCAGCCTCTATTGTGTGTGTGCGTGCGTGTGTGTGTGTGTGTGTGTGTGTGTGTGTGTGTGTGTGTGTGTGTGTGTGTGTGTGTGTGTGTGTGTGGAGAAACGGTTTGGCACATTGCATTAATCATGGCCGATCCCTGAGTATTCACAAAAACAACGATGTCAAAGGTGTCAAAATGTGCTGCTGGATTTATTATTCAGGAGCTGAAGTGAATGTATTTTTCTCCATGTTATGGGGAGTGCAGATGTACTCAGAAGTAATCTGTATTTTTGGGACGTTTTCTTGAGTTTGTCAGGATCAAATATATCTTCTCGTGTGCGTGCGTGCGTGCGTGCGTGCGTGTGTGTGTGTGTGTGTGTGTGTGTGTGCGTGCGTGCGCTGCAGCTACCGCAGGGCTCTGTCCAACAACTGCACCGCGGAAACCCCGTCAAGGTACGGCGCCCGGCGGCAGAGGTGTCCGAGCCGGGCCCCCAGGGGCCTGCAGCTCCTCACCAGGGAGGGAACGCTGGTGGCCACGCTGGAGAGGAACGTCACCTTCCTGGTCTTCCTGGAAGAGGTGCTCGCTTTTACTGACGGGCTCAGGTTTAGGTGCCAGGATATGCTTCATTTAAAGTGGTTATCCAGAAGGTTGTCTCTGTTGGGCGGATTATGTTACAAGTCCGTTCGTCACCTTTTTAGAAAGTTTGACATCTTCTGATCAGTTGATTTTGGGATTTTTTTCATGGTCCCTTGAGGTGGTATATGGATACTTTTTTGCTCTTCTTTTTTGTGAATGTTCCATCTCAATCCATATCGAGAGTTTACTGACCACGGCTAGATATGCTGCTTCATCCAAATATCACATTTGTCACGTTTTTGCCGGGCCGAGGCGGACCCTGCCACCACCAAGGTCAGCAGCGTATAGTGGCAGCTACAAAATGTGTCAAATATTGGATTTAGAAGAAAATAACGGGACAGATTTCCACTTTATATCGGGTGTTGAAAGCATATGGGTGAGCGATCCTTTGTGAGTGGCGGACCCTGCCACCAACATTGGGAACAGCATACAGAGGATACATAACACAAATGCATTGAATGGCTGTTTCATAAAAATTGCCAAATAAATATATTATGGGATGCATGTCAAATATTTTTGTCTGAAAAACAATCTGATGGATTACCACTTTAAATTCCACTGGCATACTTTGTACTTTCATGTAAACTTTCACACTGTGTACTTTCACGCTGTGTACTTTCACACTGTGTCTACTTTTATGTAAAACATAAACCAAACAAAATAAAAAGACATCATGAAGAAAGGCTCTATAGGGTGCTGGCAGGTGGATATCCTTGACTTTGGTTTCAGTCGACCTAAATCACGGGAAAAACAACCGCGACCGCGCCGGTGCAACGGTGTGATTGTGTTCTGTCTGCAGGGAGTCGGCTCCACCACCAGCATCACGGTCGACTTTGGCGACGGAACGGCCGTTTCCTACGCCAACATCAGCTCCATCGAGGACGGTATCAAGCACGTCTACGGCAAAGTGGGCATTTACCAAGTGTCCGCCACCGCCCGCAACAGCCTGGGCTCGGACGTGGTCACCCTGTACCTCCACGTCTCCTGTGAGTCCAGGAATCTTTCTCAATGTTTGTCGGACTTTAAATATCTCCTCTGGGTCTTCCTGCCAGGTTTCATATCAGGCAGGCATCGGGTGTGTGTGTATAAAGACAGAAATAAACAGAAAACGTCAAATAAGTAAGCAAAACTTTATTTATAGAGCGCTTTTGAAAGTGCTTCACAAACGGACGGGAAAATAGAAACATCACGGAAAATGAAAGCTGCGCGCAGTGATGACTGGGTCCTCGCGTTTGCGAGAGTAAGGAGCACGAAAATGACCAAAAACTGATTAAAATGCTTTTTTCGAACATGAAATTCAACGCTTTGCCACTCCCACGTCTGACAAAAAGGCAACCTTTTAACAACATTTAATCGTGGAGGTGTAGACACTCGTTGCGGACGCTTGGTGAGCGCCTACAACGCTCACCAAGCGTCCGATCGAGCGCCGGGCCGAGCGTCCGTCGATCCGATCAATGGCCTCGGAGGAGTTTGCCAAAGTAGAAAGCATAAAAATGACCCAAATAGACCAAAAAGTGACTAAAATGTAACCTTTAATTAAATATGGCCGACTTCCTGTTGGGTTTCAGTCATGGCGCCATTATATTTTTTTTTAAGTCTAGTGATGTAACCTACTGTATGTGTACCAAAATTCATGACTTTTTGTGGGGGAAAAAAATGAATGGGTTTGATTTTTTTATTTTTATACGAGTCTGGCCCCCCCAAAAAAGCTTAAAAAGGCTGAAGAATCGGAAGAAGAATTAATGGAGCAATAACAAAAGGGTCTCCGCCCACCTGCTGCGGAGCCTGATGAATGAAAGCAAATGAAGAAAACATGCAGAATATCAGCAGAGTCGGCATAAAAACAAAAACAAAGCTCTATAAAAGTTGAACTTCTTACCTTTTCCCATAGTTGGAGGTGGAGCGCCACATCAAAGTCACAGATTTCACTCTACAACAAGACAGTTTTATGTGTGCACTGAAAAATGAATGAAGATCCAAGTACACTGTTCCTCACCTCAATCTGGTGTTTTTTGTTTTTTTTTAACTCAAACTAATGTTTCCTAATCCCAAATCCATTTACTCAATTGACGACTTACGGATATGAAGTCAACGCAGTGGGATCCGGTGACGCCCCAGAACAGGTTGGGCGGAGGCGCCCCTGCTTCACGAAGCTCGGAGCCAACGCGCTTCCTCTCTGTTCTAACCGTTAAAACCTTAATCCAGTTCTCACTGAAGGTTTCGCCACAAGCGGCGAAACGCAGTTTTCGTTGCTTTGGGCGAAAGCGTCGGCGAAACGGCTCCGTGTCGCGTCGGAGAATTGTTTGCATATCGAGGACGGAGGCAGAATTGGATCCGGCGGCCGCCGGGGACGCACTCTGTTGAATCTGTTGTTAATTCGTCTTCGCGTCTTGACACAATCCGGATATATTTGCATAGCAGGTGGATTTGGATTTGGATCTCTCACGGTGCCCATCACCCTTCCCGTCACCAAAATGTTATTCATGATTCATGGTCTCAGGCAGGGATTCCCAAACGGGTGTCACAGGGGGCCTGCAGCAAAATGTATAATATAAATAGTAATATCATATTATTATTCATATGATTAATAATTATATATAATAATTATAATATACAAATAAAAAAGATTCATTTTTATTATTGTTATTTTTTATTATTTTATTTTGTGTTTTTGAGTATATTTACATATGATTTAATATAATTTTATTTTTGTTAGATTTGCACTTGTTGTCATTAAGGTTTAAGAAACATGTTAAGAAACATGTATGAAACGTATATCCAAATTATCATATCAATAAATGTAATTATTAATTATAAATGTAATTATTATCTATCTATCTATCTATCTATCTATCTATCTATCTATCTATCTATCTATCTATCTATCTATCTATCTGTCTATCTATCTATCTATCTATCTATCTATCTGTCTGTCTGTCTATCCATCTATCTGTCTACCCATCCATCCATCTATCTCTCCATCCCTCTATCTCATGCCTAATGGAGCTGTAGAAATGCCCTAACAAGCTTTGCCTCCTCCCTCTCTCATTGTTGAGGTGAGTGATTCAGTGTTTCTTCTCCCACTCAAGGTCTCCTGGAGCAGGTGCAGCTCCTGGCTCCCTCTGTGGTCGTGAGGAACAAAGCCGTGAACCTCAGCATCGTTCTGCATCCCAGCAGCGTGGGAACGGTCACTTATTACTGGTGGTTCGACAACAAGACTGAGGTCAGCCTCACTTCCGCCTCCTCTCGCCCTCAGTTTTTTATTTCACTTTTTGACCCGCCTCATGGGCTTCGCCCATTTCCCAGGCCGCGCTCATGAATTATGAATTTGTTTCTCTGTCTCTCTTTTCCCCTGCCTTGCTCGGTTTTTCCCTCTGTCCCTCTGTCTGTTCGCTCTGTCGCCGTCTTGCAGCCTGCGGTGACCTTGAAAGGAGGGATGACCTTCACCTTCGATAAAGAGGGACTTCACACCATCATCGTTCAGGTCGGCGTCGGAAACACTGTCTATCAGGACAAGAGAACCGTGGCAGTCTACGGTGAGTCCTGGAGGAGCCAAACCAGCTGACATGTGGTAGATGATCAGAAAGACAGCCAGACAGCCAGACAGCCAGATAGATGACAGACAGACAGACAGACAGACAGACAGACAGACAGATAGATAGATAGATACTTTATTCATCCCCTGAGGGAAATTGCAGCATCAGCAACAGCTTACATAAAAAATAAGCAAAAATAATAATAATAAAGTTAGGGAATATAACATAAAATAAGAAAATGCAAAATGTGGAAATATTGTTTAGCTGTACAGATGGCTGTACACAACAATGTATGACAATATACGCTAAACCTAATAAAGTATAAGTGACCCAGAAAAAATAATTGCTGGACAAATGTGACAAATCACTAATGAAATAAAGCTTGAAGTAAACCAGAAAACTGAACCTAAGATCAGAAAAAAGAAAAACAAATAAATAAATAAATTGTATGTATATTTATATATATATACAATATATGTACCACAGTACGTACCAATACAGCAGACGATCTCAGACTGTCTCCATTGCAATAACTGACTTGTAATTCAGCCTGACGCTAAGTTTTTTCTCTCAGATTATTTCCGCTCGCATACGCTGGCCTTCTCCTCCAACCTGGACGAGCTCAACCCGGGCGTGGCCGAGTGGGCGGAGGACGTCGGCAGAGTGGTCAAGAGATCCGTGGTCGAGGTGATTAACGTCGCGTTCGGGAGAGACGGACCCAGATGTTTGAACGGCAGGTCATGTGAAAACACCTGGACACTGAGACGTGCATCAGGCGGGACGCCCGGATATGAGACACTCCCTCTGACCTTCCGTCCTGTCGGATACCGGCACGGCGCACGGCGGGAAACTGACAGCAGACCTCCGGCAACGCCACAAATGCACTTAAAAGCCTTGCCCTTTACCAAAGCCTGTCAGGTCGGACTTGCGTGTCCCGCCTGATCCGTGCATTATACCCTGACAGTGACGGGTACTTAGGAGAATGATATCTGAAGCAGAAAACTCCGGTCCCAGTTCGAGTGCAGGAAAATCCGAAACCACTCAAACAGCGTTCCGAAATAATAATCACGACCGCAGAGAGAGAGAGAGAGAGAGAGAGAGAGGGGACGAGGGCGCGGCGAGGATAAAGAATAACAGCGTTTCCTTGATCCTGGCTTTCTCAGGCGACGGGGATCGGCGCGGATCAGCTCCTGGTCACCGTGTTGGCCGGCACGCCCACTGCAGCAGAGATCTTCATCGTGCCCGAGAAGACGGCGAGAGACGGAGCCGGCCACGGGCAGTTGGCACACCTCGATCAGGTAGAAAAAAAAACGGCTTCGCTTCCGGGTCATCATAACAAAAAAAAAAAGAAAAGATCCGTAGCTGTTTGCCGAGTCGCCCACAATGCTGTTCTGAATCTCACTAAACGACATTTTGTCCCCGGCGAATGACGTTTGCCACCTCAGCGGAGCCGAATACACTCACCACTGTTTTTAAGCATTTGATGGAAAGGGATTCTATAGAAGGTCTTTGTCATTCTATTGTGGGGAAACTGCACGGTCAATGAGCTGCAGGCGGCGATTTGAGTTTTAATCAGGGGGGGTTGTGTGTTCATTGGTTTGCTTACATTGAGACCAGCGCACACCAACGTACTTTTTGGGGATTTTCGAGACCTCCGGCGGGTCACGGGCAACTCTCTGGTCTTGGCGGACATGACCTGCCATCTCCCTTCCCTGCCAAACCCCACTCACCGTGGGGTTGTGTCTGGGCCTGTCTTTTGGTGCGTCACACGCCGTGATGCTTACGCCACCTTCCGCCACTAGAGGGCAATCTCTCCCCGTGTACGCGGAGCACCAGGGGTAGACCAGTGTTTCCCGCACGACGCCACGACACAAACCCAGGGCAATTAACCCGGCCCATCCACATCTTCAAGCGACCACGCCTCACGTGTGATATTGTAGTGTCGGATTTTCCGCGCGACGTTCTGGTTCCCGGGTATTCTGGGTAACGCTTTCAATATTTATCACTTATCATGTATCAAGAGATGGGTATGAAATATGCATGAGCAATAATAAATCAGAGCTCATGCCATTACTCCAGATAGAGTCTCCCGGCGTTGTTTTTCATCATAACAGATAACACCTCAGACTCCGAGGATCATATGCAAACACACTTTTTTTTTTTTTTCTTTTTTTTTGCTGGCTAACAGTTAGTCTTCCAACAAGTTAATAGGTATTTAATTATACTGATGCATCGTGTAATTGCCGCCGTCGAACAATGGAGACAAACTGCGTGGCGGGCGGCCTGAATTGGGAATTGCAGAGATGTATTTATCTGAGGGCTGTCTGATTACCTGGCAGAGACTCACACACAATAGCATCATAAATCTTCAGCTCACTGTTGCTCATCATCAGTGAATGACTTGGTGTGTGTGTGAGTGTGTGTGTGTGTGTGTGTGTGAGTGTGTGTGTGTGTGTGTGTGTGTGTGTGCGTGCGCGCGTGCGTGCGTGTGCATGCGCACGCGTGTGTTTGTGCGTGACGTCTGGAGCTGCTTATTAAAATGTTTAATAGATTTACTGACCCTGATATGCCACTAGAATAAAAACGTAATTATTCATACTGTGTGGAGCGGTCTAATTTTAACCAGTGGAAAGATGTTAAAAAAGGAGGGAGATGGAATTAGTGAGGCGTGGCTAAGGACTCAAATGGTCTCTGGCAAGGCAATTTGGCCTTTCGTTAAATGACTGCTTCATTTGAGTTTGGACGGCGAGGCAAAGTGAGGGTTCTTTGTGGAGAATAACAACAAAAAGCAAAGAGCAATTTTGTATGACAGCGCGCTTTGATCAGCCGAGCATTTTCCATTGTATGAATGCATGTATTATATACTTATATATACTGTCGGCTGTGTCTGGGTTGGTTGAATGGCCGCTGTTTTGCTTTTCCTCCCTCGTCGTATCAACTTTTCTCCTCTCGGAGGAACCGAAATGTGTGATTTTTTTCCCCACCGGCGTGGGTGGACGAGGTTGAATGCGGTCGAAAGATTGACGCCCCCGGAACGTCTTCTGCCTCAGCTCCTGCAGGTCCTGCTCGGCGCGCTGAACCAGGACCTGGTCCAGTTCTCCCTCAGACCGGGCGTCCGGGTCACCGTCTACGCCACCCGCCTGTCGCCGGGTGAGTCCCCCCCCCCCTCTCCCACCCGGAGTTACAAAAAAAAAAGACAGAAAAAAAAGAGGGGAGCTCAGAAATTCAGTAATTGCCTCCCTCTAGTCGTCCATTTGCAGCCGACAAGAACGTTGGTGATTTTCCTGCGTGTTGGAAAGTGTGAAAGTGACGTTTTCCGTTATCTCACTTTAACGCGGTGTTTCCCGACTTTAGTCTGTGGTTTCATGATGGATTTCAGATTTGTGTCGCCTCGAAGATCTCAAATTCCTCTCTTTTTGCGTCACAGCGCCCCTTGTGGACAGCAGCGGTAGCGGAGGCCACAACGGCGCCGCAATCATCATGCTGGTTTCGGTGATCCTGGTGGGCCTGGCCGTCTTCGTAATATACAAGTTCAAAAGGTGCGGTGACCTTGGTGTACTCTAGCGGGGGCGGGGAGGGGGGAGGTAGAGCACTTTAAGAAGGCAGTCGGCGGCCTCCCCGACTCGCATCACTGCAAATGTCGATGATGGGATGGATTTTTAGTGTAATGGCCGACTCTGATAGTCGGGAGTCGGCCTCATTATCCAGGTCTCCACCTCTCTCCCCGACTCTTTAAAACTTCCAGAACTATCCGGCCTTCCGTGTGTCTGTGAGTTATGGACGCCCGCAACACAATAATAGCCCCGGAGAACAAGACAATCCTCCTCTGTCTCAATCTGCAGAATATTACCGGGAATGACAGTCTAATCAATTCTCCCAGAGTGCCGAACGGGTGTCGGGAGTCCTGCGGTTATCAATATTCATCTATCAGACAATGTGAGGGTTGACCTTTCGGAAATGCTAAACACAGTCGTTGGGCGGGAGGCGCAGCGAGCAGAACGGCAGGAAAGGTTGAAGAGATAAGTCCTGAGACAACATATTATACGGGTGCGGTCACGTCAAGCAAACACAGCCCTCCACCAGAATGGAAAAAAAAAACCCAAAAAAACCCTGGAGCGGGGAGACGCTTTATTCCCAACCTTGTTTAAAGCGTTTTGTTGAATAGTAAGTAAAACGTGAAACTCGTTGGGGTTTGTTTTTTTTATCCCGTCGAAAAAAAAAACGCCTCAGAAGTAAACAAAGCTCGAGTTTCAAGAAATCAAATCAAAGAGGATCTGAAATCAGCGACGGAGGGACGCTATCTGAAATAGAGTTGCGGCCGCATCTGAGACGACGGAACGGTCGAATTGAAAGCGAAGAAGTTCTGTCGTTGGCGGAGCTAGTTCTGTCGGGACCACTTGACCGCGCCACGCGCTTCCACGCCCCCGTGGGCCGGCCTGTTTGAGCCGCCACGCCCTCCTGCCCCGCCTGCTCGAGCTCGTCGCTCCTATGTTTCCATCTCATTAAGTATGACCGTGTTGGCTGCGCAGCTGGTTGGAGTGATGAGCGGTGGAAGCCAAACCCTTCGGGTAAATCTCAGGGTTTTCCGTCGGGGATAAAAACAAACGTCAAAGCGAGAGTGAGCAGGGTCCGGTGCGAACACAGAGCAGCCACCCGGCGACTCGCAAACGCTCCGTTGCGGCGCAGCGCGCTCCGGGAGGCCCCCCACCCTCGGAACAACTGAGCGCCTCCGTTCCCTCTGCCCCCAAAAACCCTGCAGGAAGATCCCCGGCATCAGCACCTACACGGCGGAGCAGCCGGAGAAGGAGCAGGAGGTGATCCCCACCGTGGCCTCCCTCGCCGGCCCGGGCGCGGAGGGCGAGGCCGCGACCTCGCTGGAGCGTGTGGACGTGAAGATGGACGCCCGGGGCAGAGGTACGCAGGCGTCTCCTCTCGTTTATTTTTTAGGTAACCGAGCGGGACTCCTCAGCCGCGGTGTGGAGCGTGCACTTCTGTGCCGTCGTTGACGTTAAGGACTTCAAGGAAGAGCTTGCCGCGAATTCATATCGTCATCGATATTGAGACAGAAATCTGCATTCTGCTGCATTGAGAGCCTAATAATCCACACCATGTCTTTGTCAAATTTAGTTTGTAATGTCTCTATTTTCGGGTTTTGGAAAATTTGAACCATACGGTGAGAAACTTACCTTAAAATGATCTCCTGGTCCCGCTGACATCTATGTAACACAATTTATTTTTGTCTAAGTCACTTAATTTGGCTGTGTTTTGTATTTGTTGATTGCATGTCAAAGCAGTGGCCCTGCTAAACAGACACACACACACACACACACACATTAATATATATATATATATATATATATATATATATATATATTAATGTGTGTATATATTGCTACCTACACATTATATATATGTATATAATGTGTAGGTAGCAAAATAATGCTATATATAGTATATATATACTGTATATATAAAAGATTGGATTGGAGTCATTGGATCAACTTAAAAAAATAAGCTTTAATTTGCTAAATCTATATATATATATATATATATATCTTTATTTTATAGGCTTTCTCAACTTCAGATGTGCATCTTAATTTCTCAATGTCAAGTCGGAAACACAGATGAAATACAGATTTTACAATCGAAAGCAGTTTCTTTAAGGTGGATTCAACAACTCCGACCCTTTCAATGTTCAAGGTTGAAAATCAGCAAAGTTGTCTTCTGACGGCCTCTTCAAAGACGAACCCGTTCGGTCGGAGCCAGCTCCGGCTTGCAGCTTCCCGCAGCAGATTTCCGCCGCGTAGCCGCGCGCTGTGACGTGTTTGCTGATACATTCGCGCCGGCAGCCCGCTTCCAGGAAATCAAGATTTCCGCGGCGTTTCAAGCCAATCACGTCCCGTCTGGCTTCAAAGAGGCTCCGGCTCTCGCCGCGCCGGCTCCTGCCACGACCAGACGCTGCAACCCGGCCCGGTAAAATGAAAGGGGACGAGAGCGTGAACGTCTGCGCGAGTCGCTCCGTCCATATCAATTAAATTGTGCGCCAGGGAAGCTGCCGAGCCGCGAGAAGCGTTTTTTTCTTTTTTTTGTTGTTTTAAATTTTTTTTTTTCCCCTTCTCTCCCCCCCGTCGAGAAAACACCCGCGCGGGTTTCCACCCGATTTATTTGACTTAAGCCCCGAACAATGTTCCCCGCCGCCTCGCGAGACGGATGTGTGCTTGGAAAAATAATGCTGGTATGTTAATAAATCCGCCGCTGCTTGAAACCCCCCCCCCCCCCCCCCGTCTCTCTCTCTCTCTGTCTGTCTGTCTGTCTGTCTGTCTGTCTGTCTGTCTCCTCTCTCTCTCCCCCTCGCCAGGCTACCTGCCATCCCACGCAGGCATCAAGCGCGCCGATGAAGCGCCCCGTGTGTTTTAGCGCGGGAGAGACTGCGGCCGCCGCGAAAGAGCAATACATCTTCCCTGGCAGGCGCCTCCAGCGGGCTCCGAGTGCGCGGTCTCGATGAATGCTCCTGAGTGTTCGGCTCCTCATGCGTGGACAGATCGGTTCACACCGCGCTGCCCGAAAAAAAAAAAAAAAAAAAAAAAAAAAAACCTCCGAGGAGACTGTACAGATTTATACTCGTTCCTCACAAACAGAAACAGAGACAAAAACAAAAAAAAAAAAAAAAAGATTTTTTTTTTTTTTTTTCTGATGTATTTTTGGAAGGACCGTGATTTGGGGGGGGACGGGGGATTAAAAACGACTTTGTCTCACTTCTGTCGGTTTGGGATACGCGACGAATCGCCCCGACGAGATGAAACGGGCGGGACGGAAAGCGAGGGAGGATAATATTATTTCAAAGTCCGCTCCCCCCCCCCCCCCCCCCTCTGTGAAGTGTGTATAAACTTTGTGAAAACAGGCTTATCTACGACTGCGGGGGGGGGGGGGGGGGGGGACCAGATTCATTAAGCTCCGCGCCAATCGGTCGATCTGATGGCGGCAGATTGTCATCAAATGGAAGCTTGTAATATCCCGGAGAGGAGGAGGAGGAGGAGGAGGAGGAGGAGGAGGATGCGGTGCTCCGTCAAGTCCCGGATTTGTGTGTTTTACCCAGCCGGCCTTGGCACCGGCACCCAAAAATGTGCGATGACGAAGGAGAGCCCTATTTCGGGAGTCACACGTCGGGCCGAGCTTTGGCGATTTCCGATTTCCGCTGTGTCATCGACGGAATCAGAATTGTATCCGACAAAGTCCCGGGTCGCGTCCAAGCCGTTCAGCTCCTGTTTCGCCGGAGGCAAAGTCAAATCTGTCTCTCTACCTGTTATTGTTGAGTGGTCTTGATGTTCACCAAGAGAATACCATCACAAGAGCATGAATGAATTCATTCCTGAGGAAAACAATGTGCATACCAGCAATTAGACAGCTCCCTGAGTTACGTTACGGTGTATTGCTGACACATTTACACGCTGCAAAAAAAAACCCAAAACCAATTATTGAAGATCTTCCAAAAAAAAGAGATTATAAGCCTTAAAATTCGTATTAACACACCATGTAAATGAAAAATAGCCCAAAAAAAAAAGATCCCTTCAGTTTTATTTTTATTTTATTTTATTATTTTTTTGTATAATTCGAAAACAAGTATTTTATTTTAATTCTTTTTTTACAGTGGAGTCTTTTCAGCTTTCGGGTTTTAATTGGAACGTGCGGTACCTGTATTCCACCCAAGCGGAAAATTAAAAACAACAACATTGTTCGGTGTTCCTGGATTGCAGCGTTGTCGACCTCTGACTCTTTATATTCTCCCCCGGTGTAACTGTGACTGTAGGTTGCCACGGGAGACGCGTTGCTGTCCGGCGGTTGTTTTTTCTAGGGCTCGTCTCCAAGGACTCGGTGGGCGGAAGGCTGCGGCTGCGTCCATCTCCATGGCTGCGAGGGACGGGGGGAGAGAGAGAGAGAGAGAGAGAGAGAGAGAGGGAGGGAGAGAGAGAGAGAGAGAGAGAGAGAGGGAGAGAGAGAGAGAGAGAAAGAGGGAGAGAGAGCGAGAGAGAAAGACGTATCTGCTGTCAAGGCGGCTCGGCCCACGCCATCGGCGCCGGCGCCCGCTCCTCCGCCGGTCGGCCGCCGCCTCTTTGGGGATGAGCGGCCGAAAAGTTCCTCTTCATCAAACTTTGCCTTTTTTTTCGAGTGGCGTCAGCACCCGGCGTCACGAAGACAAATTGACTGGAAAAACTCCCCCTCCTCCTCCTCCTCCTCTGCCGTCGCCGCCGCCGCGTACCTCCAAGATCCAGCCCCAAGCGTAAATACACGCACGTCGTCTCTCGGGAGATACCGCCATAGAGATGTGTCTGTATTCTGTGGTTGTTATTTATAGAATTTATGTTTTGGGTTTTTTTTGGTTTTGTTTGGGCTTAATCATGCAACCGTCGAGAGGAATATTGTACATATCTGCATGGTGTTCTGGCCTAGTCTCCCTGGAGCGAGTCTTGGAATGTGACACACACACCTGACGAACCACGGCGGGTTTTCTGGGTTTTTTTTTTATATATTTGCTAAAAATAAGGCTGACACATTTATTACGAGTGACGTCGTTTTTCCTGTGAAGCTGTCATGTCATGTTCCTCCTTCTTTTGGGTTTTATCGCACCGGATAATAAAGCAGAAATGCAACTCGGGGCAGCAGTGGGCTGGTGTGCTGTCTCTCTCTCTCTCCCCCTCTCTCTCCCTCCCTCTCTCTTCCTCTCTCTCTCTCACCCCCCCCTCCCCCCTCTCTGTTTACCGTCCGTCCCAGAACTGTCGAGCCGCCCGAGTCAAGTCGTGTTTGACCTTTCATTTAGTCAATCAAGGCACTTAATGAAGGACACGAATGTGGAACTCCATTCATCAGCATCCAGGGTGAGTTTGTCAACCCAATGGAAAAAGATTGATGTGGGGGGTGGGGTGGGGTGGGGGTGGGGGATTGGGGTGTCTCAAATTGTCACATCCGCCGTCTAGCCCGGCAGATGTAACGAGTGTTGCCCAGCACGATTTGCATAATACCGCGGGGGGCCCGAAGCGTGCAAAGTGGCCCCGGAGTGATTCTAATAGGCCGGCTCGGCGGCTCTCCCACCGCGCTAACAATTAATTATCCCCTCTCCAGGAAATCAACACATGCGCACTCCCCGAGAAAAAGGGCTGCGGCGGGGAGGGTCGCACCTCGAATGAAAAATGTCCCACAACAATAGCCGGCGGCCGAGATTGCGTTAGCCCCGGTGTGAAATTGATGAGTGTGTTTCCTTTCATTGAGCAGCGCATTACGGTGTCTCCACGCGGCGAATCATCCATTAGTGATTGTCACCGTTCAATTTGATTGCGGGGCCGCCACGCGTCCCAGGGTATTTGGAAGAAGGACCCGGTGTTCCTTTACAATCAGAACAGGAGAGTGTTGTTTTGGGTTTTTTTCTCGGATGTGTGAGCGCGTGCGCTTAGGGAGTCGACGGCTTTGGGAGGGATGAAGATTGGTGTGTGACATTAAGTGGCCCGCCAAAAATATGGAAAGAAAATTGCGGCGGGCGGGGCGCCGTCGCTGCTGCGGCAGAGCCGGAGCCGCTCAGGTATGTCGGCCAATAAAGACACATGTCCCCAACTTTCTTCGACCTTTTTACCGGGCTTTTGTAGCCGTGACACCGCCCGGCGTCCTACGGTGGAGGGCAGGGGCGAAAGCGAACACCGCCCGGCTCGACTGCTCCTGCAGCGGTTAAAGGGGGAATTAGTTTGGAGCCTGGGGAGCTTCAAATCAGGACCCGAATGAGTAGAATAGAGGGACTGGACACGGGCTGCGCCGCCTGCACCGAGGGGCGATACCACCGGGGGCTTAATTGCCGGCTTGTGCTTTTGAAATAGACCGTCTGGAAAGAGCATTTGAACACTTCAGTGGAAATGATGTTACCGTCCGGTTTTTGTTCTTACCCGTGCGTGCGGATGAATACCGATCATTCTAAATCGGTACGTACGCGCATGCAATTAAATTAGCATACCGTCACGCCCGACCTCTCCATATAAGGAAGTTCCTTTTGCAAGGCTGCGAGATGAGCCCGGAGGACACGTCTCGTGCAGCGTCGCACACTGACGGACCACAGACGTTTGTGTATAATACCGAAGTTCTTGTTTCGGAATTTGGAAGCCAGAAAAGGCGGCGTTTTCTCGTGGCGTCGGCGACTGGAGTGACTGGCACAAGGAAAGAGGAGGTTTGTGCCGCAGTGGCGGAGGCAGTGGCATGCAGTGTCCCCTGAGGTTTCGCACTTTGGCTGAGATGAAAAAAAAAAGTTGATTTTTCTATTTATAAATTGAATGGAGAAGGCTGGATGCCACTCTGATGTGCACATGGGTGAAAATCTGCTGCTCCAACCAATCGTGATCGTGTCGGGGACCCGGCAATAGACCTAGACCTAATAATAATATAACACTGATATAACAATGAACTAGACCTAACAATGATATAACAATGATATAACAATGATATAACACTGACCTAGACGTAACAATGATATAACAATGATATAACACTGACCTAGACCTAACAATGATATAACAATGATATAACAATGACCTTGACCTAACAATGATGTAAAAATGACCTAGACCTAACAATGATCTAACAATGACCTTGACCTAACAATGATATAACAATGATATTACAATGACCTTGACATAACAATGATATAACAATGATAAAACAATGACCTTGACATAACAATGATAGAACAATGATATAACAATGACCTTGACCTAACAATGATATAGCAATGATATAACAATGACCTTGACCTAACAATTATATAGCAATGATATAACAATGACCTAGACCTAACAATGAGGTCATGGGGGAAGAAAAGTCCTGGGTTTAATACAACATAACAAACCCTGATTATGGGGATAATTTGGGAGAAGGGGACTTTTTAAAATCAATGTGACTGTAATTAAGGAATCCATTCATCCATGTACCTTCATTAGGGGTTTTGGCTTTTGCAAGCAAAGATAACAGTATTGCATGCTCCAATTGGTTTGCCACAAAGGGCAAAGGAGAGCAAATGAAACCAAAATAATGTGTACGTGCAAAACGGGGGGGAAAAGATCATTCCATAAAAAAATACATTTATTTGAAACAATTTGAAAACAGTAAATTGTTCACAGTAAGAAATATGATCCAAAACAAGTAGATTTTCACATTGTTAACAAAAACTGAACGATGTGGTACATCATGCACAACTGCACAATTAGACCAAAAGACAAAATGTTGGATAATATAACGTCTTTAGTAAACTTTAAAATCATCACAAATACTTGTGTGCCCTAAGATTATTATGGTTTGGACAGATTAATAAAGGCGTGCTACAGTAAAAAAAAAAAAAAAAAAAGGGGCTGATATCATATTGTATGGTGAAATTGAATATCACAGAAGCAGTGTCCGCCTGTCTAGCTCTTGCAATAGAACAAGAAATAGGATACTGAAAATATTTTTACATTCCGTCTTCCTCTATTTACAGTGCATGGTTCTCATTTAATCCAAATAATAGAACCGTTTTTCAACCCAGGCTTTATTAAAGTGTTTGTTCCCGTTTTGTTCTAACCAAAACATTCAAAACATAACAAACAATCACTTATACCTGTTGTGCTTTCGCACTTCCCGCAAATCAGATTTTATTTTTTGGCCACATCCGCACCAACGGAATACCAAAACTAAGACTGAAATCAGGACGCTGCGCCGCTTCGTCCCAGCCGACGTCACACTCCGGCGCGAAAAGTAATAAAACGTGTCGTTAATGTTATTCAAAACACGTTAGAAAAGACACCCGTGACAATAACACCAGTTTCCCGTTTTTGAAAAGTAGGCTCTTAAGGTTTTTTCAGGTTTTTTCAGTTTTTTTTTTAGTTTTTTTTTAAAGGCTTGAAACCGTTTCCCCATGGGATCACGGTGAGAAGCTGCAGCAGAGCGGTACCTTCCTAAAAGTAAAGCGTCGGTGAACAGTCATAAATTATGGGAACCAACATTTTTAATAAGGCCTGGGATGAAAAACAGCCGACCCATCGTTTTCACGAACCACACGGATCCGTCCGTTTCACGGCCTCTGAGTTACAGTCATGTTGAAGACAGTCTTCCATCGCTCTGCTATCCAACAGAATCCTCCATCGCACACATCATCTCCCGTCCCGGGGCATTGATACACATTCCTGCACAATCTATATATTTACATCTGGGGAAAAAGCCCGGCTCTGTACAACACTTTTTTTTTTTTTTTTTTTCTCCTCCCTCGATACTGTAAAATCCGTGATATATGTGTCCGTGTGTTTACAATACATGACTTTGAACGGCGGCTACCGGCGTTAAACGAACAATGCCGGCAAAGCAAACATTTTCAACACAATGACAGCACGCAGCCTGTACTTACTCTCCGCCGCAGCGTGCCTTACACATTAGTACAGTTTGGAAACTCCCTCGTAATCACTCTCTCCACATGTCTTCCAACTCCTCCTGGAGATATGCAAACACACAACGGAACGGACTCAAAAAAAAGAAAGAAAGGAAAGAAAGAAAGGGGAAAAAAAGGGGGGAAACAGCTGCTTGGATATCATACTCACAAGTCATCATTTGCAGGGAGAAAAAAAAAAAAGCATGAGCGTACGCGTATCCCCCCGCGAAGAAAACAGTCGCTCATTGTTTCGGGCGCGCTTCCTACGTACGCGATGATTTAGCCGAGGCCGAGACGTCGTTTATCATTAAAACTATTTTAATATTGATTCATACGCAGTGCAGTAAATTTGGCTTTGACACCATTTGTACTGGTGCCAGACATTGACTACACCGCCACAGCGAGCCGCAGTGGTAATGAACTGTTAGCAGCCATTTGGCTTTAGATTTAATCTCCCCCCCCCTTCCCCGCCGAACCCACCCCCACCCACCACCCCCACCCCCGACCCGATCTTAAATCAAACGTCCCGTGCTGCTCTGCCCTTTGTGAATAAACAGTTTCGAAAGGCGAGCCCAAATGGAGTTAATTTGATTCGGATCAGCAAGGTCTGAAGGGAAGGGGGTGGAGGGGGGTGGAGCTGAGGAATGAAGAACGGGGCAAAGTGCTGAGTGCCAGGAAAAAGCCCCCGCCCCCCGGCTCCACCCCGTCAGGGGGCTGCGGTGCTGCTTTTGTTTTTTCTTCCGTCGAACACAATCCACCGGTCCCGCGGGGACAAAAGGCGGCTTCCCCCGCGGGGCGACGCGGCCGTGGACGCCGACCGTGACTTGGAGGAGTCCGCCCGGCAACCCAGCGCCTATTTGTTGTCACTGAAGCAGAGAGCGCCGCCCGGATACCACTCGCTTCAGCCGCCGGGCGCGGATTTCATTTGCTGTTTCTCCGCCGAGCGCGGACGTGATAACGAGCGGAGCTTGGCAGGCGCGGCGCGCGCTGACGGCCATCGCTCGCTCTGGTGATCAGTCACCGGGGGCGGGCGCCGGCGCCGTTCGCCGGGGCGCGGAAAAGAACGGTCGCCACCCGCCGCTAACCCGCCAAACGACCCCGGGACAAATGGAGACGAAAGACGCGAGCCCGTGGCTACGGCTTCACGGAATGATTTCACCGGTTGCCATTTATTTCATGAGGGTTCATCCGCCCGCGGGTCCCTCCGGCGTGCGGGGCCAGGCGGTGGGCGTGCGGGGCCAGGCCACTTACCTCTGCTTCTGGCCTCCAGCTCTTTGTCCACCAGGTCGTTCTGGGAGGGGAACCTGCTGATCTGGACCTTGGACTTGCTGTCGTTCTGGCCCACGGTGCTGATCACCTCGGGCTCCTTCTCGTGGCTGTCCTGCGCCTGCGCGTGCACCCAGGGGATTTTCCTGACCACAAAGAGAGCATCGTTCGTTATAACGGTCATTTTGGGAGTGGGGGGGAGTGATGGAAAGAAAGGAACGAATCGGTACCTTTTAAACTTGTAGATGAAAAACGCCGCCAGGCCCACAAACACCACGCAGAGCAGCATGAGCATGGCCGAGCCGCTGTGGAAGGAGTTGGAGTCCACGAGCGGCGCTGGGGAGGGGGGGGGCACAGGGCGGCAAAGGCGTGTTTAACGGAGGCGTCCGGCGGAGAAAGCACTCGAGCGTTTCCAAAACCGTCACTCGACAGCAGCGACTCATCGGAGTCAGATCCCAGATGCGTCGAACTCCGACAAGTGCACTCTCCGAAATACGCGAGGACTTTGTCGCCACCCAGGCGACGGGCGTAAAAGTGAAAAGAAGCTTAGAATTTGAACCCCCCCCCCCCAAAAAAAAAAGAATCAAAATGAAGCCGAATAGACAAATAAAAAAACAACATCAAGCAAATGTACAAAAATTCAAAAAACGATTCTACACACAGGATAAGTTAAGTTACGATAAGTTAAAGTAAGCTGTCTGGCTGTGGGTGTAAACTAGCAGATGGATATAATAATAATAATAATAATTATAATAATAAAAATAATAATAATAATAACTAAAATGTATATAGCGCCTTATACTGTATGGGATGAATAAATAGGTATCCAATAATAACTTGCATGGGTTACAATGAATGAGAACGTCTAAATTATTACTATGTTATTACTCGATTCTTATTGTCATTACAGTACTGCTACAATGAATTCCTCGTCCCAGGCGACGCTTTGAACTAATCTCCATCGCCGCGGGAAAGGGATCGTTTAGGACCCGTCGCCCGGCCCTCCCTGGGGGTTAGACAGGCGCTGGCTCATGCTTAGTCGTAGTTTCATAAGTGCTGAGGCGCGTTATTCCAGGAACTGCACCTCAGCGCCCGTCCCTCCGCCCTTGAAGGAGAAGCCCGTGAAGGGTGTGACCTTTGTGGATCCTTTTTAAAGGCGCCCAGACCTTTGAGCGCCGACACAAATGAAGACGGATCAGTCGCCGGATGAAAAGGGTAGCGCGGCGCCGGGCGGATCGACACGTTTTCGCGATATGCTAATACCGCCGCCGCTGCCAGCCCCCACCCCCCGTCTCCCCCGCTGCATATCAAACGCCGCGCTCGTCGATCTGCCCATTGATTATCCGATATCCAAGACGCCCGTTATCTCGCAAGGTGTGTACCGTGCGCCTCCCCGGCGACGCAGCGGAGGCAGATCCAGGGATATTCAAACCGTTCGGTTGAATGCGACGTCCGTCGGCGTTCGTCACAGTGTCCGGGGGGGGAAAAAATGAAAAATCGTCGCGGTTTTGGGGGCGCGGCCGACACTCACCGAGCGTTTGCTGAGTCGCGTGGGCGACGATGCGAATGTCGGCTTTCAGCTCAAACTGGATCAGGCCTTGGTTCAAGACGTTCACCAACGCATCTGATATCTGTTTTTGGTGAAGAACAAAAAAGAAACACGCGCGGGCGCGCACACAATCAATCATAATCATCAGTCTGTTCAATTCTTCCGTGATATTTGCATTGGACTGTTTGTTGGATAAACACATTTACATATATGAATAATTAACGTCATTAACCAAATGCTCGTGTAATTAACCAAAATGAACCGCGGTTGTAATGAGCGCGTGGCTCCTACCCTCTCCAGGGCGTCAAAACTCTTCTTGCTGTGCTGGAAGTGCGTGTGCAGGTCGGGCAGGATGAAGACCTCAGCCGCGGTGGGGAGGCCGGGGTACAGGGCCACCTGGAGCTGCCGCTCCGGCGTTCCGGAAACCTGCATGGACGCCGAGCAGAGGTTTTTTTTCCCCCTGCCGATGTGACGTTATGCTGCCACCGCAGCCGGCGAGCGGGACAAAGCCTGCCGTGCGTTTCTATTTATTTTTTGTTTTCACCTTCTTTTTTTCCCCGACTTACCAGAACAATTTCAAGGCAGGGAAATTGAAATGATAATAATAATAACAATAATCGTAATCATATTAAAGACTATAAAATAAATAAACAAATACATATGGCTGCAGGCAGCAAAACACGGGGTCCAAATTGACACCAATTTCGAAATTTTCGAGTTCCCATGGAATGCAGATCCACTTGTTGCGTGTTATGACTTTATCCCAAAAATGAGAAGGTGTCTGTCTGCTACGTGTAGTCCACAGAGTCCTGTCTCACTGTGAGGTGTCCTTGTGGAAGTTCCCAACAACAGGGTTCCATTCAAACGGATTGAGCGCCCGCATGGCCCTCAGAGAGATTTCCTCAACTTTTTCAAATTTTTGGAACTAAAATAAAACATGACATGATTCACAGCCGTTGCTCTGGAGCTGCGAGCCAACTGCATTTGTGAGGTCACAAACACGGAATATGTTTTGGACCGTTTTTCGACTCCTACAGTTTGTGTGTTACGACCCGCTGTAATGCTGCAAAATAACGGCACGGACACGGACCCCACGAGCATGGACCAACAAACAGTGGTGCACACGCACGCACGCACGCACGCGCGCACGCACGCACACACACACACACACACACACACACACACAGTTTGTAACAACTGAATGAGACATCCTGGTTCTAACGAGACCTCAACCGGGTCTGTGGGTCCATTGGTTGTCATGGGCCTGACATTTTTAGCCTGTAAAATGCCAAGGAGAATAATAATAATAATATAAATCTGCGGGCTGGACCGCTAATTATAATTATAATCATTTTAGTACTATGAAATAACGGCCACATTCTTCATGAGAAATTTCATTATAAAAAAAGTGTGATAATGAAAGTATACATGTATGCGACAAATAAACCTCTTGAATCTTGAAATCTATCTCTGAAAAATCTGAAATCTTTTGAGTTCTATGTAATAATGTTAAGTGTAAGTAAGTATTTTCATAGACTATAAGAAAAATATAAAATGTATATAAAAAATGTTAATATATGAATAAAATAATTTAAAAATTCCGACATTAATCTTTTACATCGATAGATTCCATTCAAAATGAATGGTTCAGCCCATTTTACAAACGGATTGTAATACCTCTTACACACAAAAGTAGTTGGGTAAAAAACGAGATGTTCTGTTTGAAATGTAGTGGATTAAAAGTGTATAGTACCCCCAAAGAATAATGCTTGAGGAAAATTATTGGGTTATCGCGCGTGCAGAATGGATCGACACAGCCATAAAAAAACCCACTAATTTCACATTGTTGTTTCCATCTAACTGCATCAGTTTGAGCTCAAACTCCAAAGGTTTCAACTTCATTCATCCAGGTTCATTCAGCTGCGCAGCCGCACCTGGAAACCCCTCCAGTCGTATTACCTGGAGTTGACACTGTCATCACCGTGCACTGCTTTGTTTTTGTGTTTCGGAAATGGAACGCGGAATTGGGGAAAATTGCCACTTCCCAACGTTTATATTTCTCATGCGGGAGTTTCATCAGGGCCACCCATCCTCGGTAAATTTGTCCCTTATCGCGTTTTTTTTTTTTTTTTTTCTTGAAACGGCAATAAAACGGCATTCTGTTAGATGTGACCTCTAATGTGAAAACAAGACGTCCTCAGGAAGGGACGGGGGCGTTTGATTTATTGTTATGTTTATTGTTATTGCACGTTATTACCTCCCGGGTCCATCAAATTATTCGGTGTCCCCCACAAAATAAAAGCACGTCGTGAAGCCGGGAACCAAGTCGCTTTCTTAATCACTTGACGGTTAAAGCCAAACTACACAAGACACACTTTATCTACCCAGGGATGACTTCACCTGACAAACGCGCACTAAAAGGCGATCTGCGTGGAATTAGTGGTCGATTGATCAAAGCGGACGCTAACCACGCGGCGGGCGTACGAGCCCGCGTTCCAGGGACGGAACACCTTTTGGGCGTAATGTGCCTTTAAATAAGATCTTAAAAAGGCGTTAAAAGGTGGAATGCGCGCGACGCGACGCCGGCTCGGGAAAGATAAATCCAGTTACGCTCAGAAGACACATAATATGGGCAAATAATTATTATTGATTCGTGACGTAACATGACAGCAAAACATTCCTGGAGGGGGAAAAAGGAAGAGGGAGAACAATCAGATTTTGCATAAAATACACTTGTGAACCGACTCTCAGGGCGTGAAAAAAAGAAAAAAAGCGGAACATGGAAAATACGGAAGGAAAATGTTCCTCGCAACAACAACACACAAGGCGCAGTTTAGATCGCGACCAAAACTGGGTTTCCAAAGCGGGATGCCAGTGAGATAAATAACCCCCGTGTTTGAAGGCGGAAAATGCTTCAAAAACGGAGCACAAAGGCTGAGTAAATCTGACAAACACATCCCCACCTGGGAACCGCTAATCGTTAGATTGAAACTCCAGCGTGCGGGAGGAGCTTTGTAATTCTTCTTCCTTCATTTGACGAAAGAAGAAAATGTTGGGAGAAATTAGCGCTTCCATAATGTTATCCATGTATTCTCCCATTTTACAAAGTAAAAGTACTCTGTTACTACACATGAGTACATTTTTAAAGTATCCGTGCTTATTTAAATATATTCGCTTTTGGAGACTTTGGACCTTTGCTCCACTTCGTTTTCAAAGCAAATATATTTATTTTTTATTCTCGTCTAAATCAAGATTTATATTTATACATATCACAATAACTAAATCAGGGAGTGGACCTCTAAAAATGCTGATTTAGGATTTTTCATCAACTGTATTATTATTATATATTATTATTCATTTGGTCCATATCCTTGAATGACTATGACACCATCATTAATCATGATAAGGATATGAATCAGCATCATCTGCAGATATGGCACGGTAGTACCACGCTGTATTACAGACTCTGTTAGAGTGTATCAGGGCAGTGGATATAACAAATACTTTTACTTTTAATACTTTCAGTTTACTTTTTGTACACTTAACAGCATGCATGGTGTCATAACTCTGCGATACCTTTAGAAAGGAGTGGATTTGAATCCCGCCGTCCAGTGGCATGACGCCGCATTTTCTGCCGTTGGGTTTTTCCGCTATATGGATAAAAAAATTGCTGACCCTTACGGTATCAAAAAGCAATGGGACCGGGGAGCGTCCCGCCGCCCCCAGAGTGGGTGGGCGGCGCCGGCCCGTACCTGCGACAGCGCCGTCCGCAGCACGCGGCCCACGTCCTCCCTCCACTCTGGGATGTCGGGGTTGTGCTGGTCGAGGGCCGGAGAGAATGTCAGCACCAGCGACTTGAAGAACTCTGTAGAGGGGAGACCAGGGACCGCGCCTCTCAGAATCCAAATGCCTTTTTTTGTGCACCGTTTGATTTCGGATGAATACCGCGGGTAGTTTTTTTTTTTAGTTTTTTGTTTTTTTCCCCTCTTCCTTCTTCCCTCCGACCCCCCCATCCCCCCACCACCACTTAGCTTCACATCAGAAGAGTCAAACTTAATTGCTCTTCAACATATCATGCTCGCAAAAGCGTGACATTTGGTTTATTAGATAAGCTCGCATTTGACATTAACATGGCAGCGTTTGCGCCGAGGACCTAGGCACACGGCGCTTCGGATCCGCGGTCCTGGGTAGCGGCTTACATATTCATGCAACATCCATCGGTACCAATTAAAAGGCTTTTTCCGACCCCCCACCCCCCCGACCCCCCCTTCCGCCTCACTCACCGGTAACGGTGATGACTTTGGAATCCTGGACGACGCCGCTCCCAGAAGCGACCTGCACCGTCACCTTGTTTGTTCCGCCCGTCAGAAACGTGTGAGGGACGCTCCCTTCCAGCGTGATAACGGGCTGCACAAGCACGAATACACACAAAACACACAATTTATATCGGGGGGGGGGACGAAAAAAACATCAAAATCAGTTCGGCGTACACCCCTGGACGTTTTGCATAATGATGCGCCGCGCCGGCGTGTACAATCAACATGGGGAATAAGTGGGAGTCGTCGGCCTGGGACCCCCTGCCGTGCCCAGCCACGGCGCTCTCAGACGGAATCGCAAACACCTCGTACGTGACACGGTGCGAAATCATCAAAGGCAACATTCTCTCTCTCTCTCCCTCCCTCTCTCTCTCGCTCTCGTCTATCTCCGTGGACAGATGGAGAGGGGTAAAAAAAAAAAAAAAGAAGAAGAAGAAAAAATAAATAAAAATGAAATAGCCCACGCGGGATCCAACTCCGAGAGGAACGCGAGGAAGAGGAGGGAGAGGAAGAGGAAGAGGAGGCGGAGGAGCAGAGGCGGACGGGGAGAGCGTCTTCACCTCGGAGCTGTTTTGGAACCACCAGAAGAAGGTCAGCGTTCTGGAGCGGTCGGGCCACGCCACGGCCGTGAGATTAGCCTCCTTCCCCCTGACGGCTACCATGGGAGCGGAGAGGTAGACGCGCTCCAGAGGACCTGCGGCCAGGGAAGCACACATAGATGGACCGACAAACAGTAGTGCACACACACACACACATGCACACACACACACACACACGCACACACATGCACGCCCACACACACACACGCGCACACACACACACACACACACACACACACACACACACACACACACACACACACACACACACACACAGGGACATACACTTTAATAATGACGGGGAAGACAAACACACTGCCTGAGAGAACTTCCTCGGCCTCACCAGACAATATGTAAAACAGCATCACAAATGCGATCGAAGACCAGTTGCCGCTCAAAATGGCGGCTGTCGCTCCCTACGAGGAGAAATGGGACTCGATTCGCGCTGATGTCGGCGTCGTATCGATAAAACGACTCCCGATACCGACCTCACGCCCCGGCCAAATTGTGTCGGATTCTCACGTTTTCACGACCACTCGTGGAACAGACGCCCGGCCGGCGGAGGGGGGGGCGCAGCGCGCTACGATTTCATCTTCGCCGCGACTTCGAACCATCGCGCAGCATCCCATAATAGAATAACACAAAAGAATCCAATTGATATTCGCGCATAGCGGCCTCCGCTATCGTCGCATCTTGACCCGAGCTTGTTGCACCGCGCTCCGCACTACAGGGCGCGGCACGGACCTGATGATGTCACACCTGTTGTCATGTTGTCAGACGCGGCAAAGATTGCGTGATCGAAAAGAAAAAAGAAAGAAGAAAAAAAAAAAACCAAGACGCACACGCACAGTGATTCGACGCCAAAAATTCTCCTGAGGTCGGTGCAAATTCCCGTGAGGTCAGCGTAAGCAGATATTGATGTCAGATTCCATTTCCTCTGTTTATGAGACCTTTGAGCGATTTCTCCCTCCCCTCCCCCCGCCCCAGGATCATAGTAATTGCGCTCATGTTTAACCATCAAGCGCGATGGTCCGCGAAGTAAAAACAGCTTCCAGCCACACGCCCTTCAGCGAGAATAAATAAGGACATTTCTCATCCACGTACTGGTGATGTGTAAAAACATCGAGCTGCTGTCAGATCCCCGGCTGTTTTCGGCGTAAGCTGTCACTCGGTAAATCCCGGTGGTTCTGTAGACATGCTTGATTCCATCGTTGGTCCTGCTCAGATTAGAGTACGTGATCTTGATGCCGTCCCCGAAGTCTAGATGGATATTGGTCCTGAGTGAGTCTCCCTGTTGACCGAAGGTAAGACATGGCACCTGTCAACATGGCTTAGGTCAGGACGCACGCTCTCAGACAGGGCGCGGCCCGGTCCCCCGAAGTGCCCGGGACGCCATCCCTCCGGCGGCGTTAAGGGACGCCAGAGCGACGCTGGAGAACAATACATATGGCGGGGGAGAGGAGCCTGTACAAAGGTAGAAACCAGGACAGAACAACTACAGTTTTTTTGGGGTTTTTTTTTTTAAGATTTTTTAGATGTGCTGCTTTACAAACTCATCTTTTGAGATGCTGGAAGGTGTATTTCCCACATTTCACTGGCGCTAGGCTTGTTGACGCCAACTGTGGCCTTGCATTGAGCTAACACAGTTAGCATGCAGACCGTCACTACCTTGGCACTGGACACAAAGGGACGGAATCGGTACTGACCTTCTTGATTGGCGGAGGGAAACTAACACACTATTTTTACTACTACAGATAATGCTACCACCATTAGTACTTCTGCTGTTATTATTGGTAGAAGTAGTGTCATTGTAGTCAATGTAATAGTAGTGGTTGTGTAGTTATTATTATTATTATTATTATTGTCATTGTTATTATTATCATTTTTATTATTATTATTATTATTATTATTGTTGTTGTTATTTTTATTATTATTATTATTAGCAGTAGTCGTAGTAGTAGTAATAGTACATCATTCCTATTATTATCATTATAATTATTAACAATAAGGATAATAATACTTATTATCACTATTATATGAATATTAACAGCAGTTCAATATTATTATAGGTACTCATGCTGCTAAAACTGGAGGTGTGGATGGTAGACAATGACTCACATCATCCAGAAAGACAAGGAAAGTGACATTGGTTCCCACGGCGGCCGTGAGCTCTCCCTGGCTGGTAGACAGGCGGAGGCCCTGGGGAGGCCTGAGACGACAGGCCTGTCTCCGGGGGGAAAACACGTTCTTTCCCGCTTCTTTGCAGTTATTGGACAAAACCTTCCGATACCTGAGAAACACGTACTGTCAGTCTGCCGCAGAGCCAAAAAAAATCCATGATAGTCCCAACAGAGTTTTCAGTTTTTTTTCTACTTTTGACCCTCAACCCGTCTTTATTCAACATGGGTTCTTGGAATGAAGGATTCCTGACAGTGCTGAATGAATTTTGGTAGTTTACAGTGTATTGTGGGTGTACTGAATTTTATGAGACTGAAATATTAAATTTAATGTGATATTAATTGGAAATTAATTACAGAAATTTGATTGTTAATCCTGACTTTTTATATACAGTATATTCTGATATATCCTTAAAGATTGATAGATGGATGGATGGATGGACAGATAGAGAGACAGACAGACAGACAGACAGACAGACAGACAGACAGACAGATAGATAGATAGATAGATAGATAGATAGATAGATAGATAGATAGACAGACAGACAGACAGACAGACAGACAGACAGACAGACAGACAGACAGACATACAGACAGACAGACAGATAGATAGATATGGAGCCACTTACCCTGTGCTGTTCAGAAAGCTTTGGCTGGTGCTGCAGCTTTGTGTAGCTATCATTGAATTAAACCAAAAAGCAGGGGAGCACTTGCTGTCAGGTTGCCGCTCGTACCCATAATCACTGCCAAACACAAGACATCGCAAAACACCAACTACTCAACTTACTCCTGGCTACAAACTTCTGCGGTCGGGGAAAAAGCTTCCGTGACATATTTTCAGACTGCGACCAGCGACATGATTGTCAGACATGCGGGATCAAACGGAATTTCAGACGCGGCGGGTAAGGAACATTTAAAATTCATTTTGCAATTCATTAATGATTAATGGGATTCTAATAAGTCATTTAACATTATGCAAATGAGCAAACCGAACACCGACTTTGTTACTCACATTCACAATTATGGAAACGACTAATTAGCTCCACCAAACGGGGGGCATGTCAGCTATCCGGTAAACACCCGGACTCTGGGCCTTTTTCAGACTCATACCTCCACAAATAGCGAGAGCACAGACGTCTGCGCACGACCCATCGCGACAAATGACCGAACAAAATGCTTTTCCCGGATTGCAAACGACGTAAGCGTATCAGGAAAGAAACAACGTAGGTACGTAAGGTTACCACCCCCCCACCGGGCGCGGGGGCGCGGGGGACACGCGGCGCAGTTACCATTCGAAGTCGTAGGCTCTGCAGAGGCAGGGCTCCGAGGAGTAGATCCGGGAGTAGTCCTGGGTCAGCATGCAGCGGTTGCCCGGCCTGCGCTTCATATAGATCTGCTTCTCGCCCATCACGCAGGGCTCCCCCTGAGGGGAGAGAGGAAGGAAGGGCGGTGAGGGAGAGAGAGAGAGAGAGAGAGAGAGAGAGAGAGAGAGAGAATCAGTCGCCGCTGGTAAACGAGTGAACCCTCCGTTGCGCTCGCTCCGCCCTTCACCTTGTTGTGCAGGTGCCAGGTCTGGTAGTCTCCGTCCATGCACCTCCTGGTGAAGATGTCCTTGTAGTCGATCTTGATCAGCTGCCACTCCGACCGGTGGCTGAAGTGTCCGAAGAAACTGCCGAAAAGATTTACACCCGACGGAAGATTCATGAGGATTCATCCGGGCGGGGCACAGTGCGTTACCAGGGGGGGATGACTGTGCGGCGGCGGGGCTGGTGAACCCGTGTGCGACGTAAGCCTCCCGATGCGAGGGCTTTCATATGGAGTCCGGAGACAAATAAAGAATAATATAAATAAAGAAAAACCCGACCTCCATATTTATTCTATTCCTAGGAGGCTACGCTTTCTTTTTTTGTATTTTATTTTTTTGTCACTTACGTGATAATGTGATTCTCTGCTTCCGGCTCCATTAAGACTCCATCCACAAACAGGGGCGCGAGGGAGAAGCTGTGGCGGTTCCACTTCTTACCTTCGTCTATACTGATCCTGCACGCAATGTAATCAGAAAGGAAGATGAGGTCGATCTATTCGTCTGTCTGTCTGTCTGTCTGTCTGTCTCCGTCTGTCGAGTGTCTGTCCGTCTGTCCGTCCGTCTGTCTATCTATCTGGTGGTGACCGATATTTCTATATTTATTGGCTCTTTCTAATATATTGGCTTTTTGGGATTGGCAAAGTTGCAAGGTAACTGAAAAAAGGGTGTAAATTCTTTGCGATAAAAATGTTCTGAATTTTTATATACAACATTAAACTGTACGATTTTATCCAATTGCATTGTTCGCGAACAATTCAAATCTTTTGGGTGAAAAGGGGGCGAACTAATCACTGATTCGGGGAATCACGTTCGCTCGCAACTGAGCGAGAGCTCAACTGAACTGAGCGATGAACAGATCGTTTCAGGAAGTGATCCAGTTCAGTTTGTTCACCAAAAAGATTCTGAATGTTCGCAGACCCCACCCCACTCTCACGGAGGCGGTAAAAGCTGTTTTCTCCGGAACATCGCACTCACGGCCGACATAAAAACGTGGACTGGTATAAAGGTTGATTTTCCTGTTTATTAATTGCATGGAGGAAGCAGGTAGAGGATTTGGACACGGTGTTCCGACGCGATTGGTCCGTGATAGTTGCGGCTCCAGGTTGTTACTTGTATAAATTCTTATTGTGGTGTGGTGGGGATGGTGTGGTTGGAGCAGCCACACCTGTCCTGGGTCTAGATAATTGGGGGCCCAGGATCAGTGTGGCTGCGTACCTGTTGCTCACTGATTTGTATAACGAGGTACAGGTAACAGGTAACCTCCCCCACAGACACACACAGAAGGGAAGTCCTCGTCGTGACACGTGTTCATCTGCTCCTGGGCCTCTTCCACTTCTCCCCACTCTACAATTTACTTGTGTGTCTGCTACGCCCTAGTCTGTCTCCGTGCCGCCTGTGGCAGGAAAAACTGCCACACTTGTATATAATATATATAAGTGATTATATCATTATATATACCATATGTAATTACAGACACAAAATAATTTAGTTTAATATATTTAACTGCAGATAAATCAGTGCATCTGGTGTAGCTCACTTCCGTAATGTGGCTTTGTGGTTCTGTTTTCTGTTAATGCATTTTTGTTTCCCTTTAATGCGGTTGTGTTTTCTATTAATGCGTTTGCGTTTTCTGTCAATGTGTTTGTGTTTTCTGTTAATGCGCTGGTGTTTCCTGTTAATGCCTTTGTGTTTTCTGTTAATGCGTTTGAGTTTCCTGTTAATGCAGTTGTGATTCTTATTAATACATTTGTGTTTTCTGTTAATGTGTTTGTGTTTTCTGATAATGCATTTGTGTTTTCTGTTAATGCTTTTATGTGTTCTGTTAATGCGTTTGTGTTTCCTGTTAAATGCATTTGTGTTTTCTGTTAATGCCTTTGTGTTTTCTGTTAGTGCAGTTGTGTTTCCTGTTTCTGCATTTGTGTTTCCTGTTAATGCTTTGGCTTTTCTGTTAATGCGTTTGTGTTTCCTGTTAATACAGTTGTGTTTCCTGTTAATGCGGTTGTGTTTTCCGTTAATGAGTTTGTGTTTTCTGTTAATGCATTTGCATTTTCTGTTAATGCAGTTATGTTTCCTGTTAATGCAATTGTGTTTCCTGTTAATGCAGTTGTGTTTCCTGTTAATGTGATTGCGTTTTTTATTAATACATTCGTGTTTTCTGTTAATGTGTTTGTATTTTCTGTTAATGCTTTTATGTTTTCTGTTAATGCGTTTGTGTTTCCTGTTAAATGCATTTGTGTTTTCTGTTAATGCCTTTGTGTTGTCTGTTAATGCAGTTGTGTTTCCTGTTCCTGCATTTGTGTTTCCTGTTAATGCTTTGGCTTTTCTGTTAATGCGTTTGTGTTTCCTGTTAATACAGTTGTGTTTCCTGTTAATGCGGTTGTGTTTTCCATTAATGAGTTTGTGTTTTCTGTTAATGCATTTGCATTTTCTGTTAATGCAGTTGTGTTTCCTGTTAATGCAATTGTGTTTCCTGTTAATGCTTTGGCTTTTCTGTTAATACGTTTGTGCTTCCTGTTAATGTGATTGCGTTTCTTATTAATACATTCGTGTTTTCTGTTAATGTGTTTGTGTTTTCTGTTCATGCGTTTGTGTTTTCTGTTAATGCTTTTATGTTTTCTGTCAATGCGTTTGTGGTTCCTGTTAAATGCATTTGTGTTTTCTGTTAATGCCTTTGTGTTGTCTGTTAATGCAGTTGTGTTTCCTGTTCCTGCATTTGTGTTTCCTGTTAATGCTTTGGCTTTTCTGTTAATGCGTTTGTGTTTCCTGTTAATACAGTTGTGTTTCCTGTTAATGCGGTTGTGTTTTCCATTAATGAGTTTGTGTTTTCTGTTAATGCATTTGCATTTTCTGTTAATGCAGTTGTGTTTCCTGTTAATGCAATTGTGTTTCCTGTTAATGCTTTGGCTTTTCTGTTAATACGTTTGTGCTTCCTGTTAATGTGATTGCGTTACTTATTAATACATTCGTGTTTTCTGTTAATGTGTTTGTGTTTTCTGTTCATGCGTTTGTGTTTTCTGTTAATGCTTTTATGTGTTCTGTTAATGCGTTTTTTGTTTCCTGTTAAATGCATTCGTGTTTTCTGTTAATGCCTTTGTGTTTTCTGTTAATGAGTTGTGTTTCCTGTTCCTGCATTTGTGTTTCCTGTTAATGCTTTGGCTTTTCTGTTAATGCCTTTGTGTTTCCTGTTAATACAGTTGTGTTTCCTGTTAATGCAGTTGTGTTTCCTGTTAATGCGGTTGTGTTTCCTGTTAATGCAATTGTGTTTCCTGTTAATGCTTTGGCTTTTCTGTTAATACGTTTGTGTTTCCTGTTAATGCAGTTGTGTTTCCTGTTTATGCGATTGCGTTTTCCGTTAATGCGGTTGTGTTTCCTGTTAATGCGTTTGTGTTTTCTGTGAATGTGTTTGTGTTTCCTGTTAATGCGCTGGTGTTTCCTGTTAATGCCTTTGTGTTTCCTGTTAATGCGTTTGTGTTTCCTGTTAATGCAGTTGTGTTTCCTGTTAATGCCTTGGTGTTTCTTATTAATTTGTTTGTGTTTCCTGTTAATGCGGTTGTGTTTCCTGTTAATGCCTTTGTGTTTCCTATTAATTTGTTTGTGTTTCCTGTTAATGCGGTTGTGTTTCCTGTTAATGTGGTTGTGTTTCCTGTTAATGCATTTGTGTTTCGTAATTTGCTTGTGTTTGGTCTATTTACATCTGTTTTCTTAAGTTGCAGTGTGCTGAGCTGTCAGGGCCACTTTACGGAGGAGACGGTGTGACAAGGAGAGAACTTAAGCCAAACGGGCCTCAACATATTTACAGTAAAAATAAAAATTAAAAAAACAGCTCACGCCGTAGAAGTCGGACTGCCCTGCTGTCCACCTGTTAAGATAAGACGTTCTTCCTAGTTGCCACCTACCAGAGGTACCGTATCGGTTCAGGCGCGTGCAAAACCGCCAGCAACGCTCCCCCGTTGTCGAGAAACCAAATGTTGTGCTCCTCCTTAAAAATCTAAATAAAGCAACACAGCAAACACATTGACCCCATTATTAGTATCGACATCTAAGGTTAGATATTGAATATTAATAATAATTGGAGGCAAAGAGGGCACTCAAAGTGCCAAAGTGTACTGCTACTGCAGGGATGATCTACTTGAGTACGAGTAGAGGCGGCAAGGAGGGAAATGGAATTTGTTTGATGACAAAATTACTCATGGATTTTTATTTTTTTGCCCCGTCTGTGGCTGTAACACAGACAAACACAATGAAGTAATAAACTCATTTGATTTGACTCCCAAACAAATTCTCTCATTTAACGAGGGAAAGAAAGTTAGTGGTTAGTTTCAACTCCACTCCGTTTAAAGACCATTCGGATCAGATTGGTGAAATGACATACCTCCATTTCTCACTCTGCAATTGTATGAAAATGTAGTATTACTGTGTATGCAGTGAACTTAAGTAGAGAGTAGAACTACCAGATAACAGTTATACTACATGAAGTCAAATTAATTTAAAGCGCATTACAGTATCACCCACGGGGGTCTCAACACACTTCAAAAAGTGATGATAATAATGATAAATGAATGCATATTAATGCACAGAGGGGGCCCATACTACCTGTCTCCAGCTATTCCCCGCGTCAGATGTTATAAACATCCCAAGGTTGGAGGAGGAGAGTTCGGGTCCGATATTTCCTAGGTTCAACGAAAAGACGAATTATACATTTGCATTGCAAAAGACCGGCCTATGACTGAAGAGAGATACCGCCGTGCATACACAAGCATCGTCGACCAAAACTTTTGCATATTTGTTTTGTGAAGTTGAAGAATGCCCCCCCACCGGAGGACAGCTTTGTAGCTTCATAATAATATAATGATGGCATCCCGAATATTAGATTCAGAGGCAAGAACGTGAGGTTAATATTGTATAGGTATTCATCAAAAAAGACAGCATTCCATGATTCAATTTGTGCTTCATGTTGTCAACACCTCGGCTGTAAAAAAATAAAAAGTAAATAATAATAATAATAATAATAATAATAATAATAATATTTTTAAAAAAATTGTAAAATGCAAATTCTACCATTTCCTTTCTGCCGGGGCGTTAACTCCCATAACTTTGACCGATGCTTCGAGCGATATTACCTGTAGCCACGATGATCCCAGGTACCGAGTCTTTGCTGGAAATGCGGCCGGACGTGTAGGGGTTCTCTGACATCTCCAAATGCAGATGCAGCGAGCAAAATGGCTGGCGACAAAAGATGAACTCTCATCAAGAACAAACCCAAATGTGAATCAGCACAAATCTTAACTGATGGAACCATAATTGGCTTCGCCTTCAAACTCCACTGTTTTTCCCTTTGAGAGAAAAGTGCCGCCAATTTCAGAGAGCGTTTGTTAAACAAAGATGCCTTCCTCCCCTGGCCGCATCTCTCCAAAATGAAAGTGGCTGGGAGGACAAGGAGGGCATTCAAATTGTCTAACTCCAAAGCAAACAAGACATGTAATTAAAATTCCCCAAGATGCACTGATAAAACTGGCAAATTTGATTCAAATCATGTTGCCTTATCTCTGAGACGCGCTTGAATAAAAACATCAATACGTGCGTTCAAACAACTAAGGTTGAAGGCGCGTCTGAAGCCGGGTCGGTAATGCACATTTTGCACGTTGACATGGAAGAGAAAAATAAACTTCTTATCACAAAAAATTTAATAAAAAATCAAACATGCAACTTTTATCCCTTTTCGTACGAACAGTTTCCGAAGAAGTCGGCGGCTGGATTAGATCAAGTCAATATCAAACCTTCTCATCTTGCACATAACAAGACCGTGGGCCCCTTGCTGTAATTCAGTGTAATCTAGCATTCATTAGGCAGGCGCCGACAGTGAGGGAGTAAATTGAATTTACTCGGGTTAATGGAGGTCAGAACCCCCGAAACAAAACGTGCCAACGCTCAGCGCGGCACACTAAGGCGCAGGCATTCAAATGAGGTGGATCTCATCGAGCATTCCTTTGGCCATTTAAGAGGCGACGGAAAAGTTGAATTCCTGCGTTGGGAAAAAAGAAGAGAGGGGCAAAAAAGGGGGGCGAGCGACCAGAAGCGCTCCCGAAACGGAGCGGATTGGGGCTGCAAACGGTTGGTTTTGAGCTTTACCCAAAAGGCTCCTATGCGAACAAGCGGGGAGGCGGCCTCACCAGGACGCAGCGGTTCCCTGCCGCATCGGTGTCGGGCGCCGGCAGGAGGGCCCAGGTCTGACCCTTGTTGTACGTAATGAAGGTTTTCACGTGGCGATCCACGATCTTGTTGGCGAGATACATTCCGTTTATCCCTTCGACCTGGAGGGGAAACAGAAAACCAGCAACTAACATACAAGCAAACGGGGGGCGGATCCAGACCTGCCCACCCTGGGAAAATATTTTGAGGACCACCGTAGTGTGACGGGGAGTCTCCGTGGCGTTGGAGTTACTGCACCTTAATGACTCCATCAGTTATTCACACCGTAGCCGCCTCGTAACGACGCTAATCACATCGTATTGCGAGATACTACGGCTAAATATATACAGTATACAAATTCCTATCATTAGGATGTACCACTGATATGCATCATCTCTTGAAGTTACCAAATATGTTTGCCAACAATCGAAGACACAATTGTTCAATTGATCATGCATTTCAATTGTACGTTAATAATAAAACATTGACATTGACATATCAAATATCGTTTACATTGTCGACCGATCATTTTGAGTTCATATCCGTGATCGGAGAAATCACATTTTCTTATAATTTGGTCTCATTGGGCACATGTGCTGTACGTCAATGGCAAACACATCACGTGACCTGATCAGGACAGCTGCACGTACGGACCACAGCTACAAAAATTGTTCATTATTCACTATGGAACCATAATAGAACATTAAACTGTATTTTATTGCAACAAAATAAGACATGCTTACCGAGTTCCAGTAGAATAGAATTTGTGACCGTCACCAAGTTTCAGTACAAACTGGCCAGTCTCTATCACTTTTGAGCGCAAATATACCTTTCTATTATGTTATACGGTTCTATGGTATCATTCCAGAATAAATGGCAATCATCGCCAATTTATTTTTTTATCTGCCTTTTATTATTTTAATAATAATAAAAGGCCGCCTCTCCTCACTCCCGTTCACTGGAAGTCCTCCTTCGCTCACCGGGCATTAAACCAACTGAATCAAATAGAACGACTGTTTTGACTGAGTGACTCGTCAAGAACCGAGTCTCAAAAACGAGTGGAACCTTTCATCAGGAGCGGAGCTTGTGCACCACGAACAACCAGAGCAGACGCTCCGCTGTAGCGGCAGCGACAGATAAGTCATTGATCGGATCTTCTTCGTTTATCTTGAAGTACCCACCAAACAGCCGACATTTTCTTTCTCTCGCTCTCTCTTTTGAGCGTCAGCCTCGCAACTACGTTACATTACGTTGGTATCAGGTTTGAGCATCGGAGGATTTTTACGAGCGCATGAGCACAGTGTGAATTTGACCGGCGCAGAATCGGAAAAGATATCCGACGCTGATCGGCCGGTCAGCGGCCGTGACCGGCCGATTCCGGTCACCAGCGGATCGGTGCGTCTCACGTTTTATATGTAAATTGCAGTCACGTCTTTGTGCTTGACTATTACTCCCCCACTTCCCATTTTGCCTCAGCCGTGCAGCGCTACGCCTCGGTGGATAACAAAGTGCCGCTCGGTGCGCCGCGCATGAGTGGATGCTGAGTGCGTTAGAGGAGAGGGAGGGGAGGGGTTACAGAACCACAGGTCGTAGCATCTGGTCCAATCCCAGGGATGTTGGTTAAATACCCAAACAATGTACTGTACTGTTCTGTATTGATGGATTGTTTCGCATAATTAAATTACAATTATATATATATAGGATATATAAATATATCATGTTTTCTTTTTGCATCATTTCAGCTGGCATCTCGTACCTGCGTATTTTGACCAAGAATTGCTTGTTTGGTACACAAAATGCGTGCAGGTTGGCAGGTCTGCGGATCACTGTACGGGGAGGCACGAGGGGGCGGGTCACGAAAATGTATCCGCCCCCCCGCGCGTCCCCGCTCCGCATGGGGACGTGCAGGGAGGTGGATCGCTGAACTGTCTCTTTTTCTGATCTTATTACCGGTGTTCATTGCTCAGAAATAATAACGTAACAATGTTAAAATAAATAACTTAAATGAGAAAGATAAAATTCAAACTGTGCAATCGTAAGGACAGTTCAGTCGCGCATGTGAGAGGAGCCCGAGAGGAGCTCCCCGCAAGCACCCGCTTAGCGTTCCCGGAAGGGCGGAACATGGAAGTTCATCTCCACGACATCCACGCCACCTTATAGAAGTCCACCAGGAGGTTCCCGGTGGGGCCTCGGCTCGTTCTCAGGTTTTCCAGCGAGAGGGCGAAATACACCCCGGGGGAGTCGGAGATGTAGAGGCTGTACGTGCTGTTCTGATTCCACTCCTGGACCGCCGCAAACACCTGCTTTTCATCCGTGCTGATGATGTGCATGTCCTGTTACCGGGGTGAGAAAGCGAGAGGTTGATACAGTGATGAAATGGGTATGTTACACAATCCAATACACTGGGTTTTATGGTAACCTTGTATAACAGATATTACCTAAAAAACAGAGATAGGCAGACAGACAGACAGACACACAGACAGACAGATAGATAGACCGATAGATATACCGTTGCTTACCTTGGGTAGACAGTATTTAGGTAGTTTCATCTTTTCGAATGATTCTCTCATATAGGACACATAATAACTGGGTCGTCCCGACTTCGTCACCTTGAAAAATAAAAAATGTCAAACAAGTCAAAAAAGCTGCGCCCGTGTGAAACCGAAAAACCTACACAAGGTGACAATTGTGTTTTCCACCCATCCACTTCCTCGGGTGCAGAGACATACGGTACATCGGTGGACTCGACCTCGAGACGTTTCCACGACTTTCCACTGAGACTGCTCCGCTCAGCTCACAAAATTTTCTCCAGCTCCAAAATACACAACTATATAGTACTGTATATAGATATCATATATCTATATACAGCCCAAATTGTTATTCGCCCAATGCAATTTCTTCCAGCCCAATGTGATCAAACGTAACCCAATTGGGCGGAAAACGGCCCGATCTGGCAGCACCGGGTAAGGATCTGTGCGTTTCTCCACAGACAATTAGCGCAGGAAGTAAGACGTTGTGGAAAATGAAAAAAAATAATAATAATAATATGAATAATAATTCACGTTATAAATGATAAATTTATCTTCTGCAGAATGACGAGCAACCTTGAGGAATCCCTCCGGGAAATTCCCCGGGAAAGTGAAAGGAAAGCCCCGTTTGGGTTTTGCCTGTCATTGAACGCGAAGGAATGCGCCTCCCAGAAACCCAAACGACTTCATTATTCCCAAAAAGCCTTGCAGCTTTGAGACGGCGACGACAACAACAACGATGATGACAACGACGGCGGCGGTCGTCCTTATCTTTATCGTCTGTAAAAAGATCTTCATGCACTCGTCCTCCTGCAGGCGTCGTCACACCGCTTGATTGCTTATTTTCTAATCAACCAGAGAGATGGTGTTTGTCCCCCGCCCCCAACGCACTACATTAGGGCCCTAATGGAATAATCCATCGAAAATCAATGGGTCGCATTTTCCCAAGCCACATTTCTTGAGGATGTTGCACTTGGCCGTTCCTCCTCTCCCAAGAGACTTTGGAGGTGTTGAAGACTGCTTATTCCGTTGTAGCCCAATCGATAACCTCATTACTCTTTGTCAAGTTAAATCCAGCTGCCCCGAGCCATGAAAGTCACCAGAAAGTCGCACCGGAGGTTCACCAGCTGGGTCTGGCTATTTCTTCTTTTTTTCATTTATTTTTATTTTTGGCTGTATCGCCCCCCCCACACACACACACACACGCACCCCCACTGCAGTCTGAACCGCGGTCAATCTCATCTCGCCAAAATTCAATTCATACATTTTTGAATGACAGTGGTTTTTTTTTGTTTTTTTTTCATCTTTAGATTGAAGCCGTTCCAATCAAGTCAGAAAGAGTAAATAAAAAAAAGTGTTACTGCCGGGGGGGGGGGGGGGGGAACTGGGTCAGCGCTCCGGCGCTGCTGCCGCAATATCTTATCGTATCGGCAAAGGAATTTTTTTATGGATAAATAAACATTTATTCACATTAAAAGAGTGCAGATTGATTCACTCCAAACCCTGGGTCCCCACCAAAAACAGCCATTTTTGCAATTTTGTTCCTAATTTAAGTTATTTGGGCTCCGCGCCTCAGAGAAATGAGCGAGCGCATGGCGGCCCAGCAATATGAACGCAGAACTTGTCGGCTGCAGATGGAAATCAATGACAGCAGAGGGCACTTGAAATTAAATCTTTAATAATGACACTGGCCGCCCTTGACTAATGAGAGTCAAAGCCAGTGTGAATGGTAATAGGGACACTAAACTGTCAATTCACAACTTGTCTGGCATGTACTGTCAGCTGACACACACACACACACACACACACACACACACACACGTCAGTGGTTTGCAACAGTGAACGGAGAACGAAACATTTTGTGTGCCTTGACATGGACAGGACAGAACACAATCACAGTGCACCGTGGGACCGCGGGAGTACAGGTGTGTTTGGAAAAGCCATTATGTAAGCCTTGATGGAAACAGAGGAATTGGCTCCACGCGGAATGAAAAATAGTAAAGTTGGAGGGAGCAGCAGCCTGGTGTGACTGGCTGAAAAGAACGGATCTGATGTTATGATCAACGGGCTTAATAACATTAATAAGCACATTCAAGCAGTAAACTTATCATATCACTCCATCATAGATTAGATTAGTATAATATAGTATAGAATATTATAATGGAGGTATTGTACAGATTAGGGAGATAGTATAGTATAGTATAGTATAGTACAGTACAGTATAGTATAGATAGTAGTAGTAGTAGTAGTAGTAGTAGAAAGTAATATGGTATAGTCTAGTATAGATTAATATAGATTAGTTAAAGAAACCCTATGTAAAGTTGTATTAATTATTAGTAAAGTATTAGTAGTTTAGTATAGCATAGCATAGTGTAGTATAGTATAGTATAGTAAAGTATAGTATTGTATAGTATAGTATAGAAGAGTATAGTATAGATAAGTATAGTATAGTATAGTATAGTATAGTATAGTATAGAATAGTATAGTATAGTATAGATTAGTATAGTATAAATTTGTATCGTATGGTATAGATTAGTATAGTATAGTATAGTATAGTATAGATTAGTATAGTATAGTATAGATTAGTATAGATTAGTATAGTATAGTATAGATAAGTATAGTATAGATTAGTATAGTATAGTATAGTATAGTATAGTATAGTACAGTACAGTACAGTATAGTATAGATAGTAGTAGTAATAGTAGTAGTAGTAGTAGAAAGTAATATGGTATAGTCTAGTATAGATTAATATAGATTAGTTAAAGAAACCCTATGTAAAGTTGTATTAATTATTAGTAAAGTATTAGTAGTTTAGTATAGCATAGCATAGTGTAGTATAGTATAGTATAGTAAAGTATAGTATTGTATAGTATAGTATAGAAGAGTATAGTATAGATAAGTATAGTATAGTATAGTATAGAATAGTATAGTATAGATTAGTATAGTATAAATTTGTATCGTATGGTATAGATTAGTATAGTATAGTCTAGTATAGTAAAGCATTATTAGTATAATATTGTGTAGTATTAGTAGTAAAGATTAGTATAGAAGTAGAATACCCATCCCACACAGGAGCGGTGGGCAGCCGCAGTGCAGCACGGGGACCATCTCCAGCTCCTTTGCCGGTGCCTTGGTCAGGGGCACTGCAGGTGTATTAACACCTGTCACATACGTGTCTTTTGATGGTGGGAGGAAACCCACACAAACACGGGGAGAACACGCATGCAACTTCCTCGCTCCAGCGTTGAACTTCCCGAAGAACCGCTTCTTCCCTGTTTCAGATGTTGTCTGTAGGTCGGGAGGAGAAGAATGGAAGTGTGACCCGCCTTCCCAAAGGCAGGGCGGGGGATGGGATTGTAGCCGTCCCGTAGTTGAGAACAACAGTGATCAAGAGTCTGATCAGTCAATGTGCCGGTAATATTTAGGCAAAACCATCCTCATATTAGCCCTATGGAAGTCGCCAGCAACAATACAAGCCGCCTCAGGGTGAGTGTCCTCTAGCGCGCACATTTAACCCGCCAGCGGGGGTTTGTACACTGCTGTGTATTCCTGGGGGAGGTGGAAGGCACAGACCTCTACAGTTAAGAGCTCGGGGTCTGGTGAGCTGTGTGTTGAAAGTACTGCTACATCTGAACCCCAGCGACCGCCCCAGCCGCTCCGTTCACCTGACTCTGTGGTTCTGACCCGCCGGAAGATGGACAATCTCACCGGGGTAACGGCCGAGTCAGGCACTGACGGTTCCAGCCAGATCTGCTCAAAGGTCAGCCTTTTATTGTCCAGGGACTGAACATTTGCCATTAAAATGCTCGGTAAGGGGCGGATTGTAGTATCTCATCTGAGATCAGCATAGGGTACCTGCACGTTTGCCTCTTTTCTTTCTCCTCCGTCGACGAGTTTCTAAACACAGCGACGGCAGGACAAAGGAATCCCAGCACATACTCCAATAAGAAAAGTCTGTGTTCAACAACTAACAAATATCCAAAAGTACTTTTATATGTTGTATTAGGAGTACAATATTGTGTATATATATATAGTATAGCATATAATAGTATAGTAGATATTAGTATAGTATAGTATAGCACGGATTAGTATAGCATTGTATAGTATAGTAAAGTATGAGTAGTATAATATAGTATACTATAGTAAAGAATAGATTAGTATAGTATAGTATAGTTTAGTATAGTATAGTCTAGCATAGTATAGATAAGTATAGTAGTCTAGAGTAGTATAGTATAAATTTGTATAGTACTCTAGTATAGTATAGATTAGTATAGTATAGTCTAGTCAAGTATAGTATAGTATAGTATAGTATAGTATAGTATAGTATAGATTAGTATAGTATAGCATAGTATAGTAAAGTATAGTTTAGTATAGTATAGATTAGTCTAGTCTAGTGGTCTAGTATAGTTTAGTAGAGATTAATATAGTACAGCCTAGTATAGATTAGTATAGATTAGTATAGTATAGTATAGTATAGTTTAGTATCGTATAGTATAGATTAGTCTAGTCTAGTATAGTATAGATTAATATAGTATAGTCTAGTATAGTATAGACTATACTATACTAATCAATACTATACTATAGTATATAGTATACCATAGTCTATAGTAATTATCTATACTATCTTGTATAGTTTAGGTTAGTATAGTATAGTCTAGTCTTGTATGGTCTTGTAAAGTATTTGTAGTATAGTATAATAGTATAGTATAGTATAGATTAGTATGGTATAGTCTGGTCTAGTATAGTCTCGTAAAGTATTAGTAGTATATATACAATGTATATAGAATATAGTGTATATAGTGTATATCATATATATAGCGTATATAGTGTATGTAGTATATATAGTGCATATAGTATATAGATTATATATAGTATAAAGAGTATATAGTATATAGTGTATATAGTATATAAAGGGTAATGAGATGAGATGCTTGACGCTGAGACACCGTGGTATTATACACAGTGTACAATGCAGACTGGTCAGAGAGCTGGTTCTAAATCTGAACGGTCGTTAAACAGGTAGGTTGTTAAGTGAGGAGTACCTGTATTGTATTGTGCTGTATTGTATTGTTTTGTATTGTATTGTTGTATTGTATTGCACTTTACTGTATTGTATTGCACTGTATTGTATTGTATAGTTGTATTGTATTGCGCTGTATTGCACTGTATTGATTGCATTGTAGTGCTGTATTGCTCTATATTGTATTGTTGTATTGCTATATTGCACTGTATTGTATTGTATTGCATTGTATTGCAGCATTGCACTGTATTGTATTTTCTGCATTGTATTGCTGTATTGCACTATATTGTATTGTATTGTAGTGTATTGTTGTAATGTATTGCTCTATTACACTGTTTTGTATTGTATTGCACTGTATTGTTTTGTATTGTATTGTATTGTATTGTATTGTATTGCACTGTATTGTTTTGTATTGTATTGTATTGTATTGCACTGTATTGTTTTGTATTGTATTGTATCGTATTGCACTGTATTGTTTTGTATTGTATTGTATTGTATTGCACTGTATTGTTTTGTATTGTATTGTATCGTATTGCACTGTATTGTTTTGTATTGTATTGTATTGTATTGCACTGTATTGTTTTGTATTGTATTGTATTGTATTGCACTGTATTGAGTGTTTCAGCTTCAGTTAGTTGCATGGTTGGATTGCATTTCTTTATTTTAATATTGTAATTCTGCTTCTTTCAGTGGTCGCTCTGGCCAATTTGCTCCGCCAACTGCGCCTTCCAATGTGAGGGTCTCAATTATCATTGAAATGTTTAATAATGCAAGTTTAATGAAATGAAGGATGCAGGCGGGGAAATTGCGGGATGGGAAAGCAAAACATTTGATTTAAAAAATAGAGCTTGCAACACATGTTCCAAACCTTGCTCCATGCGCCTCATGGAGAGCTGAACACTTTGAATTTTTTCCCTAATTCGTGCAGTACATGCAGAAGCTCTTTGTATCTTCATCATCACTCTTCTATCTCTGGATGCTTGTTCTGCTTGTTGTTGTTGTTGCCATAGCATTATGCGTTATCCCCACTGGGCTTTTGACAATTTTTAAGTTGTCAAAATGTCCCCGCGACACCGTAAAAGCTGAGAGCAGCGAGGGGAAGGGAAGGGGAAACGACTTCATAGAAAACAGTTTGCTCCGTCACGCCCCGAGCAAGTTGCTGCCCAGGGCAACAGCCTACATCAACCGCCGCAGGAACTACCACTGACAGCATTATACAAAATAAATGAATAGAAATACTCTCTATCGATCTGGCTATTGAATACATCTGAACCGTGGAGTGGTGGAAATGGAGTTGAGAAGAATTCATATACAAACCTGGGTGAAAACATATTCGTCCTGCACCACCAGGGAGTTGGTGTCTACGTGTCCGGGGAAGAGGTACTGCCGGTTGGCCTCCGCGCACCGCTGGGCCCGGCACTTCACATAGCGGGCACCTGGTGGGGATAAAAAGGGGGTTATCAACCTGCCGCCTCAGCGCTACATCTCCAGGAAGTAGCTTGACGAACAATTTTAAAGGTTATCTCGTAATTTTTTTTTTAACAATTTCAACATCTGATGTGTTTACCACTTTTTTTTACTACCCTACTTTTGCTACCCGCACTCAAATGCACTTACCCCGCTTTTCCACGTTGTTTTTCCTTCCAAAACAGATAAAGGGAGTCGAGTAGTGGTGGTTGGTAACCCTTTTCTAAACAACAGCAGCCCGACGGGCCCGGCCTCAAAAGACAGATTTGAGGCGGAGGACCCGCTCGACAGGCTGCAGCCGCTCCGTCACAAAGGGACGGAGCCAGCGTGAGAGAAGAGGTTCTATTTCAATGTGAGCAGCCACTGTCGGCTCGGCCGGAGAACAATTCTGCTATTTGTCAAAAAAAGACTGAGGCGGCCTCGAGGTTTTCCCCGCTTCTCGTTTTGCGCCGAAAAAAAAAAACCACGCCGGCGGGTCGCCCAGGCGGCACGGAACGTTATTGTGTCGAAGATAAATTTACTTTGATTGGGACGCTGATTAAGTTAAAGCTTCCATCACCGCGGGAAGCAGATGAGCCTTCCTCCCTCCCCCGGTGGGAAAACAATATAATTGTTTCTGACGGAGGGTAATCCTGCGGCTTCAGCAGCGAGCGGGAGCCGGCCTCCACTCGGACGGTGCACCAGGGAGCGATTAGGAAGAAAGAAACATCCATCAAGCCGCCATAACTCTCTTGTTTTTTTGTTTTTCTTTTGTTTTGTTTTTTCTTTCGGTTTCAGGGGACTCCTATTCTGCTTTCCAGGACTCCTGAGGGACTAATCTGAGCGGGGTGGGAGCGGGGGTCTCATCTTCCCGGTGACCTCGCGCTAAATGAGGGGCGAGGAGGGGCGCGGCGCGGGGCCAGCTACGTGGACAAACAGCGGTGCGGCAACTCACGGCCTTTGGCGATGCGCGTCTCGATGTGCACCACGTCCGGCTCCCTGTCCAGTCCCATAACCGCCCTTGAGAGAGAAGGAGGAGGAGGAGGAGGAGGAGGAGGTGGAGGAGGACGAGGAGGAGGAGGGAGAATGGGGAGAATCAGGAAGGTGCGTGTCGCTCTTGCGCTCCTCTGTGCAAACCTATCACGCGACGTCTAGATCTCCCCGTCAATCTTCTCGTCCCGCGCCGCCCATCAAATTGTCACCGTGAAGCCGCTCTGCTGTTAATTAATTTGGATTACGTGGGGGGAAAAAAAACAAAAAAAACAATAAAGTGCAAGGGGCGGAGCGATGTATGTATTTACAAAATGAAGGGAGAGCGGCAATTTGCGTCAACATCCCCCTGCAACAAGATATCATTTTTTGTCTGGAAAGGATCACCAAGCGCTTTATCCCACCCTATTATTGCATAGGTCAAATACAATGGTTCCCCATCTATCCATCCATATATCCATCTATGCATCCATCCATCTACTGAATGAAGTAGATGGATGGATGCTTGGTAACTCTAGTTGCCAGGCAATTGATGTAATTCAAGTTTGCAAGAACATACAGTAAATTGGATTTCAAGTTCAGGACAAAGATACTGTAAGTGTACTCCATTAATGTGCTGTAATTTCTTTTTTTCCCACATGGAACAACCCTTTAATTCCGCATGTTACTTTGATAGTCCATGCTATACTGCACACCACAGTAGAGCAACGCCGACTGCAAATGGCGTCGCCCGAGCTGTAATTGTGCTCTTGTCTGTCAATACCGTGGCACTTTGTGCGTGTGTCGAGGACGCCCTCCACACAACGTCCCTTTCTTACTCCGCTTAAGAGGCACTTGGGCTTGATATATACCATGACAAACAGGGAAAAAAGGGCCCCGCATCAATATTCTCTACCTTTTCGCCCGCACAGTGGAGATTACCAAATGACAGCGACCGCACAAACAGCATGTCATATTTGTGGTGTCGAACAGAGGAAAACACAAAACTCATTCTGCACCGGTGTGAGATGAATGTAAGTGGCACATTCGGGGGGGGGGGGGTGGATTTGTTTTGGACAAAACCGTGACCACACACTTTTGACAGCCCAATGTCATCAACGCCATTATGAATATCACAATCAATCACGGCGCCAGTCTTTCATTTGTTTGAAGCAGAATCCCTTTGGCCGTACCAGTAGAACCGCCCCGGCATCACGTCGTCGTGGACCAGCATCCACTTCCTCCCGAAGTCCATGGAGCTGTACAGCTGCAACGAGACAAAGCGTCCGAGCATTTGTTTACCTACCGAGCCGTGATCACCAAACAAAAGTTGTATTTCATGAACGCGAACATAACATAACATTTTCGTAAATTTTCGAGCGGCTTCAATTAAAAGGTGCCGCTACCTTGCTGTCGTGGCTGTAGGCGAGAATCCAGTTCTCCTGCGCCGGGTGGAAGAGCAGGCTCTGGATGTAGAAGCTAATGGGGTGCTTCTCGAAGCTCGCCCCTTCATCTGAACTGATGAGAACAGCACTCTCTACCTCTGGGTCGCTAAGCATCATTATCTGGAGGACAGAGGGCCAGAGCAAAGATACAGTATTAGAGGGAGAGAGGGAGAGCGAGAGAGCGAGGGAGAGAGCGAGAGAGAGAGAGCGAGGGAGAGAGAGCAAGAGCGACAGAGAGAGAGAGAGAGAGAGAGAGAGAGAGAGAGAGAGAGGCAGACAGAATGACAGCTACCGTAGACAGATAGTGAGCGAATTAAAACTGTAAGGGATTGTCAGAGAGACAGGAGAGAAGCGCTTTGAAAAGTTGCAAAGTGAAAAGTGAAAAGCGAAAAGTGAGGACGAGACGGGGGAAAAAAAGATGGTGATGATGTTATTCACCTTCCTCTTGTTGGTGGGACAGACGTAGAGGTAGCTCAGGACCGTCCTTGAGCCCACCTTGTCGTTGAGTTTGGTGTAGGTGCTCCCGTAATCCACCGATCTGTAGGGTATAGGGTTAGGGTTGTGGTAGGGGTAGGGGCAGGGGTAGGGTTGTGGTAGGGGTAGGGGTAGGGGTAGTGTTAGAGTAGTGGTAGGGGTAGGGGTAGGGTAGGGTAGTGGTAGGGGTAGGGGTAGCGTTAGGGTTTTGGTAGGGGTTGGGATAAGGGTAAGGTTAGAGTAGTGGTAGGGGTAGGGGTAGAGTAGTGGTCAGGGTAGGGGTAGGGTTAGGGTTTTGGTAGGGGTTGGGGTAGAGGTAGGGTTAGGGTTATGGTAGGGTTAAGGGTAGGGGTAGGGGAGTGGTAAGGATAGGGGTAGGGTTAGGGTTTTGGTAGGGGTTGGGGTAGGGTTAGGGTTGCGATAGGGGTAGGGGTAGGGTTAGAGTAGTGGTAGGGGTAGGGTAGTGGTAGGGTTAGAGTAGTGGGATGGGTAGGGGTAGGGTAGTGGTAGGGTTAGAGTAGTGGTAGGAGTAGGGGTAGGGTAGTGGTAGGGTTAGAGTAGTGGGAGGGGTAGGAGTAGGGGTAGGGTAGTGGTAGGGACAGAGTTATGGGAGGGGTAGGAGTAGGGGTAGGGTAGTGGTAGGGTTAGAGTAGTGGGAGGGGTAGGGTAGGGTAGTGGTAGGGTTAGAGTAGTGGGAGGGGTAGGGGTCGGGTAACAGGAAGCATTATTATGTCTGTTAGAAGAGCTGGACATACCGCAAAATACCGGCATTCTCTACCGTAAATATGATGTCGCCACATCCTGTGAACCAGTGATTCCCAACCTTGGGCGCAAGACCCCCAAATGTGGACGCCAGAGATTTAAAATGGGGGGTTTGGTAACTGGTTCTCCGTTAAGAAATTGCGCTGCTATAAAAATATTGGTTCAGAAATCCAAATGAGCGTTCGTATAGTACAAATTGAAGCAATTTCCATGACTGTTGTAATGTACTGTACATCCTGATAACCTTGCTCTCTCTACCACGAAAATAGAACCAATTCAGCCAGAAACGGCAGCCGACCACTAATATCTACATGAATAAAACATATATTGTCTTTTAAATAGGGGGTCTCAGGTTGCATTGTCGGTTTGATTTAGGGGTCACCCCTAGCAGTTAATTGTAAAAACAACTGTATAAACACAACTACAGTAACATGCGGTAAACACAGAAATAAATTACATACTGTACTGTATATACCAATAAATATATTAAATGATATAATTATTATCATTATGAATAAAAATATTATATGATATACACTTTAAAAGGTTAAAAACATTTAAATAACAATAATAAGCTTTGTTTGTGTAGAACCTTTCATACCCAAAATGCCACTCAAAATGCTTTACATAATAAATATTAACAATAATAAAAAAGACAAACAAGCAAAATGCATTTAACTGAATTGAACAAATATTATACTCTCTCTCTCTCTTCTCTCTCTCTCTCTCTCTATATATATATATATATATAGAGAGAGAGAGAGAGAGAGAGAGAGAGAGAGAGAGTAAAACAAACACATATATATACTGTATGTATAGTATGTCGGAAACAAGCGTGGACCTCATGAGGTAAACCCTTGGTGCTCCAGTAGAGGAGGGATATTTATCTCATCTGCAGACAATCCTGCATTCCATGACAGGAGAACATTTGCTGTTTTTGTTCTTCCTCTCTCTGTTCTCTTTACGCTTAACGTTCTCTAAACAGTCGATCCTTTCCCTCCCTCTCTCTCCCTCTCTCTCTCCGTCTCTCTCTTTCCTACTCGCGTGGTTCTAGCAGAGTGCCTGCAAATGTAATTCCGCTGCATAATTGGATAGATACCCACTGTCTGCCATCATTGACTGTGCATTAAGCTGAATCATTCAATTTGCTCTTGACATTGTTTTCCAAAGCTACACCAGCCCCGCCTCCGCCCCCTCCTTTCCATCCGCGCGTTAACGTTTCCTTCGTCGGACATATTTGTCTTCGCGGCGGCCCGTGGAAGACAGCTTCTTAAATGAAATTATTACAGTGTGAAGTTACTCCCGCGGTTAAAGGCAGTCATCACTTTATCCTAAAAGGGAAACTCAATGCTTGTTGGCTACCCCGCCCCCGCCGAACCCCCGAGGTCTACATTGATCTTTACGTTGCAATTTACCACAAACAGTTGCCCGGGGCTACGCCCATAAATAACATATGTTGTTATAAGTCACTTTCTTTTTTTTTTTTTTTGCTTCGTTTTTTTTTTTACGCTGACATTCAAGCCTCTCCGTCGGTGATATCGCCGCGAGGAAAAAGTGCCGAGCCGCCGCCGCCGGAAGTAAGCTCGGGTTTACCGCCGGCGTCGTCGCCCGGCGGACACCCTGACGATTGAATATACCGACCCGACACAATACGGGATTTCGGGAGGCGTGGAGCCGCCCTTGAGTCTTTCGCGGTCGCCTGCCGTGAGACGGATATCGGTTGATGCCGAGGGCAGCGGGAGCCGGCGTATTTTGAAGCGAATTGAGCTTTTTGTGGCGGGAGGCTGCCGAGGAAAAGGTGAACCCCAAAAAAGGAAAAAAAATATATATACAAATATGACATATCGGAGGACAGGAAGGGGCTCCGCAGCGCAATAATGAATGAATTCCATTGTTATTTATGATGTGACAGGGAGCCGGGACTCGCCTCGCCACGGAAAAGCAGAAGAGCTTCGCTGCGGATTAAAGCGGTTCACGTCAATCGCTTCTGAAACAAGGACGAGGGTTTTGAGGTTGTTACGGTGATGTTGTGGATTGTTTCTCATGAAACGGTGACTTGACAACGGTGAGGGGTTCTGTTGCCACCCCGCCGACACACACACACACACACACACACACACACTGGAGCATGAGGAGAGGATGCAGTGCTGCAGTGTGTGCTGTTTTCCATTGCTTTATTAAAGCGCGGTTTATATTGGTTTTCCGGCATGGCTGCGGTTGCTCACACTCCGAGCCAGGAAAGGGAAGAGAGCTATAAATCACACTTACTGTAAACTTCATTCCCTATGAATATATTATTTGCGTACTTCATCTTTTGCATTTTTTTTTTCTTATTTTTTTCAATTTTTCAATTGAAACGGAGAGGTCAAATAAAACACACATATCGAGACTGAATACATGTACGTCCATTTTAAGCGCTTACCTCCACAGCGAGCTCTCTGTGACGGCCCCGAGATTGAAGTCGTACAGCTTTGTCAAGATCAGGATCACCTGCGTACACACACACACACACAGACACACACACACACACACACACACACACAAACACACAACGGTAATTACATTTAAGGGCGTTATATGCAGATGATATGGTGTCTATGAGTGGAACATTACTATAGAAATTCAGGTTTCCTGCATCACAAGTGGCGGTGACAAGTGATCCCCGTGTTGTCAAGAGATGCCAGTCTGCTGGTGGCAGTCATCTGAGAGAGGTGCGTGGGCTGTCTGGGAGTTGTGCTCCTATCTCATGTGGAATGATACCTACATGACAGCGGAATCTCAAAATTGTTCAGTGAACAATGAAATGAAATACAGACAATGGCTGCTGCTCCCAAACTCCAGTTTCCTTTCTACTTTCTTTCCCCTTCGTCGCCCTTGTATCCCTATATATTCAGTATATAAGTCCCTTTATGTAACCCTATATATATATATATATATATATATATATATATTTTTTTTTTATTATTATTATTATTTTTTTTTTTTTCATTCAGACACGGATTTCCACTTCGTTTCGTCAAAACACTTTGTTTTATTATCAGGTCTGCTGATGGTATTTGTACTAGGTGTCTCCAAAAGGGGCCATAAAAACCTTGCCCGGTCAAAGAAGCCGGCGTGAAATGGCGCGCAAAAAACACATCATTGTTCCTCCGGCGGCATTATAAACGAGCTCCAACGGGGATCTATATAAATCAGGATAAAAAGAGAGCTGGCGGCCGGAGCTCGCAGGGGGGCGGGGGTTCGGACGCCGGCGGACGGCAATCGAGCCCGAGGTGGTGAAAAAACTACGGGGATGAGCGAAGAAAAAAAAAACGCGGCTGAAAGATAGGTTGAAAGCTCAATTACAGTGAGTTTGAACGCATTAACCTTTTGGGACCCGCGGGACGAGTCATTAAACGGCAAAAAAAAAGAAAAGAAAAGGAAAAAAAAAAAAAAAAGAGAAAGAAAGAGCCACACAAGCGTTGCAGGAACAATGGCGTGCCTCTGTGCCCGCTTTGAAAATGATAAAAACCCAATTGACCCACAATTTAGCCTTCAAACGACAAATGTTCACGGCCTGGACTATCTGCATCACAGGTTAATTAACCAATCACGCGGAGAGATAACCATTTGCATAACTAAATGCACCATGTCTGCAAGGACCGACGGCAGAGTCTGAATCAATTTGGAGTTAAGACTTAGTTAAACGACTATGATGTTCGCCTTAATTGCCTTCTTTGAAAAACAGGACAGGAGGGGAAAACTGTTGATCGCGCCGTCTCCTCCTTCTCGTCGTCGCGAGCCGCCGTCACCGGAGCTCGTGCACCGCGCCACAAATTCAATCAGCCACCTTTTCTGATCAACGTTAACCCGGAACGGCTTGTTACTCCTTCAACCCGGCGGTGAAAATCTCGGCTCGTTTCAGAGACCCGTCGCTTCGCGCGACGAACGACCCCTTCGCTCATTTCATTCCGTGGGTGTGAGTCAGAGTCAGTCGTCGTGAACGCGATTCTCACCAGAATCATTTCATTCCGTCGAAACAAATGATATACTTTGGCGGAATGCAAAGACTAAATCAATTCAACATGAATTATGCCGAATGCCTTCGGCTTTCCCCACAATATTCTTAATCCTCAGTAATTACTTTCTGTTCACAAGTAGAAGATTCGCTCTCACGCTCTCTCTCTCACTCTCTCTCTCTCACTCGCCCACCCGCTGACCCCGTTGGGCTCGAGGCGCGGCGCGCGCCTGCGTGTCTGGCGGCAGTTACCCGGTCGCCAGGCGAAAGCGACGGCTCTTTCGGTGAAGTGACTCCCGACTCCCGGGTCATTTCAAAGGTTTGCTTCGCTACCGACAAATCCTTTGTGAGTCTCGCATCGCTACTTCCAACGCGCACCGATGCCAACCACCCCCCCCCCATTGCCGTCACCACCCCATCAAATAAATTGCTTTAAAAAAAAAAAAAAAAGATTACCAAATGGACCCAGGTGGTAGAACATCACCGAGAGCGAAGGGACGCCCCCGGCAGAACAATAACACACAAAAAAAATAAAAATAAATAAACGCTCGATGGATCTCACGGGGAGTGGAAGCCGTCGATGGGAGTGCCGCAAAGTGTTGGTTTCTGCACCGTCAGCTCATTAACAAAGAGGCCGACCCGCCGGACGGGGGGTGTCTACGAGGGTCCACCCCACGGGACCCACAGACGGGCGGGACAGATGAGCGTCCCCCCCAAAATTATGGGCGGGGCGGCGCGACGGTGGTTCGGGTCAACGGGGGGCGACGTGAGCCCACGCGCAAGAAGGCTTGAAACCGAGAGGAAGGGGGGGAACACAGGGTTTCGGGGTGAAACCGCGCACTAATGATAGTAAGCAGAAGTCGGAGCGGGTGGAGTCGATTCCGGACAAACAGTTTGTGTTGTGATATCCCGTTTATGTAAATGGGGGAAAGAAACAAATAAAAAAACAAACAAACAAACAAACAAACAAGAATGGCAGCTGGAATTATTTTGAGCCCCACAGGTAAATAGGATTTTCCATGCATATCATCGCTCACCCGCACACATGAAATTAAGTAAGGACCCTGGAAGGCCAAAAGCTGTGCATTTATTCATGTTTATGTTTTATTGATGCGAGGGGGAAGAGAGTTTTGCCGCGGGAAAGTCAACCAATCATTCCTCAGATTGGCCCGCGCCCTCTGAGGAGTTGAGTTCAGTCATCCCTTTATCTCAGCTTTCTTCTCTCGTGGGTTTTTTTCTGCCGCTTTTTCTTAGTTGTAATTCATTCTTCAATTTCTCAATTTTTTTTTGTGTGGGGGGTGGGGGGGGTGGTGGTGGTGGTGGTGGTGACGGGGGGGGGGGGTGTACTCCCCAACTCACGACGTGGTGAAAAGATGAAGTTCGGCCGCGCCCGGATGTGACTTTCTGCTCGCGAGATGGCTGAATAGACAGAGGCGCTCCTGACATGATTTAATCACACACACGCACGCACACACACACACACACACACACACACACACACACACACACACACACACACACATACATACAAACAGGTACACAATAAATCATGTATATGCACACATGCGAAAACACACACACAAACACATTCACGCACAATGACAACCAATTATATTTCTTAAAAAACCCAAGATATCTAAGATTTCTAACCAAATATTTATCTCATTCTGACACAAACAAATACAACAATTCCATATTAATGCACGTGTTGGAATTTCAATGCTCAGTATTGCTCTGCACTAATTCTCTGTGCAGAACGCGCAATCCGTCGGAAAACGCATGATCGCGTTCCGAAACCTTGCTCAGCATCCCCGCCACCGCCCCCCAGTGAAGTAACATTAAGATGGCATCCCTAAAATATTATTCCCCTCTAATTGGGCAGGCAGGGGAGAGATGGAACCATTACTCTAAACAGATTACACGGCACACCTCCAGATTCTTGCTCCCCCCACCCCAGCCCGCCGGCTCCGCGCGCCCGTTTGAACTAACAATAACAGGAGGGGACAACTGTGCCGGAATCTAAATTAATTTCCAGGGGACGCTCAGGTGGATTTTTAGTGAATCATCTAAGACTCACAGCGCCGCGCGGGATGATGGCTCGCTTTGCACATTGACACGTTTCCCTGCAACGACGGCAGCGACAGCGGCGGCGGCAGCAGCAGCAGCAGCAGCAGCAGCAGCTACCCATTGCATCCCCTGAAAAAGTTCACCATAAAAATGATCTGCATTTACATCTCATGAATATACACGGGAAAATACACATATAAATTATTCTCTAAGGGAGATGTCCCCCTGTATATTCAGCTATTCGGCTGTCACGAGTAACCGCGTCAATGCGCGTGATTAATTTAAAATGTGATTATTTTTTCTTTTTAATCCCATTAATTGCATTGATCCCACTAAGCCTTTCGCAGTTTCTTGGCTACCTGTAGACGTAGCACCACGTCATATCAGCTAAATCAAGAGAATCGGAGCCAGCACAGCACATGCACGCAGCCACCGGCTGCATGTTTGTGACACCGAGCCTGGAAGGGTTCGGAAGGATGAGTTGGGGCTGAAATACACGATTTTGGTTTTAGTTCTAGCTTCTTGGCCACGCCGCGCGCCTGATTAACAAGGTGCCGGTGATCAATAGAGAGTAAGATAAGATAAGATAAGATGACACTTTATTAATCCCCGGCCGGGAAATTCAGGCGATGCAGCGGTGGCGGCAAAAGAAAGAAACGGCGAAGTCGAGAGAGGGATAAGAATAAAAATTAGATATAACACAAGGCGTCTATCTGAGTTGACGTGAAGCAGCACGGCGGTGACTCGTCTGCCCAAGATGGACACGTAGCAGTCAGTCTCCAGCAAGTAGAAGTTGCAGTATTATACTGATGAAACTTAATATTATACTAACAGCGGCAGTAAAAGAATCAAGGTTAACCGCCAAACTCTGCCGGATGGCTCGGTGTCTCTGCGAGAGCTTGCACTGCCAAGCCTTTCCTCTGGCAATTTCAAGTTTCCTCACCTGCTCGCCTACTGGCCTAAATCGACTAAAGTATATGGGGCAGTGAAGATCGACTCCCTCCCTGGCGGTGATTAGTGGAAAAGTCTGTCTCTTTTTCGGAGATTGGGCTCTTTACGAGTGACTCGGTGAAAATACCCCTCCGATTTTCCAACTCTTTTATTTGTTTGATTCACTTGGTGCAACGAGAAGAGTCAGTTCGGCTCCGAGTAATCAGTGGAATTCTAACGACAACTTTGGGTGGAATCTTCTTCTTTCTTCTTCTTCTTTCTTCTTTGGGCTGCTCCCGTCAGGGGGCGGCTACGGCGGATCCTCCGCCTCCAGCACCTTCTGTTCTGCGCATCTTCCTCCCTGACACCGACCGCCTGCACGTCCTCCCTCACCACGTCCATAAAGCTTCTCTTTGGCTTCCTCCTTCCCTCTGGCCTGGCAGCTCCATCCTCAGCCTCCTTCTCCCCATGTAACTCTCATCCCTCCTGCACACGTGTCCATCTCAGTCTGGCCTCTCTCACTTTTCCACCAAAATGCCCGACCTGAGCTGTCCCTCTAACGTACTCATTCTCAATCCTGTCCGTCCTTGTCCCTCTCAATGAAAATCTCAACATACAAAGTGTGAATGGGTCGTATCCGTTCACCTTTTATTTTTTCCCCCACGTTAATTTCCCCCTCGGTGGATATTTCCCGCCCTGGAGTCGCGCGGGGCTCAGGAGTCATCGCCTCGGCTCGACGGCGCCCGATGGGTCACTGGTGACTCGCCTCCTTTTTCGTCGCCGCCGTCACGGCGACTCGCTTGCCGACGCGGCTCCCGTGACTCCCGAGCCATCGAAAAAGATTTTGTTCCCGAAACAAACAAATCGTCGCGCGAGCCCGGCGTCGCTCGTCCTCGGCAACTGCGCCGTCCCCTCTCCGGCCGGCGCTCGGCGCTGCGGCCCCCGGTCACAAAGCGCACCGCCGATTGACTCCGAGGTGGTAGGGCCGCCTTGGGAATATGCGCGCGCGCACACACACACACACACACACACACACCTGCGCCGACCTCGCAAATGTGATGCGGGCCTTGGGAGTTTCGATGTAGACCTGGACTTCACGCTTTGTTGTTGAATTGGCCGCCACAAAATATCACGTTTTGAGTGTGTGTGTGTGTGTGTGTGTGTGCGTGTGTGGGCGTGTGTGCACGCGTGTGCCTGTGCGTGCGTGTGTGTATTTTCCACCGAGTGGGAAATGTTAGAAAAAATAAATAAGAATTGCACCGGATGACATTTCCAACATGTGAGACAAAGTGCAGCAGACTCTAATTAGAGTTTTGCATTGTTTTCCCTTTTTTTTTTTTTTTTAAACCTCTCTTCACCTCTCCTCCACGTAGCTATTCTTAGCGGGAACAGGAAGGGAGTTGTTTGAAAAGGATGAACCGAGTGAAATTTGCTCGTCGCTCAAACGGGCGGCCAAGAACACCCTGACGCAAGAGGCGAGCAGGGGTTCTTAATGCACCTCCGACCCTCAGCAAACACAAGTTGTTGGCAAGCGGCGAGCGAGAGAGAGAGAGAGAGAGAGAGAGAGAGAGAGGGAGAGAGAGGGAGAGAGAGAGAGAGGGAGAGAGGGAGAGAGAGAGGGAGAGGAAACAGCTGGGACCTTATTTCTTTATTTCCTTCTTGCCTCTCACATGCTGTCCTGGAACACCCAGTCCCCTGGACACTAAAAGTGGGGGCACTTTTTACACAGTGCCAAAGAATCTTTTGTTTTTATTTATTTATTTTTTCCTTAACATCACCACCTGGCCCCCTACTCCGGTGGTTTTTCGACCGCCGTGCCACGAGGGTTTGCATTTTTTCAAATTCGCAAGGCTGCACTTTGCTTCGCTATGCAGACATATCACCGGTTCGCGCCAGAAAAAGCAGATCCGGGGGAACGAGTTTCCCTGCGACCGTGAGAACTCTCCTCTCTTTGCCGGGATCCGGCTCCGGACAAGTTGCTCGGTCAAAAGAGTCGTTTCCGGGCAGGTGTGGCGCGCGGCGCGCGAGGGAGGAGAACGAGTCCGCTTGGTGATTTCGACCGAGTCGTTCAATTCCGTCAAAATGATTTATCTCGGCGGAATGAAAGAGTAAATTCAAAAGTCACGTTCAATATGAATTGTGCCAAACGCAGGGATTTTTTTGCCTCCTCTTTCGCAGAGCGACTCCGAACTCCCGAGTCATTTCTGTTCGCAGGGAACGATTCGTTTGCGAGACGGTAGACCATAATAATAAGTAGATTACGCAGGTTTCTGGCCTCTTTAGCGGTTGACAGTGTGCTGTGGTGGCAGAAGGTTGGTGAGGAAACACTGCCATCTAACCAGTCAGACTTAGCCAATATATGCTACCAATATATGTTTTTTTTAATCTTGCGTTCCATGAGATAAGGAGGGGGAAAAAAAGATTGCGACTCATGCACACTGGTAAAGCCATAAAAACTGAAAACGCACATCCCGATTGTGGCTCGGCGAGGATACCTTCAAGGTAGACCACTTACCGGGGTAAAAGGCAACCCTTGTTTGAGAGAAGCCGTGTATGAAGGGCCGCGCTCCGTCCCCATCTTATCTGTGGACTCCACTGATTGTTTGAGATCTTGCCGGCGAAAACATACTCCGGGGTGGATGCTGTTTTCATCAAATAAACTCCACTAAAAGGTCCATTGTGCATTAGTCTGCTTCTTTCAGCGCCGGCAGTGTTTGCCTTCTGCCTGCGCCGCCAAGCCCGGGTCGTAGAGCCACAATCAATTCAGTGCATTTTCAGGGCGAAATTGATGGAACGGGGGTGAATTTTTAAATGCACTCACATCAAACCCGGTGTTATTGTTGCCGCGCTGTGTATCTCCAAAGACAACGACATTCGGAGAAAAGGTCGAGATTGAAATGCTGCAACCGGCGGGAACAAAAGGTGAGGGATTGGTAAATATATGCCACTGCATTCCTCTTCTCTCTGAAGGTGACCAATAAGAAATAGATAATAAGTGGTTTGACCCGAGAGAATGCACTTCTGCACGTCTTCTTTCAGAATGGGAGTCTTTACGGACCCTTGTGAAGGAAGGACATGAAATCCACTTTTGCAGGTTTGGGATTATTTCATTGCTTGTCTTTTCATTTTTCTGGCTGTTTGGCTGAAGTAAGTTTTTTTTTTCTATCAATTGCATTTTAGAAAAGAAAAATCCAATGGCATATTTACCTTGTAAACATCCTGCAGTATTTGATTTTCTTTTTTCTTATATGCAAGTGAAGTATATGAGTCAAGCATAATAGCCAGAATAAGTCTTTAATGAAATATAAGACTTAATCTAATGGCTGTGTCTGAACAAATAATTTCACCGGACAAGTTGTGGCCAGGGGAGGAACGTACGCCACCGGTGCTGCTGCTGCACCACCAGACAACCGTGTTGAAGCCACGGGGATCAGAGGCGTTAGAGGGGAAATAGCACCAGTCACTTCAAGACCTGCTGAGCTGTGACTGACTAGACAAGACTGCAAAAAACCTCTATGTGTTTGTATTGGGAGTTGTCTACATCCAAGGTTCTGACATACATATATGCAAATTATGTTACTGCATATATAGGGACGTCATGATTGGGTAATTCCATTCTTAAATTGGATTCTCCCATTCAAAAAATTCTTAAATGCTCTTTAGACCACGGGACCGGTGTGCTGCGTCCAAAATGACATACTAGTATAGTATTTAGTGCGCTAACTGAGTGTTAAGTGTCCAAAACCGTAGTATGCTCAAATAGTATGTGAATAGTACCAGTATGGCATAGTGCATCAGGTGAAATATCATAGTGTGCCAACACTGCAAACTATGCTGGCAAGCGTATCCCACAATGCATTTCCGAGGGCATTAATGCATCAAATAATCATCAAATAGCAACGGTGTTGTCAAATGGAATGATGATAGAGTCTTCTTTTGACTCACATATGTACGAAAATATGCTGGAAGTAAATTCCAGATGCAGGAGTGGTGTTTCAACATGTTACATTATATATACTGTATATATATATATATATATATATATATATATATATATATAATATACAATATATCGTATTGTTTGACTGTGCTGCGACGATTTTCACACAGCATCCCTGTTCACCATGGAAGATTTGACAACAGAATTTCGGTCAGAAGACATCATGGATGACCCGCGTTTTGTAGCATTCGGCAGAGTCCAACACTCAACCGTACTTCAAGGGGTTGACATCCAGCTCCGGCAGACGGAGCCACTCATGCAAACAGAAAGATCAGGGGGTGGCTTGAGAATTTTCTTTTTCCAGATCCCAAAGGATAACTGGGAGAAACTAGGGAAAACCAGGCGGGACCCGGGAAGGAGTATGTCTGTAATGCAAGGCTATGTTTTGTGTGTCCTCATGCTAAAGGTGGCTGCTCAACACCAGCTCTAAAAGCCGAAGCGGCCGAGGCAGCTTCTAAGAAACCCATGAGACGCCGCAAAACGCCCACATGGCCGAGCGCCCTGGGTGAGCGTCTCAAACCAGTGGGCGGGCTGAACCATCGTTGTCTCCAGGTGATTTTTTGAGGGTTTTTTTTGGGGGGGGGGGTTTTCTTGATCCATTGTACGGCGAGACAACGTCTGACAGGATTTGATCGCACAATAGATCGCCTTCCGCAGCCGAACAGACTGAGATTTTCCTCTCTCCTCTTATTCCGTCGCGGGGGATAACCCCCCGGGGGAACGCTCCGCTTGTCCGACGTGTCATCTCGCGTTTAAAGTTTTAATCGTGTGCATCAATAACCCATCACGTCTCGCTCCGGGGCGGGGCCCGGGTATCTCACAAAAATGCGGGGAAAGCCATTTCCATAAAACTAACACATTCTTGTCTTGGGGAATACCTGCGTCAAAGCATGATCGTCAGCTGGCTGCCGCCTTGAGAAATCTGAGTAATCTTTAAACATGATGTCAGCCGCTGCGTTGCTTCAGGGGCAGATGAATGACCCTCTCCTGATGAGCCATCGAGCGTCACAGCATCATGTTCAGATGCCTCGCTTTTCCTGCTTGGCCTGCTATTGTGCAAAGGTGAATTGAGTTTAAAGAGTCAATGCTAAAACTTTATTAACACTAATAATAATAATAATATATAATAACCTCAGTATGTAAAATGCCATCATTTGCATTTCACTCTCTCCGTGATACTTATTGCACCAAAGACCAAAATGCATCTACAAACTGATTCCACTTTTATGATTTCACAATCATAAAAAAAAAAGCATAAATTTGTCTTAATAACCTAATCACAATTATAGTAAAGGTCTACATTAGCCTGCTGTGACAGCTATTAAACTAATTAATCACATGCAAACCTGTCAAACATGATTCTGTGCCTACTTTATCACTTTGATTAGATCCACAAAATAAAAGTGTGGAGGGGTGAGAGAGAGCGAGGGGGGGGGGGTGGAAAGAGCCACGGGGGAAGGACAGAGGGAAAGAAAGGAGGAAATAAAAGTGGGAGACGGAAAGAATTTGGAGGAAGATGAGAGAAATTAGAAGTATCCAGGAGTGAGAGAGTGAGAACACACAGAAGTCGGGCATTTATTCGGTCCTTAAAATGCACTTTGTGCGGCAACAGTGCAGTCTGAGTGCCAGGGAAGTGCCGGGAGCCCATGTAGATGCGATGTATTATGGTCCCCAAGCACAAATCATTCATGAGAAAAGGCACACATGCATGTCATTTCGAGGACTAAAAAACTAGGATTCCGCTGAATTATTCCTGCACGGAGAATGCAAATTGTGCTCCCGTGTGTGCGTGCGTGTGCGTGTGCGTCAAAAAAAATACAACCAGAAGTAGTACTTCCTGATTAATAATTGTTTCGGCTTTTTTCTCCCCAATACAACCTCACAAGCGGTATATTTTGCTGCGACTTGTAGCCGGGCGTTCCACCGCTGGCGCACACACACGAGTTCCATGCTGTTTTTATCAGCATCCCGGAATCACATCAGCGGGTGATGTGAGTGCGACCCTTGAGGCTTGCGAGCTGGACTGGATTAATGAACGGGCGCGTGGGGGCCCAACACCCCGGGGCCCAACATGTCTGGCACCGACAAAATGGCCGGAGGAAAACAAAATTGATCTTCATATTCGCAATATTCAAGCCCCCTGATTTGTATTTAGTCCAGCTTTGCTTTCGCGCCATGCGTGGCGCTCTGAGCACGATGACGGCGCTCGGTGACATTCGCAAAATCTATGAGAAGGTCCCTCCGCACATTGGACCTGGGAAGACCCCGGGAAGGCTTTAAACCCTCCAGCGCGGGTTTTGATGGCTATTGATTAAAATCCTTTTGACAGATATTATCAGCTAAAGTATAAACACGTTTTTTTCTTTTAGAATCTGAATCAGAATCCTTTTATTTATTTGGCCCAGCACATTTCCATATACGAGGGATTTGTCGCGGTGAAGATTGGTGCATTTCTGTGAAAACAATCGGTATAAAAAGGGAAAACGCTTAACATTGACAGTACTTTACTGAAAATAAAAATATATAAAATAAACAAAAACAAAGGAAAAATATACAGACTATACAAAAAGCGATTCTTTGCACACTACACAGGATACGTAAAGTTACTGTAGGATACGTTCCACTGAGCTGGGCTTAAGTTGAAGCATGGGTATAGTGCTGTGTATAGTGTATAGTGCTACTGTACAGGATGAATAAATATGTATACAATAGTACAGGCACAAACATGAACGAGTAGCTATAAATTATTACTAAGTTATTACTAAATTACAAATTCATAAGGTGACGTGGAAACGCGTCCGCTCGAATGATATTTTGGGAGCCCCGCTGTCCCCCCGTTCAGAATTGAATTTCAACCCATCGTGAGATACCAAAGCCTGGGGGCTCAGGCTAAAATGGAGGCGTTCTAATGATAAATCATCCCATAAACAACGACGACGACAAACACAGCGGCAAACAGTATCGCCGGTTTTAAACATCAAACATCTCATGGTTAGCTCATTACAGTAGCCGCCTTCATTGGGCCGTGTTTCCTCATCTCCGTACGCCCACAAACTCCGGTCAAACACCTCTGTGAATTGGGGGCCCAATCCATTTGATTTCATGGATCAAGGAGCTCCTGTGCAACCGGGTCCAACGCGTTAAATGGAATGGCTGTCTATCTAATGAACCAATTTGAAGCACAGGTGTCCCCCAGGGCAGCGCTATTTCCCCCTCCTTTATTGTCTATTTATAAAAATGAGATTATGTGCAACAATAACCACCCGCCGGCTCTGATTAGGTATGCAGGAGACACTGCCCAGGAGGCCTGTCTGGGTTTCCATCTAGTCTCAGACGGCAACAAAGCAAGGAAAAGAAAAAGTGTTATACAAGAGACAGATTGCGATGACACTCGCAAACCCTAACCCTAACACCTTAAAACCAAAAAAAGAGTGCGGCTGTGAGAACAGCTCCACTCGAGTCCCTGCGGTTCGGCGGCGGAGAGCAAAGGCCGAGTGAATACCTTCGCCGCCGAGATTGGACCGACCCCCTGCCCGTCGCCATGAGTGGAGGCTGTTTTACAGGGAGGGACGGACGGTGCCCTAATGTGGACGCTTAACTCCAGCTTGCTGCAACGTCAATAATTGCACCCATCGGGTGCTGCGAACCTGAAAGTGGTGTAAAGCCGTCGTCTAATGTCTAAAACCAGACAGGAGACAGCTGTTCACATCAACCCCTCTGACTTCACAATATGGAGGCTTCCCCCGCATCAAAAGGTGTGGTTTTAAAAGATTATTTACCCATATGGCCATATCAAAGCTTTTGCACCCTAGACGGTGGAGAAGGAGGGTATATTTTTATTTATTTTGCCTTCCAAAAAGGTTTTTTATCTATATCAGCCATTACCAAACTTAAGAATGCAATCTTAAATTTGCATCCAATTTGAAATCTGAATATCTTCTTATTTCCTAAACAGAACAATTGCAGTGCAAATTAGTAATCCACACAGACACACATAAGAATTTGTAAAGGAACACATTTTAAAAGAGGGTGAACAAATAAAAAAGCTAGGTCAGATAAATGAAGAGTAACATGTCATTTAAATCCCATGGCTTTGTTTCATGGTCATTTCAATCTTTATTACAAAATTGAAAATTAAAAACGTATTATTTATTTATTGTCAATGACTTCTGGCGGCCCACCTGCAGTACTTTCACAGCCAACCAGGGGGCCGCTGCCCAGACTTTGGGAAACGCTGATCTATATTATTAATCTAATATCACTGATTCCCCTTCACTTGATCTTCAAAGTCGGGATAAATCACATTACTACGCGTGAGCAAAGGTAGGGAACAAGGAATTACCGGTTAAGATTTAACTATTGTGCCAAACTGTGGGTGGGGGTATGTGACCTTTTATACTCAAAAGACACTTTCCCTCTATCCGAGTTCACGCCAGTGCCAGGTGCGTTTGTTTATCACCAGGCCCCACACCAACCCCCAAATGTTTATGTTGGATTGGTATTTTTCATCGCTGTGACTTCACTTTGCATTTAAAAGCCTGTTGTCGTCGCCCTCGGTAAATCTAATATGCCCGGCTTGCCTGAGTAACTTAAAATCACATTAGTGCTCCAGTAGCACTCGCACTCAGCCATACGAAGGTCTGCCTCTGGTCAGGAGACGTGGCGGGGGAAAAAACTGCAAAACAGATTTGATAGAGTCATCAGGGGAGGGGGGAGCTTCTCACCGTACCAGATCTCACAAATTTCATTTCTAATATGTTGATGATAACAAAAGGCACCTTCCAAAGCCCTCAATAAATCAAACTCCGATGTCGCCGTGTGTGTTTCATGGGCCTGTATAGTCATGTATGTTTAATGCACACCTAACGCAACTCCCCAAAAGGTAATTTAAGAACGCAAACCCCAAGACAGGGGGATATTCATTATTTTGGGGACGTGCGTGCGTGCTGTAGACGGCTATATCGCCCAAGATAAATCTAACCACCACACATCACTGTTATCCCATAAATATATGAAGCAGCCAACTTCGGTGACACATATTTCTCTGTTGCGGTTATCACTCCCAGGCCATCTGTAGTTTGTCAAATGGAAAGAAACATTTATCAAGATGTGGAGATGTAAATTACAGACAGTGGGCACACATGCCGTGCATGTCGAGCTCCCCATTTTGAAGTGCAGGGACTGCGGGGACTTTCTAAACGGACATGAACTGTATTGTGATGCTGTATTCAGACAGACAATTAGACCTCTATCAACGGACCAACCCAAATGTCAGAAGACAAGGGCATACCTGCCTCATTTAGCAAAAGGTCACACTGAGTGGCATCAGTGTCGCACCTTCACCCGTGAGGTATTTAATTGTAATTGCTGCACCATCCCGAGAAACATGGCCTGATTTTCCCCATGAATAATGAATGTGTTTTGATTATTAACGAATCATATATTCAGTGTGAAGGTATCTCTGGGTATAGCTCGGTGTCAAAATGATCAAGGGCTGAATTTAAATAAATAAAAATAATTGAAAGAGAAATAATTGAAAGAGTTCAAGTATATTTATTTGTTTTTAAATGGAAATCCTTATGCAAAGCAACAAAGCGTCATACAAGTGCACATTCAATACGCCGATATCAGCAGGCGCGTAAAGCGTACTCTGTATTGGGCACATATCCGCAAATCTGAAATCCGAAAAATGCAATATTAAAAAGTGCACAGACAGAATGGTGAGTTCACCTCAGTGTTGCAAAATGTGATAAATAAGAAAAACTCCTCCATGGCCAGAACCGGACGCCCTGCATGCGTGCGTAATGGTGGTGCGTAAAGGGTGTCGACGAACGCAACGAAGAGCGATCGTTTTCAGGTTAGGGGCACGGGATTTAGCGACGCCTGTCAGTGTCGGGGTTTGCGCGTGTTCAACTCACACTGCTGTTGTGTCCAGACCGGTGCACCATGGCCTGGTTGTGCGCGGAGTCTCCGGACAGAGCGAAGGTGCTGGTGTCCAGATGCGGCCCGGAGCCTCCCCTGGTGTCCTCCCCGGAGCGCCGGAACTCTGCCCTCGGCTGCTGCGCCGTCTCCAAAGACGCGTCTCTCCTCTCCAAAACCTCGGCGCGCGTTTCCCCGGCGCTCCGCGTTATCCTCCTTGCTCCCCCGCGTGGGGTTTCATCCGACACGACGCCCTGGATGTCGTACCTTTCACGGGATGCCCCGAGACCCCCGTAGCCTCCGTACCCGGGCGCGGCGCCTCCGTCATTCCCAAACCCACTCCCCCGGTCCCTCGGCGTCCCTCCGGCGTAGCGTGGATCCGCGGCGTCGGCCAGAACGGTCCCAAAGAAATCGGAACCCGTTCCAATGTCATTTTTCGAGACGTGGCCCTCCGTCGCCCGCAGACAACGGTGCGCGTTTTTGGATCTCGGGGAACTTATCTCAGCGTGCGCCACGAGGAAAGCCAAAAGAGAGAAAGAGCGCAGTGACCACAAGCCCGGCATCGTTTCACCTGGCTTACATGTGACCGGGGGGGAAAGATCAACTTCCTTAGCGGTACTTTGTCATTCAGCTTCCCCGAACGTAGCGCGGGTGTCACCATGGGTCTGAGGAGTCCGGTCGGAGGAGCCGCTCTGCTCCAGGAATCCGTCAAAGTGAGAGAGCAAGTTGGGGAGGCGCTGCGCGTCACACGCGCACACGCACGCACACGCACGGGCGGGCGCGCGCACACACGCATACACACACACACGCGCACACACACACACACACACACACACACACACACACAGCACACAGGAGGGATACTTGGAGACCCGCGGAGCTTGGATCTGAAAAGCGACAGCAAAAATATATACTTATAGAGCCTAAATTACACCCATTTCGTGAAACCCTGTTACCCATAATGCCAAGGATTGCGATCACAGTGGAGTTGTGATTGGCAACAGTTCACTGGGTGCTTTTGCCCCTCATCTGAGGAAATGGATCCTTAAAAAACTACTAAGAAATGGCTGAGCAGCTCAGTAGGCAACGCTGCAGGTGCGTTTCGTGGACGCGCTCGTGTGCGTGCATGTCTATGGCACCGTGGAGCGTTTTAAAGTGGTAATCCAAGAGTTTTATAAAAAAACAAAAAAAAAACATGTTTGATATTCATCCCATATCTATTTAGCTGACACTTTATAAGAAACAGCCGTTCAATGAATTAGCCCTCCTCTATGCTGTTGCTATTGTTGGTGGCGGGGTCCGCCAAAAGACGGCACGGCACACGGCACGGCACACGGTCACTTCAAGCACCTCTAACCACAACCTTGCTCTGCGGTGATGGTAAGCAGAGCACTGCGCGATAAAGGAAAATAAAATCAGTTGATGAGCAATATGTAAAGTGACATCCCTAACAGGTACTTTTGTTTTTAGGCCGGCGACACAATAAAATAGCTAATTAAAACAAATTAATTAGGCCACCAGCATAACAACAGAAGTTCAATGGATTTACTGTTTAAAAATAGCCCAAAAAGGCTGGTAGCTAATTACGCTTTGATGTTGTGGTCTGCACACCAGGCTTGTGTGTAGGCCCACTTCATATCATACATTTATTAATTGCATTGTATTAAAACTTCACTTGTTTCCTGTTTTACCTGAATGTTCGGCTGTTTGACTCGACTGTTTCGCTCCCTGTGGAGATGCCATTTAAAAAGACATGGAAGAGATGATCGAAAATCCTCACTGGTACCTTTTCTCTTTATTCCCCTATATTTCTCTTGCAGTATCTTAATTCCCGTTCGGTTCGTCCTCTAACTGCGTCTCAGTCTTTCACTCCGTGTCGGTCTTTGACTTTCGCACGTGAAGTGACCTGATTATCCGGACATTGTCCAGAGTGGAGCCGGCCTTTCACACACGCAGCACACCGCTTGTCCGTGTCGGACGCATTCACACCCACTGGAAATACTCCGTTCGGTTTAGGCGAGGGGCGGCGCCTGGGTAGAGCGCTCAGGAGGGGGGACGCGATGCAATGACGCATGACGCTCCGGAGTCTTTACAGCACACCCAAGATGGCGGACCAGGCTGCAGACATATGAGTCATTGTGATTTTTTTTTTTTTTTGCGCTGAATGTACCCAATATAAGCTTACATTATGTCCCTTCTATGTCCTCGTATATCATGGCGGTAAATGACCCTTCTTCACCCTCGGCGATTGGGCGCGTTGATGACGTCTCTATCATGCGGCAGTCGCAGGATGGAGACGTCATCAACACGCGCCACGCCCACTCGCTGTCAATTCTCCGGGTATGTCCGGGTAAAGTCCGTTTAATGTCCGGTCCAGCTGATCCGGACATTTGCGCTCACGGGGCAATGTCCGGATAATAACGCGGTGCATGGATGAAAGCAGCTCGAGGTTCTCAGGTGCCATTCGCACGTTGAGCCGCAGGTACAGGGCAAACCTTGTGTACTTCATGTGAGGACAGATGTGAGATGGAATAAACCGGCGGGCTTACTCCATTCAGATTATTGTTCAGATTAAATCCGTGAGATCTTCAGCGTTACGCGACGACTCCCAGACTCAGATGAGCGCAGCAGACAGTTGTTTACTGAGTAAACCATTAACAATGAAGTGTGAAATGTAACTAGTACGTGCTCCCGCTACATTGCTATTGGATTGTTACTAAAAACAGCACCTTCCAGTGTAGGCCTACTGCAAAGCGAGTAAGAATAGATCCAAGATTCAAGATTCAAGAGGTTTATTCGTCACATACATATACATACTTTCATACATATATGCAGTGAAATGTAATAGAGCGGTAATAGAGCGAATAACACTTCTTTTTTCTTTTAAGAGTAGCCACATTATTCCCACCAATCCACGGCAGGGTAAGAAAAATTGTGCAGGAACAGTGTCCTTGAAAATGTAACTGGGCATGCACTAAGCAGAAAAAATAAATAAATGGATAGATTGGATGAAAAAAAATAAATAGAGGGAAAACAATTCAGCAGGTAGAAAACATGCCATTTGTAGCTGACATTGAGTCAGTTCATGACAAGCACCACAGCGCCGCATGACACTGCTGATCTGCCAGTGCCTCCTGCAGTTAATGCGTGGAAAACAGCAAAAAAAAAAAAAAAAAAATGAAATCAGCAAAAAAAAAAAAGACCCGAAGTGGGGGGAGAGCCAACGTCGCTCTGCCCTCATTAGAGAGCTCACTTTCTGGGAGCGGGTTTTTATTCTTCTTTTTTTTTTTTTTTTTTTGGCAACAAACCGCGCCAACAAATTGAGATTCATACAGCTGAGGGCTGCGGGCAGCAGGTGCTACTGTCGCAACTCTGCGTCCGACACAGACAGTTCTCTCTCTCTCTCTCTCTCTCTCTCCCTCTCTCTCTCTCTCTCTCCACGGGCCAATTCCCCACTGGGCCGTGCGCCTCCTCAATAAGGGTGGGTGGGGGATGGGGGAGGTAATTGGACTGATCACATTCTGTTTACCCATCATGCTGCATAAATGAAGTGGGCTACTCCCAAACACACCCTGACAGGCCAGGGAGGGTGGAGCGGGGGGCGGGCGGGGCGGGATGTGGCGGGATGGGGGGTGCGCGGTATCCCTCCATCAATGACACATCTTTTAATCTGTACTAACCTTGGGCCAGGGAAGGATCGGATGTGTGTGCGTGTGCGTGTGCGTGTGCGTGTGTGTGTGTGTGTGTGTGTGTGTGTGTGGCTGTTGGACATTCTGCGAGTCAAAAGTCCCCCCCCCCCGTGTCCCTTTTGGCGAGGACATACATATGTATTTCTGTGTGGTGTCGCCCGATGCCCCGCTCTCCTCTCCGGTGCAGATCATTAGCAAAATGATCAGGTCTGGTCGTGTCGATCGGGGGTGGGGACACACACACACACACACACACACACACACACACACACACACGCACACGCACACGCACACACGCACGCACGCACACACGCACGCACACACACAGCATAACTCAGATAATCCAATCCCTGTAAACAGCCGCCGCTGAAAGACAAGGCCACAAACCCAGAAGCTTTCAGGACAAAAATCCCATTTGTGCATCCGCTGTCTGCATCCCAAGCTTGTTAGTTCCAACACTCCAGTGATCCCGGCGGAGCGGGCGTGCAGGCAGTAGCAGGAACCGTAATGGCCATCACCGCCCAGACAGCTCCCACTCACATACAGGAAGACAAACTGCAAGGTGCACTGCACTGCACTCCCATGCGCTCAGACTCGCGCTATTAAAATAAAAAAATGGCTGGGGAGGGGGGGTCGTACAATTTTTTTAATTTATTTTTTTTTTTTATTGCAATAGGCAAAACACCCCCCTCCCTTCTGTTTTATTGTCTTCGTCATGCAGGGCATTTTACAATCTCAGCGGGAGGAGCAATTTAAGGACCGGTTTACCAGGGCAATAAACTGGACTTGGCAGCGAAAGCACAGAGCTCATTGGCGGAGCGCTATATCTCATCGTTATCGCCCTAATGCGCTTGTTCTTAAAGCTTCCTGTGTATGGATAAGTAGATAAGTAAGAATAACGGCGTCTCCCGTCGGGGAAAACCTTCACAAAGTATTTGAAAAAAAAACGAACAAACAAAAAAAAGGGATTTACTTGATTTCCCATGGCTGGGGTGTCACCAGCGGTGTTTCTATACCCAGAGAAAAATAAATCCGAAGAGAACCGGATGAGTGCCTCGCTCGTATGTTGTTTATGTATTATAAAAAAAAAAGAGCGGCGGCGTCCCTCCAATTGTGGCGGGGTACCTTGCAAATCAATCAGGGATCCATCGGCTTCTCCGGAGAGAAAACCTATGTATCTCCGAATGATTGTTTCGAGTCCTTCTCCTCCATTGAACATGCCGCAGCATGCCACAGCAGGAAGCAATTGACTAACAGATATGATAACACAATTATGAAGCGGGGCCCACTCCACTGCAATGAATGCATTTGTTTACTACCACAGGAGAGCGAATGCCATCTGTCAATGAAGGGAAATTCTTTGACCCACTTAGAACGTACCAGATATACATAAACTCTTTCTGATCCCTCCATCGTGGCGAAAGATCAGAGAATTGTTTACCTCTTTAATTCTCAGTCAGCGGTCATATGGAAGCCTCGATGGTATGCTGGGATTCGTGTCCCTGTGACGCGGTTCCCCCAGGTTGCTATATTATTGCGATCGTTTTTGGGTCGTTACCATGAAAAACATGTAAACAAACAAATGATTCCCTTTCTTTAGGTTAGACGTTATCTTGCCGTCTATAATGAAGTACAAACGTAGATAGTGTTGAATGGTGTGAATTCACCAAAGGATTGGGCGGCTTTTGCCCCCGGTGAACCTGTGCAAATAAGATAAAAAAGAAAACGTGTAATTCTCAAAGCAGCTGCAAAGGGTGAAACCCCCTGACTGCCCTGCCAGGCACAGAGCGTCTCGGTGCGCCGGTGTTGTCCGCGCGCATCCTAACATGGTTTTATTCCTACAACATTGGCCCCTTTCTATGTAAATGAGCCCCATTGAAAATAACGCCCAAATCACAAATGCCGGCGCGTAACTTCTGCAGAGAGTTGGTGGTAACGAAAGCGCCTTTAGGGGGGGGGCACACGATCAGTGTAGGGGCCACATGATGAGTGTGGCCCCTACACTGACCTTTCTGTATTGCTCTCTGTACTTTGTGTATTGCTTGCTACTCTACACCTCCGCCATGGTAATGAAGCGGCATTGTGGATAATGTATGTTTTTATTTTAGATGTATTTTATTGTGGGTAATGTATGTTTTTATTTTAGATGTATTTTATTGTGGGTAATGTATGTTTTTATTTTAGATGTATTTCATTGTGGGTAATGTATGTTTTTATTTTAGATGTATTTCATTGTGGGTAACGTGTGTTTTATTTTATTTTAGACATATTTCATTGTGGATAACCTTGGGTTAAAAATTGTGTGTTTGTTATTTTCGATGTATTTTTATCTTCCTCTGCTTTGAACAAAATGATGCCCCCCCCCCTCCTCGCTCCACAAATATTGACAACAATGTTCCATAATTATATTCCATATCCATATCCATCCATAAATAATAAAACTGAAAATATATAGAAGGAGGAAACAACTAAAAGTTATAGGGAATGGTAATGAAGTGGTCAAAATTGGCATTGAAGCACAGCCTCAACCTGTTGGAAACCCTATTTTTTCTTTTATTGGTGCAAAACATAAATGAATAAAGCTCCCCTACATTTTTGAAAATACATGAGAAAAAATGAGAAAATATGAATAAAAAATAAGGTTATTAATATACAGAAGAGTACTAAGGCCCCGCAAAAAAAGGATGGTTCGGTGTTTCGAGAATAAACTCGGAATTCCGACGTTAAACTCGAAATTCCGAGTTCATTGTCGGCACGGAAAGGAAGTTGCGCTGCTTTTTATCCTTCTCCACCAAGATTGAGCGCGCAGCCCCATCCATAAGGCAGCCGGTACTGCTCCGACATCTTGGACACGTCACGTTTGAGCGTAATGGAGAAGTGACACATAATGCTGATGTCGTTTCTATGGCTTCCTTTAGAGGTCGCCATTTCTCACTAATTGTTGTCAATTTCTCGAAAAAAAAAAGTCTGGCGTGAACTTGACAGAGATGAAAAACTTCGGGTGAATTATTATTCCACGGTGTGGATGGGTATACAATTCCAACTGTTGTCTATTGATGATTCTAAGCGAATTGTGCTCACACATGATAATTTGACAACATGAGTTTGTGCTGTGCAACGGAGCAATTTAAGTGTTTCTTGTAATGACGTGGCGTCCCATTCAAAGTAGCTTCAATAGCACAGAACGCCGAGCGCTGCGAGGAATATATTATTCACCATAATAAAACAACCAGCATGACAGCGAGTCCGTCCAAATTGCACAAAGTGCTATGGCTCATTGTTGGTGTAATTGCTATAGCGTATATATAGCTATAGCGATGGGACAGATTTATCGAAGTATAATTGGGAAATTAGAAGATGTATGCACGTGTGTGGAATGAGGATGGAAGCAAAATAAAAAAGAAATTTAAAAAAGAGAGAAATTTTAAAAACGTCCTCACCCAGCCTCACGCATTCTCACCGAGCACCAACATCATAAACAAGTAACGGTTGGATCAGTTTACTGTCGCGTCATAATTTATGCTGACAAGAGTGTAGCCGGAGGAATGATATGTCTTCTCGATTATGGGTTTTGTCTCACATTTGCACTTTCACCATAAAAGGCTGTGTCTGAAAGCTGAAGGAATCTTCCCTCAGAAGTTTTTTGGTTTTTTTTGGTCCATGGGTGAGCCTCGTAATCACACCTTCTCTCTGCGCGCGCGCACGCACAGACACACACACACACACACACACACACACACACACACACACTTATTTTGGTCTCTCTCCATTCTGGTCTTATTGTCTCTAGCTGTACGTCGGCTCACCCCCTCCCGACGCGCTTGGCTCTTTCCCTCCCCTGCTCTTTTCCCCACCAAAGAAGGAAAGGAAAGGGGGGAAAAACCTCTTTTGAAGTCTGAGACAGCTCAAAATCCAACTCACTTCAAGGGCAAATGGTTTAGAGAGGGGAGCTCAAGATCGATTATAGCAGTTAATCAAAAAATCTGCAGTGCCAGGGTGGCGTGATGTGTAAAAAAGATTTTAGTTCCAGTCGTTCCATAGTTTATAGGGCCAAGTGCAATTTTCATGAAGGAATTTGTCTTGGTTGGTGCATTGCAGGGTAAAAAAAGATAAACAAACAAACAATTAAAATGTTAATTAAAACAGACATTAGGATAGAAAATGAATGCTAAATGTCACAAAAAAAACAAAAACGAAATACAATTTATACAGAATGTGCTGTATGCACCTGATGAAATTAAGACAACCAACCAAAGTCTGTGGCAGGAGTTACGTGGAAGTAAGATTAAGTATTAATATTACATTACATCACATTTAGTCATTTAGCAGACGCTTTTATCCAAAGCGACTTACAAGGGAGAATAACATTCAGCTACATTGCGACAGAGATTAGTGTAATAACAACATTGGTATAACAATAAAAAATATTGTTAATAAATAATATAACATGTTTAATAAGTATTATTAAGTATTGAATACTAAAATACACACTAAATACACATTTTAACATAGTTATATTATTATATAATATATATAATATTAAATTATCTCTATATTATATATTTCAGTGATACAGTATGGACACTGCTAATAACGGATGTGCTAGCATAACTTACAGTGTAACAGAATATATCACATTTTCATATGATCATATATTTTGGGATGATTCGCTCTCTTTTTTTCTGTGCCATAGCAACAGTTTGTGGAGATTTTGAACATGCCGCGTCATCACCTATACGGTCCATTAGCTTTCACACTCCTGCAGGGACGGCAAAGCAGTGGTCCAGTCCACGTGATACGCAGGTATACAACGTACACCAGCATAGAAAGCTCCAGTGTACAGCATATCCTCAAGTATATTCTGTATACCCACTGAAAATGTGCAAGGACGTGTAACAATATAGTTTTGTGACAGAACTTTCACTTGAACTGATAATTCGTTAAACAGGCAGTGGCAACAGACAAGTGCAGCAGCGGCATAAATGCGTAATGGAGAGGGAGCTGTCTCCACTCCGCTGAAGAGCAAGAGGTTCCCAACCGTCGGGCCACGGACCGGTCCGCGAGAAGGTGGGCTGGAGTTTTTGGCGGAGCGGCTGTGTGTTTTTATTGTAGATGTATGTTATTCACTCAGTTTTGTTTAATTCACACAATAAACTAGACTTCCGTGACACGAGAGCGGTTCGGCGGCCACCCCTGTGTTATATCGTGCCACAACAGCACATTCTATATTGTGCGAGGCGATCGAGAGAGGCAAACGAGGAGAGAGACAAAGGCAAAGGTCAAACGTTTACACTTTGAAAGCTCATTAGCTCCAATAACAACTCATACAGTATGCGAAATAACTTCCTCTCCTTCTGAAAGAGTATATAAATAAGCGTTTATCTACAAATTTCACAGCATTCAATAAGTGTGCCATGTCTTTGACATTGACGCACAACGTCCAAATCATCTTCAGACAATTTCTTTCATCTAAGGAATGAAAGAACATGAATAAGTAAAGGAACAATTTTAATTTGGTGTTTCACCAAAGTGAAAACATGGTCGCCGGAGCATGGCTTCGCGAAAGAAGAATTATTCATGGCGCGGAGCTTTTAGGGCCGAGGGCGAAGGCAGCTCGGGTTTCCCCGAGCTCAAACCGCCTGCTGGAAGGGCCAGTGGCTGAGTGATATCCAGGATGACACCGGTTTTACTCTCCCGATCCCTCGACCGGCTCGCTGATGTTGAAGTTCAACACTGCGCATCATTTAAAGATGGGGGGCGGCACACAGGAGGCTAAGCTATAACATTAGTCCCATCACAACACCGAGTCGGAAGCACTTCGGCTTACATCCGTCACACGCGTAACGCCGAAGGGATGGCAGGCTAGTTGGGATTAGCTTTGGACCAAGGAAGTCCCAGACTAATGATTATTATTTACTGTAACAACCAGGCACGGGTGGCTCCGCTCCGCTCTTTAAATGTTGTCTGGAATGACATAAAGACGTAAAGGTAAATCACACAGGTCCACACAATTTCCCTCGAAACACCTTTTAAGAGAGTTAAAATACGGACTTTAAGGTCCCGGGGAAAATGATAGAAACATACGCAACCACCTAAGAAAAAAAACTCCCCCCCCAAAAAAAACACATCCTCACAGCACCGTCGACGTCAATAAAAGAACACTTAAAACTGCACACCATAAAAGAAACAAGTTGACAGCTGAGGCCCTTACTTTAATGGAGACCAGTGCAAATAAAGCCCAGAAGGGCAGTGTGGATCTTTCGCCGGCCACACGCCACCGGAGTGGCGTTTTCAGGGCCCTCTGACATAGAGACACAGGTGATGGAGTGGAAACACATCAGTTGTATTGTGGTGAGTGGGCTAGGTGGAACAGGCCTGGAGCAGATCAGATGTAAAACATGTCACGACAAGGGCTCCTCGGCTGTGTGCGTGGGGGTGGGTGGGGGTTTTACCTGTTGCCCGTTGATTGATTAACGAGCCACAGGCGTACGGCCCCACCGATCCTGGGCCCAATTACCTAGACCCGAGGCAGGCGTGGCTGCTGAAACTGGGCTGGTCTCTGATTGGCTCACGTGCAGTCAAGTGGGCATCAGGTAAAACCCAAGATGGAATATTCCCACTTCAAATGTAACGGGAGTTTGTTTTTCTATTTCGAAGCTCGGATTTTCAGATTGGGGTTTTTCCCAGGCGGAGGCTTGGAGGAACCCCTCCCTTCTCGCGACAAACGAAACAACCCTCCACACCCCCCCCCACCTCCTCCCCTCCTCCCCCTCCTCCTCATCCTCTCTCCGCGCTCCCGCCCCGCCCCGCCTCGGCTTGGCTCACCACACAGTAAGATGGAAATATGACACAGTTTGCCGTCTCTCCTGCCTGGGCGCGGGCGCGACACATTTCCCGGCGACTCGCGGACGCTCCCAGAACAGCTGCTGTGGACTGTTGTGACAGCGCAGGAATCCATCTTCCTTCCACTGCACTTCAATTCCAGTTCAGTCACTCCCTCAGTCACTCCCCCCCCCCCCTGCCCCTCTTTCCAGAGTTTTGCAAAGCTGTCATTCAAAGGCGGCTGGATGAGGTTTGTTAGGCTGTGGGTGGGGTAAGGACATGAAGTATTACTTTATTTTTTCTTTTCGTTTTTAAATTGAGCTCGGCAGATATAATTACGGTGTTCCATAGTCTCCGTAGCGCGCCACGCGGCCTCTTCACGTTTCCTCCGCGCACGGCCCCGATATTAAGAGAGATGCTTTTTGATCTCCCATCTCCTCTCATCATCGTTATCTGCGGCTTGACAGCGTTTCGCCATCCACGCAGGTGTGCCTTTCCGACAAATCTGCCATCACACGAGGAAAATAGAATGAAAGGTATTTGTTCTCCTCCGTTTCTTGTACTCATTAGTTTGATGAGCAGCAGAAAGGAAAAACAACGTGTCCTTCCATTGAACTGTGAGTGGGGGGGGGGGGGGTGTTAATGTTTGACACAGTAAATAATTTTAGAATAGACACCTGTTTTTCACCGGCGAGGGTTCTCTGCACTGACTGAAGCGGCAACATCGACGCAGCAAAAAGTTTTAGAGTCAAGATGTAAATCCCAGCCCCCCCCCCCCCACAAAAAATGTGCTTGCTGTCGGACATTCTGAAAGCGTAATGAACTGTTTTTTTCTTCTTCTAATAATCTCTCTTAAACAGATGGCATTCATGTTGCACTGGAATTGTTTAGCTTTGGGTAAAAGAGCTTAAATATTTAAACAGCAAGTACATATACCGTGTGTGTGTGTGTGTGTGTGTGTGTGTGTGTGTGTGTGTGTGTGTGTGTGTGTGTGTGTGTGTGTGTGTGTGTGTGTCTGTGTGTGTGTGTGTGGAAGGCATGGGGATTAGCTTCCGCCCTAGGAGGCGACCGAAAACTTTCTAAAAAATGAACAGACGCCAATTATCTGTCACAGTTAACGGTGCAAAGTTAAGTAAATACGCTGCAAAAATATGCAGAAATGCTACAGTGAAGCTGCAAATAACAATTGAGTATTTCCCAAACCAAATAAGGTGCAATCAAATACAGCTCAATACATATTGGTAACTTTCCTTTCTGGTTCTAGGTTTCATAGCTTTTGTTTGAAGGAAGCTTTTTATCTCAAGCACTGTCTGGTATCCTGACATCAATTCTAAGCCTAGGTAATCCCTGTAGGAACCCTTAGCACAGGCAGCGTTAGTACCAAGAGCTACCCATTGAATAATAATGAATCCAAGACATCTCTGTTGTTCTTGGCGAAGGAGCATTGCTACTAACGTGCTCTTAAAGGAACTGCTTAGGCGTGTGGTTAAGTTGAGTAATAGGTGAAGACCACCTTCCAACAAATAAACTTCCCGCTTCGCGGCTCAATATATACAAATGGGGGGGGCGGGGTAGGTAATGGAACGCCACACATTCTGCAACACCATGGCAACCGCTGGGTAAAAGGCCCCTGATCCCGTCCGACGCTGCGGGCTGGTGTCAATAATGAACGGCAAAAGCAAATACTCAAATTAAAGTGGAGAGGTGGGGGGATTTATCCCGACCGCCTAAATAGACTTGTCGTCAAAAAGGCTGTAGTTGCTCAGTCGCAAAGAGGCGGAATGAGGTCTGAGGAAATAGGTTTTTTTGACGGTCTGCGAGTGAGCTGGATTGGATAATAATATGTAATTTTCTTTTAACAAGCACCGTTTTAATAAGGGCTTGAAACTTTGACATATTTGTGTGAAAATCAGTCATTCATCAAAAAAGAGAGACCGTCTCCGTTACGTGCAACGGGGAGCGAATCGGCACTTAGGGGTGCTTGCCGAGGCTGTAGCCCCGTCGGGATTTTGCATACAGCACCCCCAAGGATTTCCTGCCAATTTTACAAATCAAAACGATTACTGTCCAACAATTATTGTAAGTTTTATATTTATTTAAGACTGATGATTAATAAAACAGGCAAATGTAGAGCAGTGGGGTAGATGTGTAATGGAGACACTGGATAACACATTTACGCGCTGCCCGTTTCCTGTTTCTCCAAATATTTTAAATACAAATCATTTCCACCTCGGAGATTTTCAACAAAAAAATGTTTTACAGATAGGATTTACAATATAGAGCTTCTGTTGTCTAAAGTTTTTGATGACTAAGAATTTAAACTTACCTCAATCTCCCGACAGGACTCATAAAGTGGCATCTTGTATCAATGTTATCTTTAGGTTGTTGCTTACAAATTAGCATGACATGATATGGTAGCTTGATTGTAGCTGCTTGCTAGCATAGAAGATTTTATCATGACTGCCAAATCGGGGGCAATTGTGACACGGTTGCTGTATCTATCATGTGGTAGACTTATTATACTTATATTCTAATTACCATTACATTTCGCGTCACCTTCTCCTGATTTCCACAATCTTCACAGTTCGCAGGTGCGATGGGAAAGCAACCAAAACCTCTTTTTTTTTTTTTTTTTTTGTTTCGCGTTTCAGAACGTTCCGGGCCTCAACGGTTCCTTATTTCGTTCCTGCGCCTCGGTGGAGAAGCATCTTTTGTTGCCAAGAATGGAACTTGATTGTCATCCAGATCCAAGACGCTTTGATGAGTCTGGCATTGAAAATCTGGATCTATCTACTGATGACAGCACCGTCACAGACAAAGCACACATCTACCACCTAAATCCGAGAGGGATATTTTCAAATGATCTGACGCCTAACTGGAGAAAAGACCCAAACATATCGACACGCAAGTATCGGGTCAACGCCGTAAAGGCTGCTTTGGCGTTGCTCGACTACATGACGTTGTGTGTCACCAAAGATCCTTAGAGTCAAAGTCCACGCAAAACTTTGAACTTTTACATCGAGAGTTTCAAAATGCTGGTGTGATCGGGATCTTAGAATTGAATCAATAGACTAATTATTAGGAAATTAGATATAATAATATTGAAGTAATATTTGGTTATGGATCACTTATGTACCTGTATTCACGTGAAATCATGCCTTTGTAAAATACAATTTCTGTTCCTCTGGCTAAACTCAACCGACCATTGTAGCAGTTGCATTTATGTAATATAATTTTGGGATACGTAATATATTATGTTTATATATATTAAGATCATTTGCCGATCTTTTATTTTTTGATACATATTTTCGCAACGCTAATAGATGATGTGTGCCTTGAGGAACTCGTTTCCGTCAGACATCTTGGGAGCGCCACACGCTTCCACGTCCTTTTGGGCCGGCTTATTTAAGCAGCCAGTCCCTCCTGCCCCGCCTGCTTTGCTGCGTTGCTGCGCCCCCTCCACCTCCCCTGCATCCACATGTTGGCCTCCAAGCTCAACACTCCTTTATTTCTATCTCACAGAGCAAGATTATGTTTGCTGTTCGCCTCGCCAGGAGTGATGAGCAGCAGAGCCCAGACGCCAACCTCACAATGCATGTTAAATGAAGATAAGCATTATATAATAATAAGTAAATATAGTCAGTGATACTTTTTTTCAATGTCAGTTTTTTTCCAATGCCAAATCCTAAAGTGATTTTTCAGACTCCACATGAGACATATGAGTCGTGAGATCTAGCAGGATCCGCGTTCGGCCACAATAGATATTTTGTCCCGTATATTTTGTGCCATATATTTTATTCCAATTATGCAGTGCCTACCCCACACCTAGCGAAGGGTGGGTTCATTAACCATAACGTAAAATGCTCCCCGATCAAATACCCTACAAGTTAAAAATCTGTGTTTTTCCCTCTTCACATCCCCACCCCCGTTCTGCTCATTCTATCGCCTGCTCCTCCCAATTCCTTTTTTCTCGCACACACCAGCATGAATTGCATGCCCATGTATTATGGATGGGAAAATATAAACAGAAAGCACGAGGCATTTATTTGACACACTTGTGAGCTCACAAGACAGAAGAGATTAGAATGGTCAAATGAAGCAGGAGGAGGGCGGGCAAAAGAGATAAAGGAGGGAATCTGGCTCATTTTTCCTGCCGAGTCCCTCTGCCTGCTGTCTTGTAACCAACTGCATGAAGCGACCACTCTTGCCGGGAGTCTATTAAAAAGCGGGTCCTTATGTTATCCAGGGCTTATGAATGCGTTGTTGTGAAAATGACTCCTCTCATTAAGGGGGACGGCACCTCCATCAAGCGCAGGTGAGCTCCAGGGGACCTCCCCTCGCATCATAAATTACAATAAAGATTAAATTGATTCAAATGAAAGATCACTCCCAAAGGTAAAAATTGGGTCAAAGGACTAACTTTAGACTGAACGGATGCTAACTTTATTGCTTAGGTGGTAATTTGGATATCAGAAATCCAAAGGATAGTTAACCCTTGTGGTCATACAATATTTGCACCTTGATATTTTAAACACGCGCTATCCCCAGACAACGCCCTCATTCGTATTGTAATACAGATTACACGTCGAAGTCTACATTTGGTTTGAGAAAAACTTGATCTCCTTTCGGGTCTCCGGATTCCTCCAAATGCCTATGGAATACTAATGTCGACTAAAAAGATTTCTCTGTCTTTCATGATGAGACAATAAGCCAAGAATGAACTTGGCTTCCTTAGCAAAGGCTCAAAGGGTTAGGGTTGGACAGAGTTTCTCACTCCGTGGCTGGTAAATGCACACTTGTAATGCCTCAGGTAAGTTATAGTGTGTATGTATGAGACTATCGAGCTAAAAAGAGTTTAGCATCTCCAACAAACAAGACTTCAGTTGCACTGCATTCAAGTTCCGCCTGTTTGCATTCAGCAGAACAAGCAAGGCTTTTAAAGTAAATATTAGGGTTGTGAAGAGAACAGGACTCAATAAATTACCCCGAAATCCCCGTACAGGTGCATCTGAACTATTTTTGAGACGACTCGAGGATTGATAACATCGGAGGACACCGACTGACGATATGATATCCAGGAAATATCAAGGCATGGGGAGAAAATTACAGACATCAACACAGCAATATCACAGCCAAAGGGAAAATAGTACGTCTGCAGTTAAAAATAAAGCTATGAATATATCAGTGTGTTGGGTTACAATTTCCATGAGGGCCCAAGTGAATATAAACACAATGTGCAATACACTATTGATGGATTGAATGGTGGATATGACTACCTTTCAGCAAAAATGACATGAATGCCATAAATCACCAAAACCTGAGATATAACCGTTATCAAAAAGTCCTCTACAGCAATATATTTTGTTTGACTCTATCGCAATAAACACGTTATCAAATCTAGTGAGTTGTACACACTTCAATTGTGTTAACTTACAATAACAATTCCCAGTATTCTCTAAAGAGGTCAAATTACCCCATATTTTCTTTTTGGAATTGTTTTTTCCCTTTTCATTACCACAGCCAGCGACACAGCGGATTTGATCGATAGAGCAAAACCACTTAACGTTTAGTGGCAAAGTCAATACCTTATACAGGCAGTCCCCGCGTTAGGGAAGGGTTGGGTTTTCAGGTCTGTCTGTCAGTCCAATTGGCATGTAAGTCGGAACAGTTACGTACGGTTCACATCCAGCATCGATTAGTCAAATGTTTGTCTCAATGTATAGACTATATTTTACCATATATTATAATAATAATAAAGGTAACTACAGTACAGTACAGTATTTATAATTAAGAGAGAGAGAGATAGAGAGGGGGCGGGGGGGGAGCGACCAGTGCCTTTGCCAGTGCCTTGGTCCCCTTGCCAAGGCACTGGCAAATAAACGACTGTGGTAAAAGTGAACGTCACTCATTAGAATACTACTTGAGTAAAAGTCTTGAAGGGGCTGATATTAAAGCTATCTATCTAAGTATCAAGAGTAATTATATGGTATTAAATGTACTTAAGTACCAAAAGCAAATGCTGTGGAGAAGAAAAAAGCCACTTTGTTTAATTTGCTATAAGCCCGTTTTTTTTTTTCTTTCTTTTTTTTTGCTCTGATTTATTAGATATTTTTTAGATAAGCATAAGAGGCATTTGGTAAGACGCATCTTTCACTCTGACATAAGAAAACATTTGTGGTAAGTATGGCCACGGCGGATGTTGGTCTCCATCAGTCCATCAGTCTTAGCGGGTGCAGGTGGGGCAGCACCACCGCTGGAGGAGGCCGTCCCTGTGGGCGTGGCTCTCCAACACGCTGCTCTCGTCGTGGCTCTCTGGGACACGCCTGTGCTTGTTCAGTACCAGTGCTGCAAAAACTAAACTGAACACGGGCAAGGTTGCCAGGTCTCCAAGACAAACCCAGCCATGCCCCAACCCGAGGGAAAAACAAACAAACAAAAAAAAAACCCGCTTCAACACTTAAAAAGTAGCTGAATACTCTGAACACGGGCTGCACTTTTATTTTGTAGTGAGTAACGAAGGTGCAGAGGGGAAATGTATTGGAGTAAAAGTTAATGCTTTTGGGGCTAAATGTTGCCAAGTGAATGTTAAAGTTGAGAGAAATATAATAACTCAATAACTCAAGTACAGTAACAAAGTATTTTTACTTTGTAACTTTACACCATGGATTGGATGGATTGTAAAATCTAAATAGACACGGTGAAGTTGGAGTTTAGTTCAAGCTGACTGTTTTTGGACATTGGAAACCACGGATTAGTTGCTCTATCCAGTTACAGACATACCACGCGTACAGCTCTTGTTTTACCAGAAGTAGTTTAAGAATACACCACTTTCCTCTCACACAGAAGCAAGTTAATACACCAAAAGTTGTGTAATGTACCTAGTTTGGTGTTCGAAGCCACCACAACATATTGTCAGACAGGGACAAACCTGCATAGCCGGCACCATTTACAAGTTGCACTTTCCTGGCACTACAACTATAATTTCGATTGCCAACTCGACAGACCACTCAGAGTACAGGGGCGGGGTTATTAGCCCCCTCCCTTTTGGGCCTCCCACCCGAGACCCATCTCTTGAGACTACACCCTGGAACACTTACAGTGACCCGTGTACCCAATCAGGATCTCTTTAATCGCTTTGATAAAGTAATGAAAATCTCTTTGCCCTTTACTCTCTTACGTACTTTCCTATGAAAAATATGTTGAGGAAACAACATAGGAAACCTCCAACATTTCTTACTGTGCCCCCCCCCCCCCAATCAAAGCTTTCGGGCTCTCTCTCCCCAGTGGTGCAGGAGCCTAGAACGACCACACTGCTGGTGCAGCGGATAAATGATACTCAAAGGTCAGTTTTGAAGCCAGGAACTTAAAAACAGAGTCGGGAAGCGACCGCACCCCTGCCAAAAACATCTCCAGAGTAACGCACCTTCGAGTTGCCGGTGCTGGCAGTCCATCTCACATTCATCCATCATTTTTCATTTTTCTTCAGATCTGGGATCGGACAGGGGCTTAAGGACAGCAAGCCGAGGGGGAAGAAGCCGGTAGCTTTTTGAGGGCTGGTTATTTGTTGCCCTGGAATGTTTACCTCATCAGAGCGAGCCTTGAACTTGAGCTTTCAAACAATTTCAAACCCTTCAACTTTCCTCTACCAGAGTCTCGGCCAAACAAGGCAGACAAGGGCTGCATGGTAATCTGCAGTTATCTACTTGAGGTGGAGACGCAGCCCTTAGACGTGGTGCTGTTCGATTCGAGAAATGGGCAACATCTTCGCCGCTGGTTCCCGTTCCCTCGTTCCGTCCAATTTTCAGGTATCAGAAAAAAAGAATTCTCGACAGGATAACGATCATCTTTCTGACCGTACACTGGAGATGCAACGGCACGCGGTACGTTCTCGAGCCGTTCGGTACGCCCCCTGCGGTTCAACACGCACACGTGAACCGTGGTGTTACGGTATCAAGGCAGAACTCCGCCGGACGCGTTGGCGTAGCGTACGGGCGCGGCGCGGCGTGACGTAGGCGCTTCTTCCTATTGAATCCACCGTCGCCGGCCTCACCGGCCACGTCAGCCGTGCGTGGGCTCCCGGCTACGCAGCCCTTTCAACAGAAACAGGAGATAAAACTAGATAGAAATGTTTTTCGTAAACAGTACAATCAATCAGGATGTCCAGTCGGAAAATAACCCCCTGGGGTGGGCCTGTCCCTCTTTATTACGGACCACTCTTGAACGGTTCTTTTGTAGGAGCGACGGGAACCGAGTCTCGCCGGAAAATGTTTCCCCTACTGTGTAAAGAGATGGCCGATGCTCCTCCCTCGCCTCCCTCGCCAGAAGGCGTGCTGGCTGGAAAAGGAGCGCGCCCACCGCCACGGCAGGTTCACAGAGCGAAGGCACACGCACTGGTCTGACTGTGAGGTTCTGTTTCAAGAAGTTATTTTACTATTATTATTTATGTGTGAAAAATACTGTTTATACCTGTTGTACACAAAAATAACTAACTACAGTACAGGTTTTATTTTTATTGTGAAAAGTTTTTTAAATTATATATGTAATTATATATATATATATATATATTAGTGACCGGAAATTAATATTTGAATTATCCATTCTCCTGGACAACTCCACTCTAGTCAGATGAACTTATGCAAATTCAAACAACCCACCAATGAGCTTGAACCCCACCTCCCCCCACAGTCACACACAGAGAGCACTACACCACTGTAGTTATTTGTGGCAGACTACTATGAAAATGTTTTTCACACCTTTTAACTTTTTAATCTTTTTATTTTATTTTCTGAAATATAAAGATACCGAAACCATACAGTTACCATGGCCCCAAAACCGTGATACGTACCGAACCATGAGCCCACTGTAATGTTGCATCCCTACCGTATACCCACAGTATGAACAACTCATACAGACTTGTCAAAAGTTAAAACAGTGGAAATAAAACAATGTTTCCAAAAATTGCTGCAACTATTTGAGCAGTTAGGGTATGGAGTAGATGATGCACTGGCCAATAAAGAGAAAATTGGAGAAACAAAATATTCTTCCACAAAAATTTGAAAAAAAAAAGAAATCCCGTTGGCATTTTTTATGCAATATCAGCTTATCAACAATATTATGATACAAAGTTATATATATATATATATATATATATATATATATATAAAGAAAATTTCACCATGATGTGGGATGTAGAGTAATGGTATAGTAATCTGCACACATCATAGAATTGCATGTCAATGATTTTGGTGAGAAGACATTAGGTGACCATCTAAACAGAAAAACACCTGTCAGCTCAACATTAACCACAAACTATACAAGAGCTCAATATAAATCAAAAATGAGTGGTATCATTTTATAGAGCAGTGCTTTATGGGGAATTATTGACCGTTTGGAGGCATTTCCCTGTATGCGAAGGATGTGGTTATATAAACACAGCAACGGTGCCACATTTTATCATAATTACTATTATTACAGTAATGCATTATTTATTATCTTAGATTTTCAGATTCCGAGAGGCAAAAAAAGCCAAGCAGCCCCGTGACACATTCCTTGCAGGGCACGTGACGCCTCAGAACTCGGAGCGAAAAGGGGGTCCGTAAAAAAAAAAAAAGAAACGAGACAAGCGGCTCCCTTTCTTGCGTTAACTCGGCACCTTGTGGCCACGTAATATCAAGATCAGAGTCCAATATGCCGCATCGACTGGCTGAGGAGATCTACCCGTTTCCAAGCACCAACCGCTGTGCCGCCTGTCAGCCGCATGACAAATAACACTCTAGGGTCCTCAAATGCAGCAACTTTACAAAGTTGCATAGAGATGAATCCAAGTTCTCATTTATGCATAATTCATCACCGTTATTCTCTGTATTCTGTCACTCGGCAATATATTTGAGTTCAAGGGCAAAGATGAAATGATAGTACAAAGGGGTTGGATAACTCACAGTGGTAAAATGGCATTATATCTCATGTTTAAAGTTTAATCAACACTGTCACTGAGCCCACACAAGACTCAGTCAGACTACTCAATTTCAATGACTTACTGTGCTCCTTCCTACAGTGTATATGCGCGAGTGAACGTGTGTGTGTGTGTGTGTGTGTGTGCGCGGGAGTGTGTGTGTGTGCGCGTGGGCGAGTGTGCATGCGTGTGTGTTATTGTGCAAGCCTGCTTGTGACCATCCATAAAAACTAACATGTCCTAGAAACTTTCCCTTCACCGAGTGTATTTTTGGTACAGAGAAAGAGCTGAACATTTACCAATTAATGCAATATGTTCCACATACATATTTCATAATTGCTTTACCAATTAATTTCATAAAGTCCTCTCCCTCTCTCTCTCTCTCTCTCGCTCTCTCTCTCTCTCCGAAGCGGCTGTACCAAACCTGGTCTCATTCATATATGCAGTTTATTCCGCCATGGAAACTACAGCGGAAATCTTATTACTGTTATTACTGCACCACATTTCTTTTCCTTTCTTTTTCTTTTTGAAATCTGAAATGACCACACTTTGCCCGACTTTCCTGCACATGTACAGTAGCCGAGTCAGATGTCACTCTCCCGGCTTCCGAACAGTAATTCACCATTCCACACCGTGGAACACTGAGAACCATGGCATTTGGTTGGGTTCTTGCTCCTGTGATAGTTCCTCATTAATATGCAAGAGTGAAACAAACTACACCCTATTTATGATATAGCGATAACCCCTCTGCTTATAAATCAGGGTTAATAAAAATGGTTTATGCGTTGCTGGCTAATTATTTTCTTTTGTCTTTGATGCGGAAATAGAAGCACCGGGACGTATCCTTGACATTATTCGCGATCGTTACCGCGCAGGTTTACGGGGGTTTAGCATGCGGCGCTGCTCATGGATCTTATCCGGGCGCCGCCGACCACTCTGGTGGGAGATTTCGGGATGGCAATATAGAAAGTTATTACGTTTGACAAGAAAATATCACTATAATTTTCCTTTCAGAGCCATTTTCTTGAACTCAAAACAAACAAGTCACGGCATTACCATATACAAGGCGTCGTGGAGAGGGGGGAGATTATGTCCTCTTGACAAGCCCAATTTAGCTGTGTGCACTAGAACACATTACACTCTTTATTTACCGTCTCCGAGGACATTAAGAACACTTTGCGGCCCAGAGTGCCAGCCAGATCTATGTCTCGTTGATGTGTGCTTAAGATTCCGGGCTGCGAGTGGGTACAATTTTCATTGAGGATGACAAGATTGCCAATTTGAGAGTACATGTGTAAACAGCATTCTCTTAATCTTCAGAGGTGCGCGTGGTCTGCGGCTGCACGTTGTATTCCCCTCCCTCCCGGATCGCTTAATGAGGGACCGCTCCAATTTGCGCTATTAATTGCGCGTGACTTTCCTCCCCTCATTTCTCACGGGGGCGCTCGCTTCGGGGAAAAAAAGGGGGGGGGTCGAGATGCAACGCGTTACTTCTGTTTAATGTCATGCAAAGTCCATCTCTCTGAGTAGGGGCCAATAATCTACTGCTACATGAAGTGCTGCTGGCAGCGGCCCCCCGCGCACTGGCGGTGACGGGGAGCGCCGGGGTATCAATCAGCGTGTCGGGGAACGTAATGAGAGAGAAATAATCCCCTGTGGTCCGGGGCGAGCCTGACTCCTTCCGTCGGCGACACCGGAGGGTGCCGGGGGCCAAGGTGATCCCCCCCTCCCCGGGGGGGGGCGCATCAGAGCCATGGCAACGGATGTGACAGCAGGAATACCGAAATAGCCTGGATTTAATCACTCTGACATCTTTCCAAATGAAAGAAAAAAACCTTCTTTGGGTATTTTGAGTGGATCTCACCTGCCCACATCGCCTCTGTCGCTGTTTACGTTGATGCCCACCTTATCAAGTTTGGGATTTTTTTTTGAAAAGCAGTTATTTGCAGGTGTGTGTTTGGAGCTCGCTCCTCAGAGATCCAAACAGCGTCACCGCCTGTGTGACGTCACTCAGTCGGTGGCTAGCACCTAGGCCACGCCTCCGTAAACAATTTCGAGGTCACCGGGACACATGAATGCATGTATTTGAATGCACGGCGGGTAAAAAAACACCACGTGCGCGCACACACGCACACACACACACACACACAGGGTTATCCATACTCAGAATTCTGCCAACGCAAGGGCTTTCAAAGGTGGGCCAAAGGCTCAATCATTGTGTTCGTTCGGCGATGGACGGTGACTTCAACAGACATTTATTTAAATGAAAATCTTCGATATTGGCACTTTAACGGCAATTGGTACATCGATATTTGTAACCCGCTCTCAATTTCAGGCGGTCATTTCAGTAGGAACAAGCTAAACACTTGGTCTCAGTTCATTTGCATCAATTTGACAGTTTGCTGGCAGGATCCTTCTCTCTCCATCTCCCTTCCTCTATCTCTCTCTCTCTCTCTCTCTCTATATATATATATATAGATATATAGATATATATACATACATATACAGGTATATATCACATCGAAGCAGCAGACTGAGCAGGAACCCTGAGTTTAAAAACAACTTCTGCAAACTGAATGCTGGCAGATTAAATATTTTCGTTTGTATTTCTCTTCAATCATACGTCATTATATCCATCTGGTTGTTGATCGTCGCTCGCC
>NC_137202.1:24115302-24157802 GCF_960531495.2 Zeus faber
ACTGTCCGTGTCCATTTGGATAAGCGAGGTCCGCCGCCACCTCCCGCATCGCACTGATGGGGCTCGTGCTCGGGTTCGACGACGCAATGAGTTTGAGCGATATCCTCAAAGTCCGGGGCCTCATTAAACTGACCGACGCGGATGCCGGGGGGACGCGGACATCTAAGCGAACGGCCGGCCGCCTTCCTTCGCATCCCGCATTTAGTCTCCTAACAACCGGCCTGTTAATTGAATATGGTTGGCGCAAGGTGGCTTTTCGACAAAAACGGCACGCTTGAGAAAGCGTGCCCAGAAAGGGGGGCGGAGGAAATGCGTGTTTTCCTCAGACGCATTCTCGCAAACCATTCGTACAGTGAGTGGGTTTTATGAGCGCTCGGCTAATTCGGCTCAGACTGACTCTCCGAGACGGTCCACTCACTCCGTTTTGCAGCGGCTGCGTGTGTGTGTGTGTGTGTGTGTGTGTGTGTGTGTGTGTGTGTGTGTGTGTGTGTGTGTGTCGCTTTCGCTAACAATCAGAAGAATTTCCCAGTTTTCCCCGAAGTTGGCACCGTGAACACATGGTAATGTCCGGGACGCGCAGGGTCTGCACATTTGCCGGGTGGGGTGGGGTGGGGTGGGGGGCAGTGACCTCTTGCTCTTTTTAACTTGATCCGCTGTCAAAATATAAATATGGAAGGCAGAGAGCTCACCTCTGCACTCTCGATTAGCAGAGCGGGGGGTGAGCGGGGGGCCAGGGGTGAGTTGGGAAGTCAGACGTTTTTGCACGGCGACTGTATAAACACAAGCCCGCGTGCACGTCGAGAGGTCCAATTAAAATCCGGCATTACGATTCAAAGCCGGACACAAGAATGAGCGCGGGGGGTTTTGCGTGGTCATAATTATTGTTGTCATCGTTGTTGTTGTTGTTTTGTTTTTTTGAAATATCGCATCCGAGAACGGGGCCAGGAGAGGCCCTCATTAAACGCTATGTTTCCACGAGGAGCACTTTTCTGATCCCTAGTCTGAAGTCGAGGAAGCCCAGATGACTTTCTGATGAGTCCTGACCACACTTGAATCTCATTCAATCCAATTTGCGGTTTTGTACTTTCGCCCGTTTTTCCCTTTTTTTTAGTTTTTTTTCTCCCCCCTCCTTTGTGCTTTCCCTCCTCTTCCTCGGCTATAAGACCCACAATCCTTTCAGATCTCAAGAGGCTTAATCAGTGTCTGTGTCAGACTCACTCACAGCAGCCTTTGGCCACAGCGGATATTATCCATCTTTCCCCTCTAACAAATCTGTCAATCCACACAACGGGAAATGAAACTTCTCCTCTTTTTTGCCAACAAGCAGCCTGTTTGTTTGTTGTTTTTTTTTGTTTTTTATTTGCGAGGAAGCCAAAACGACATGGGTTCGACATTAAATTGGGGCCCAGGTGAGTGGTGGCCGGGTTACGTGAATGTGATGCGGGGATGCTCGCTCTATGCAAAGAGGAAATGCAACCCAGGGAAAGTGGGCTTTGATTCCCTCGCATTTACATAAACCCTCCCAACTACGCTTTTAATAAGTGATATGCACCTAGGGAGTTGTTGGTGCATGGAAGATTAGCATACTCCAAACAACAAAACCAATGATTTGTGAAAAAAATAAAATTAAAATGTGGGTACAAAGGGTTGGGAATTGGAGGATGGGGGTTAGTAGGAGGGGAAAACAGACCCCACTGTTTTGAATTTCATTTGGAATAACACCACAGTTACTGGGGTGGCAGTAAAATCACTATCCTTTATGAGTCCCAAGGTAATGGCTGAGTTGTTTCATAGTGCCTCCTAGTGGCCCCAATGAAACCATAACGACACTGCTGGAGTAATGGAAGCACAATAACATTATTGTTAGTAATATACAGTGTTAAACATATATATATATATATATATTACAATCATTATTTTCTATGAATTTTGCATTTAGTTGAAACTGACTACATCGTATATTAATTGTGAGGATTATTACTCATTTTGTTTGTATATATTATGTTAATTAAGTGTATACTCTTACTCTGTATTCTACTCTTGTGAACCATCCCATGATGTACTACATCATCTTAAATGTATTCAGGCGTTAATCCCACCATATTTTATTATTTACATTTTTAAGAATGATATATATATTCATATACACACGCACACACACACACACACACACACACACACACACACACACACACACACACACACACACACACACACACACACACACACACACACACACAATATATATAGTGGATTATTTATATATTTGGGGGATTTAAGACTATAATGATACAATAAGACCTCAGATTCTCATTCAAATGAAATGTCTCCTGTTCTATTTGTATATATCAGTGTGTACAAACAATCCTAACAGGGGAAAGTGTCTGTGCTGGATCATATACCTCATTCACACTAGAGGGGGCTAAGTCATTGAAAGCAAGAAAACTTGAAACAGACTGATTCCAAACAGCAGTTATGTTGAGTTTATATTATCCCATTACAAATAACTTCTACTTTGAAGAAAAAACTCTGATTTTATTAAAGAAACTAATTAATGGTGATAAACTGTTATGTCTGGCTCAGCCACAGCAGAGATTACTAATTCCGGTCAAATTAATCCCTTTCCATCATATTAACCCCGAGAGTGGACTGACTTTTTTTTTTTCCACAGGGTGAGACAAAAGGAACACAGAAGATACGGGACAGTGAATCCACTCTCCAATGCCCGGGATTAATGAGAAAGTCCGTTAATTTTTTCGACAACTTTAATTTGCATGAATTTGAAAAGCCGTACTAATTGGTATTGGACGGCCGCGTGTCGATGGGGGAGAACGGGTAGAATATCAGCAGGTGCTAAAAGACTGTATTGTGTGTAGTGTTTTGACTGGGTAAGACTGGGTCTATTGTTTGTGCTACAGACTGAAACACAAAACAAAGAAAATGTAATTGTACAAAGCACAATGCACAAGGCAGTTCCACAAAAACTGCTTAGTAATATTAAATATTTGGATCCGTTCTGCAAAATAAAACTCAATTAGGCTCGGAGGCAAAAAAAATAAAAAAATAAAAAATCCATAATCTGTCTCCTCAGATTTACTGTTAATAATGCAGCTCCAGCAGAGCTCGCACCCGGAAGGCAGAGCCCCGAAGGCGGAGGCCGAAAGGCAGTGCTGCTTGTTCCATCTGCCACAGATGTTCAATGGGCTGCAGGACTTCCTGTTGTTTGTTTTTATTTATTTATTCAGCCTACCTCCCTCTCGCCAAGTGTCTAGGGGGTGGGTCTGCGCTCATTGTGTGCCCGCGCAGATGATGTCAGCTGAGCGGGGAGAGAATTCTGTCAAGAACAGGGTCTGGAAGCGGTCGAAAGGAGACGCTGCGCAACGCAAACGGCTGGAAGCCTCCTCGCCGCTTTGCCCCCGAAAAACACAATTCCTCGAAAGTGCCATCGCGCATACTAATTGCGCGGCACCATCCCCGGACTGCGCGGTGTAAATGGCGACTTTGGGTCGCGAGCGAAGCCACGCTTCCTTGAGAAACGGCTCATTATGGAAGAAAGGGATGATCCGTGCGCTAATATCTAAAGCCTCCTCCTGCACTCGGAAGGGGACTTTGAAATAACGAATCCTTTGCTAAAGTCCATTTTATGCGTCGTTAAGTGAGCCGTCGCAGACTGCTTCCTCTAAAACACACACACTCTCACACACACACACATACAGATGAGTGTGTGCACAGATGAGTGTGTGTATTCTCACACACAAGTGTAAGAATGAAATGTAGGTCGGTCTATTCTGGGCTGCGGTGGTATCGGATACGCTTGTTGAGGGAATGTGTGCTCACCGGGGAAGCAGCTGATTAATATTTGCGTGACCCCTGCGAGGTATAACCACGCCGTGGCCTTCCACGCGAGACACTCGGAGGCCCGGGATTTAAGGGAGGAGAGCCCCCAACCCGACCTCATCACCCTTCGCACGGATGCATTGATCCGCGAAGCATAGCATCGTTGTCGTGTTCCCGTATGAAACATTTGGCAGGGATGAAAGAAAACCGAATTAAGGTTATGTGATGTACAAGTCGCTAATGTTAGGCAGCGTCGCTTTAGTGGAGCCGGGACCAGACTCAAACGTAAACATCTTGGGTTTACAGACGGGGCCGCACTCCTGAGGATCAGCAGTGCACTTCCCGAGGGAGAGCCGTGTCATAGGATACGTAGAGAAAGAAAGAGCATAACGGCGCGGGGACAGGCGCGTGTGCACACACACACACACACACACACACACACACACACACACACACACACACAAATCCACAATTACATTACAGTACATCCCTTTGGTCAACAAATCCAACCCAATGACTCGCTATAACCCTCACTGCTCGGTCAGGCGTGCACGGATTTGATGGAACATCTGTTTGGGGAGCGTCCCATCATCAGGGGGAATGGGAGCAGAAATCCGGACGAGACAGCGAGCGCATTGACATGCAGAACAAAACGATGAAACCTGCAACAGAAATAACAATGGAAAATATAACGGGGGGTGGGGGGGGGCTCGTGTGCTGAGGAATGAAAATAGGTGTGCTACTGGTGAGAGACGTAAAGAAATGTACACTCATTTGTATTTAGCGGTGCCGGCTGTCAGCCAGACGTAACACGGCCTTCACCTCTTTGTCAGGATAATCTGCTTGCCGCTCACAGCGAATGATTAAGCGTTGCGCTCTCTGACACATGAGAAATCAATACTCCGGCCCCGCAGTGCACTTTATCCTGTTATACATTAATGACCAAAAAAATAATAATTAAACAAAATTCAGATTCTTACCAGTCGCGCTTGCAAGGACATTTATTTTCTTGCCATGAGACACCGAAGGAGAAGAGTCCAAAATAGCACTGCTTTCTTTAACTGCAGTGACATTGCTTTGGGCCATTTTTGCCTTTTGAGTTTATGTGGCGTCAATCTTGCTTCACACCTAATTCGTAATCGTATGCGATAGTCCCCCATTGGCCGTCGGATGAACTGCGTCTGGGTAAGGTAAGGTAAGATATGTAGGAACAACACATAATATCCTGTATATATATATTTATATGTATATATAAATGATTCCCATTTATATTAACATGTAAAATTAAAAATCTGAATGAAGTAAATAAAATAATAACCATTTTTATTTGTTGTTCTAAAATAAAAAGAAAAATGTTTTTTCCAATTTTCTCTACATTTGTGTTTTTAGCTATCTAAAAATCTTTTTTTTTTTTTTTTTTTTTTTTTTAACTATCCGCACTGGGTGATGTATAGTTATGGCTGAAAATCAAGTGCAGTCTTTGCTCCGCAGTTAACTTTAAATGAGCGGCTTGTACATCGGGCCCCTCTTTAACCTATTCAAATGATATCAGAGCATAACAACCTGGGCCCACTCGCTCTGTTTGTCTCTCTGCCATGCTACCTCTCGTTCCTCTGTCCCTGTGATTTATGTTGCAATGGAAAAATCTCTCGCTGCAATTTATGCCCTGTGCATGTGCGTGAGTGTGCGTGTGTGTGTGTGACCTGAGAACTCTATATACAAGCTGGCAGTGTATTAAGACACCAGTGTGCCTGTACTTCAAAAAGCCCATAGACCCATACATTATGTTTACAGTGAATAAGAGGCTATGCATTATACGATGCGCTTGCCTGCATAAAAAAAAAAAACATTGTCAAGCCTTTAAATCTTAATTTCCCACAATGTGAGAGTGTTACAAATGAAACGCTCAAATATGAACTGAGAAACAGCTCAGAGATAAGGTTCCCGGAGCCTTCTGAGTTCAGACGCTCTGCGTTTCATTTGTATTGAAACACCTTTTCCATGCACATTCTGAACTGCATCCTGAAACTGAGATGTTTGACGGCCAAATGGGGGAAGAGTGGCAGGCAGTTGCCGCGGGGAAGGGTTTATTTTTAACTTGAAGGCCATGTTGAAAATACGCCTTTGATTTGGTAGGGAGAGAATTTGGCACAATGTCGATCGAAAACATAAATAGGTTGGATGTGGTTCAATAGCGTGTGGCATCCTGAATACTTGAAATGATACGAAAGTATATATCTCTGAGCTTTTCCCGTCACAATCTCTAGACCAACAATTCTTTACAGGCTTCATATTGGCAAAGGCTTGCCATTTTATAGTGGAGGGCAAACAAGGTTAAAAAGAAGGTAAACAATGTGCTCCATTCCTATTACACTCAATTATTACATTAAGATAAAAATACATCCAAGCTTAACTGGGGAATGTGTACCACATCCAGAGGTATTGCGCTGATTTAGTGGAGCTTGCAAGCTTTGTCATGCAAGCTTCCTGGAAAAAAAGATTTTAATACTTATTATCCCTTTAATGTGCCAATGCCCCACCAATGGAAAGAGGGCAGTAGCTATACTCTTGCCAATCGATTACTACTTTTGTCTCAGTTTTTGACCTCAAGCTGGATTTCTGTCTTAAAACAAGACTGTGTAACTTCATTTTACCTGGAAATAGAAGCTTCAAAATCATTTTGATGGTACACTGACTTGTGATATGGAGAATGGCACCTCTTTCCTCCCCACCCACCCCCCTGAACATCTGTTCTTGCACTATGTAACTCCTGTGTTTGGGTACGAAACCAGGGGAAAAGTGTGTTACGCTTTACGGCACTACGTCACTTCCTTGATGTTTGGCTCAGGGTTTCCATTAGCCGATAATTACAGTTGTTTTGCCTGGTAAAATTTATTACGAAAAAAAAAAAAAGTTCCAAATGATAAACTTGCCAGTCAAAATGTCCAGAAATAATGCGCATACAAAGCGTAGCTGCTCTACCTACCCGACGGCGCGGGCGGGACGGGCCAGTGGTGCACCGGCCCCTCAGCCGGCGCACACGGGCCCTCAATTGCATTGAGCCACAGGGTTTGTTTTACCCTCTGACTCGCACGTGCGAGCCGATCTGCCAGGGCGAGCACATCTGTGTTTGCCGGTAGAAGGGGGCCGCCGTCTCCCTGTCTCCCTGCGGCTCCCCCGGAGCCATGGGCTGAGTTCTCGCTACAGAGGCAAGGTCCATGCAAGGGGCGCTGTAACCTAGGTCTACATTATATCTGTGTTCGTAACACAGACTGTTATTGACACGTGACCGATAAGGTTCAAATTTGTCTAGTAAAATAAATTATCTTTGGACCGAGTTTTACGGTAGTAGTGTAAAAGTGCAATTGCACTATCCCAAATATCAAAAGATACATAGTGCTGATTTAATTCAATGTCAGCAATTATGTGCAATATTTGATATTTGATATCACTCAACCCGGTTTTAACCACAGATGACCCCGTTCACCAGTAATAAATTGTTCTATACATCATCCGCCAATCAATTTCATATCGCAATCATGATTTAAAAGTACGCACTTTTCAAATCTGAGTTATTGTACGTTTGGAATTATGCATGTTAAATGTTCACTCGCAGTGTGACTGGGTCATGTGCTTCTCCACCAACCTCATTGCTATTTACACATGTAAGAGCCAAGTATGTGTCTTCATCACCTGACGGCAGGCTGCATCGTGATGGTTTATGGAATAGTTGTTAATACCACAAGATAACTTTTGACCTTAATTGCCTGCTCTGAGTATGTAATTGCAGCCTTTTTCTCTGTATTGACAAAGCCTGGTCGGTCTATTGGCTTCGTCTACAGACGCGTTTCCACCGCAGGAACTTTCCCCAGGAACTAGGAACTTTGGAAGGAACTCAGTGCGTGTCCACCACAGGGACCAGGGTCTAAATTATGTTCTGGGGACATTATTCCGGAAACCAAAAAGTCCCTGCTCTGGGCGACTTTTCAAAAGTACACGGAACTTTGAGTGTGGGGCTTGCAGCGCTAAACATTTCTGATTGGTCGAGTACTCGCAGCATTTTATTTCAGCCCCCATTTTTTTTTTTTAAATCTGCAGCCACAAACCAACTGCATGTAGTTTGTTTTTGTTCATTGTGCTTCGACACATCAACATCGCTCGGCCGCGTTTCTCCCCAAAGTGGAAGTTCGATTGCGCGAGACTTTCAGAGTCGCATTTACCCGAGAAAAAAAACTAAATGCAAGAGATTTCAGCAGTTGACCTTGTTTGTGGTGGTTTCGGGTTCCCTTTATCGGTCTGTTTTTTAAATTTCAAAACAGCTGTCACTTTTTCATCCAAATCTTCATGGAAATGCAGACAGCAACATGCTGAAGGAACCTTTTGGTTCTTTGAAAAAAAGTCCTGACCTAAAAGTTCCGGGCACTTTGGGTGGAAATGCGGCTTATCTCTCTGGACAGCAACTTTTTCCTGGGAAAGTAGTGAGATGGTGCTGCGCTGAAGAAAACAAGAGCCCTGTATTATCTGGACCATAGACCATAGCCATTTTTTTGTATAGAAATATGTGAAAAATAAATGGCTAACATTAGAATCAACATTTTACTACCTTCTACAAGATGGAGGGCTTTCTCAGAGACAACGGGGGATCGCGACGTTTTGGTCACATTGTGATATGCTAGTGCTTTCTCTATTGCAATCCTATCAAAATTGCCACCCGGTCTGCATCACTGTAGAATGCTCCTTTGAATAAAACACCACAAAAAATGTACCATTGGTCCCAAATACATGTGAGTCTAGATTAAATTAAACAATAAATCAACAACAAATAAAAACGTTAAAAAGGGCTACTCTCTGACTGGCTCGACCCATCACGTTTCTTCGTTCACATTCTGCCGCACTGCTACACATTTTGAGTTTATATTGAACAGCATGTTATGGATCCTTCATGCTGATAATCATGTTTTTACTGCGTAGACCTCACTGTGTGTGCATGAATGACAAATTATCAAAACCCGTGGATGTACTGAATGTTAGCCTGTGGTGGAAAATGAGTCCCCCCTTTGGGAATCAATAAGTATCTATCTAACTAACTAACTAACTAACAAACTAACTAAACAACTTACCAGGGAAGTTCACACACAGCAAGTTTACTGGGAATTGTCTGATAAACAAATATATCTGGCAAGCGACGGTTTTTGGGGGCAACAACATCTTGTTATTGAGAAAGGTAAGAGGAGAAAACTATACATTACGACCACAAACGCCTAAATATGAAGAGTTAACAGCAGAAGGGCAGAAGAGGATGGGCAAAACCAAGTTGAACATTGAAGCCGACGGGCAGCAGATGTCCACGCCTGGTTCCACACCTGTCAATCCGTGCCTGGTTCCACTACTGGTTCCACACCTGTCAATACGTGTCTGGTTCCCCTCCTGTCAATACGTGTCTGGTTCCCCTCCTGTCAATACGTGTCTGGTTTCCCTCCTCTCAATACGTGCCTGGTTCCACACCTGTCAATCCGTCCCTGGTTCCCCTCCTGTCAATACTTGCCTGGTTCCCCTCCTCTCAATATGTACCTGGTTCCACACCTGTCAATCCGTACCTGGTTCCACACCTGTCAATACGTTCCTGGTTCCCCTCCTGTCAATACGTACCTGGTTCCAGTCCTGTCATTCCAAGCCTGGATCCACTCCTGTCAAGAACAGGAGAATGAGGCTAAGCCCTCAACAGAAAGGGGGAAAATCGGGAAAGCTTTGTGGCTGTGGCCCTGTGCCTAAGGGACAAATGTGAATTCAGTCATAATTTGCTGTAAACAGCAACAATTTATGGATTCGTCCTGCCTTGTGTCAACAGTACAAGCTGCTGGTAGCGGTAGTGTTATAGGTTGGAACGTGGAATGGAATGTTTTCTTAGAACGCATGCGTCCCCTTAATAGCAGAATTTCAGTGTCACGGCATACCAAAGCATTGTGTTCGACCGCGTAGATCCCTTCATGGTCCCAAGGCGGGTATAGGCTACGTAATAAAATGGCCACAGAGTGTATAGCCTATTTTGAATTTGAAACTTCAGAACTATGATATAGTTCTGCTCCAATGCACCAGAACCAATTGAGACAAATCCTGTGCATTCAACGGTGGACACACACACACACACACACACACACACACACACACACACACACACACACACACACACAGGTGGACTTATCACAGGCACGCACACAATACCACTTTCTGCTTCGAACACGTCCCAAACACCCTGCTGATCACATCCTTCTCCCATTCTCTCCTTTACTGCCATAGCTATCACAGGAAGAGGCCACGTGACATAATTGCTGTTGTACGTCTGATGATTCCAGCTTTATGTTTTGTCAAGGACATATTGTTGTTTGTCTCTATGTTTATCTGTCTCACCTGTGTTGATTCTCCTTCCCCCTCTTCGAGAAGTAATGATGATAGATCAAAACATGGCAAGATCATCCTCCAAAGAGGGGGATTGGTGGCGGTCGTGTTTAATAAAAGAAAGCTGTGCTCTTGTCATCCCACAGGTCGTCCACAGGACAGAGTTGCTGTAAGCAGATGATGATTAATAAAGAGTGGCACTGCAGGTTGAGAATTTGAACTCCACTTGCAGATGAATTCCGTCTCGAATGCAATCGCATACAAATACTCTGTGCTGCATGCCAAGCATGCAGACAGCACAGGTAACAAAAAACTTTTTTTTTTTAAATTCAGGAACCAAGACCAAGCCATTCAGGTGATAATCAAGCAAACTTTTAAGTATGATCGCAGGACCTTCTCGAATCCTTGTTGTGGAGCTAAAGATCTGCTCAGCATAAGTATCCTGAAGTGAGATACTAAATTTGTACGAGTTGCGTAAGCTCTACTCTCACGCTAACACTGAGAGTCTGAACCTCCTAGTGGAGAGGTTACAAAATGTACCCACGGGAATTAATAAACTTTACGATCACGTTACGATCGGGAGGCGACAAAAAAAGGTTCAGACGAGCGGCTCTAATAGCTAACGCTGAACATCAGACAAAATTACTGATGACAACTCGCATAACTGTACATACGGTACTGCGGCTCGGATATCAAACCAAGACCTGAGTCATCGATAGTCTCTCCTCGCCGAGGCCAAAACAGAACAGCACGGCCGCTGCATACAGTAACCTACACCACGTGGAGCTGTGAGGAAATGTCTGTCATGTCATGTCTCTGCAAATGCTAGAATGATTCATTTCAGCTTGGTTTTTTTAAAATAATCTTTAAATGAAAGGGATTATTTAAGGTAATGTGAATATGTGAACATTTAGTATTTCTTACGGCCTATCAGTTGAAGGATGGCGGCAGGATAGTTTCTACACAACCTATCAAGGAGCAATACATATTGCATTGACCTCCACGCAGACTTAACTAGTAGCTAATATAACTGAACACAGTGGTGACAATAAAATATATGTAGTCTAAATATTTTGACACCACAACCTACATCTACCTTGTCGTACTGGTCCTCAGTTACCCTACATGGAATGCATTTAGTCCTGGCCCCCGCCACAGAGCCGAGCAGTGTTTACTTGCACGTTTATCCATCTCGATCATGTGTCAACTGGAACAGACCCCGAGAGTTAAGTGAGGGCAGCAGCCTCTCCGCACACGGCGGAGAGCCTTCGAATCCTCACCCGGTTTAGCTCCCGGGATACTCTCCGCTGGGATATTAACTGATTATACACTGCGCACAACATTATTAAGCATTGTGATTATGCACTGCGGACAAAGTTCGCGTTCGATGGGACGCAGCGCTGCGACCAAATTTGACGAAACGGAATCCTTGAATGTTGATGAACTCGAGCCGATGGAATGCTTGGGAGACACCGGCCGCCCTGCGGGTCACACTGCGGCCGCTCCACATCACACTCCTGCCCATCCCGACCGGCGACGATCCCACGTTCTCGGGGGCCGACGCGCCAGCTTGGATTGGGTATAAGCAGGGATCCGTTATGCTCCTCGAATAAGTGGGCGGAATCCATATTGTCAAAATATCTGAAGTAATTTGGAAAACAAGCAGGACCCATGTGACTAAACACTCTGCAGCACCTCGCTTATCTCAATTTAACAACAACATGAGATCCTCATCCAGTGTATTAAAATGCACCCTTACATCTGCACCCTGCCAGAGGACAATCCCATGATTGGTAAACCTTCCCCCGAAACATTTACCCTGATTCTAGTCTGAGCTTGTGACTTTTGCCCCCACTTTTATCTCTGCTTCGTCTCCATCATTTATGAAATGTGACATGATGCGTAGCATGAATAACTCACAAAACCTCTGCCTGTGACATTTATTATTTTCATCCATTTCCATCTCATAATTTGCCCTTTTTGGCAGAGTGATATTTTCCTGTTGCCCCCTATCAGGGGTCATATGATTCTCTTGTGTTGCTCTGTACTGTTAAGGACAGCTTTCAGTTTGAATAGTGTCTTTGTTTGAGGAGAATCCTCCTTCAGATAAAAATACGTGCACACGGGTGCCGGGCCGTCAAAGTGTCCACAGCTGGCGCCGTGCCAGTGCACCCCACCGGGCAGCTGCTACCTGGAAGCCCACTCTGAGAGGAACTGTCGGCCGGGTTTGTTTAGGGATATCAGAATTGGAATCATAATCTTCGGCCGAATTAATCGACAAAGTATGTTTTCATATACACGGAATTTGTCTGGTAATCTTTTTAGAGAGAGAGATGGAGTTGAGCCCTCGGTAGGGAAGACGAAACATTCACACCTCCACAAAATAAGAAATACCAGTTTAGAACTAACTACATACCTACAGTATACTTACCACAGACACTGCCACTACTGTATTACTACTACCACCACCTAGTCATACAGTAGTAGCACCACTACTACAGTATTATTACTAGAAGTTGAAGTAGTAGTACTACCACTCCTTGCATTTTTGGTATTAATATTATTATTAATATTATTATAATTATTATTAGAAGTAATAGTGGTAGTAGTTATTGTAATAGTAGTTGTTATAATAATAGTAGCAGTTGTAGTGGTAGTAATTGTACCAGTAGTAGAAGTTGTATTAGTAGTTGTTGTACTAGTAGTAATAGTCATTGTTCTGGTAGTAGTTGTAATAGTAGCTGTAGTAGTAGTAGTAGTAGCAATTGTACTAGTAGTAGTAGTTGTAATTGTAGATGCAGTAGTAGTAGTACTAGTAGTAGTAGCTGTAATAGTAGTATTAGTGTTAGTAATTGTACGTAGTAGTAGTACTAATTGTACTACTGCGTAGTAATCGTACTAGTAGTATTAATGGTAGTTGTCATAGCAGTGATAGTGGTAATTGTTATATTAGAAGTTTGTAGTAGTAGTCATAGTAGTAGTATCACTACTATGACTACTGACATCACTACTATGCTGAGATGGACTCGAGTCACTGTGACTTGGATTCGAGTCGACTCCAGTCACTGTTTTGATGACTTGAGACTTGACTTGACAGATAATGAATGACTTGAGACTGCACTGGGAACTTAAAGACTCGTGACTTGACTTGAGACATGAAGACTCCAGTGACTTGGTTGTTTTCACTTTCACTCACTGAAACCTTGAACTCAAAGGCGACGGGCAAACAAAAAGGTACTTTTGTTGGTCTCCCGGAAGTCCCCCTCACCTCATGTTGTGGAGGCTCGGTAGCGGACGGGACAGATGTTGTAGTAACCCATGAACGCTGCCAAGGTGACAGATTTCCTTCTCAAACACAAGTTGTTGTTTAGAAAGTTAAAAGTTGTAAACAAGGGACGGTGTGGGTTTTTTTTTTCTTGCGTGTTAAGCTCCAGGCGCCGTGATGAGCGCCACGCTCCTGCATGTTTGTTTACGTTCGCTCCCACGTGCAGACACCGTAAAGCACGGTCAATCCAAATGATGTCACATATTGCCGTAAAGCAGTTCTGCCACTGATTTGCGACATAGTCATAGGAACTGTATAAATGATTGACCGATATCGGTCGTTATTTGACTTTATTGACCACATCGGGACCAGCAGTTATGCAGCCCATGTGTCCCGATTTTTGGTATAATAAACAAAAAACATTGATTATTTATCCTGTACTTGTCAGTTTTACACTACATTTAAGTTTCTCACATAAATAAACGCAGGAGCTCGACTGGGCATTGTAAATCCATCCATGTTTGTTGACACTCGCGTTTAGACACGGACACGGCTCTCCTAGCATTAAGGGATGTTACGTTCATGGGAAACTCGGATGATGCGTTCACTGAAACGCTGACAAAACATTTTTTAAAACAAAAAATGTATTTCATATCATCTTTTACTTTTTTTATCTATCCAAAAGTTCTTTATTTATTTGTTTTGTTATAAGTTGAATGTTTTCAATGTACAAACTTTAATAAAATATACATTTTTCATATGAATTTACAATTTTTGCACTTTTTCAGGTATCGGCCAAAACATCGGTAATCGGTGACCTCGGACTCTTCAAAATCGGGATCGGCATCGGACCCAAAAATTTGGCATCCCTCGGCTCTAAAAATATGTATAGACGATCCATTTTTTCTATCGTCTTACGATATATATCGTCATATCACACAGCCCATATATTAAATATAAAATAATAAAATGTTCTCATTACCCGGTATACGAGCGCACACTGGGCATCGTCCTGATTGGGTGACCGCCCTGTCAGTCAAGCTCTTCGCTCCCTGACCTTTTCTTCAAGGAGAAGCACTCGTTGCCCTCCCTCTGGTTACACACACACAGTATGGTCACATCACATCAGCATGGCGGCCACGACTGTGCCAACACTCATCACTTTCGGATTCAAAAATTCCATTCAATCGTTTTCATTCACTCAAATCAATTTGTGCAAAATGTTAATAACTTTTTGGGATATTCTGTAAACAGGCAGACAGATGGACAGCGGCAGAGTGTAATAAAGTTTGATGTTTAGTCTGGCTGTCAGTATTTCACTGTTTAAAAGTGATGGGGATGGAATATTTTTTTTGATTGAGAATAAATTAAGAAATAGAGTAAATAAGCTTTCATAAAGTTATTTGTTTTTTGTTTGATTACTTTTATTTCACTGAATACAAATACTTATAATACGAATTCAATTAATTGTCATACTTTTTGAACAGGTTAATTGGATTGGTCTGTTCTCTTCATAAAGAGCGGATACTGCAGGTAAGACCACAGTATTTTTGTCGGAGAAAAAAATGACTTGACTTGGGACTTAACTTGACTTAACTAAGGACTTGACTTGACTTGACTTGACTTGACTTGACTCGACTTGACTTGACTTGACTTGCCCAAGAAAAAATGACTTGAGACTTGCTTGTGATTTGGATAAGAGGAACTCGTTCACGTGTCTGCTACTATGACAACTAGTGGGCCTACTTGTCGTAGCAGTGGTAGTAATAGTATAGTATATATTATGTATATATAGTATATATATATTATGTTATTCAAAAATGAACATCACGCACCACATCTCATATTCCTTTATTGCAGCACAGTGAATTCGATTTTAATAGCCCAGCAATCAGGTGACCTGTCAAAATCGATTTAGGGTGATTGCGACCGCTACTGGTCCCGGGCGATAACTTCCGCAGCGTTCACGCATTCTTTTGTCTAATTCATAGCGTTATTTTGATTTTGTTTATCTCTATTTCCTGAAATAAAATCCTCACTCAGCCATGCAGCGCAACATATTAGTTCCGTATTGAATAATGGCCAAGCCTCGATGACCACGGCGGATCTATATAAAGACAATGTATATAAACAGCGCAAGAATGAGACTCTGCCGAGCCAATACATTAACTCACAGCTTTGGATGTCGACACGCATTATGTAAACCACTAGGCCCCCGGGACGCAGTCTGAGAGGTGTCCACCGGGGCCCACAGATGACATGCCAACTTTCCACCTCTGAAGCCATGCGGCACAATCACCGTTCCAGGTGGAGGATTTGCTTTTCTCTCCTTTCTTTTCAACGGGAGAAATGGCAGTAAAACTTTCTAAATGCTTAAAATCACTCGTCGACATTACGAAAAAAGGAATTAAATCATAAACAAATGTCTGTTGTAGGCAATCACATATGGCACGAGGCGCAATGTGTACAAACGAAGCCACTGTGTTTCTCGTGTCTCTGGCCCAATTTCTCAGCCTCAGCTTGGCGTGAAGCCCCGAGCCAGTAGTGCCTTTCATGGTCATCGTCGTGGCTTCATGTCAACGACTGTCAAAAAGCATAAGCATTTGTCTTCACACAGCCTGCCAAGTGGGCTAAATCATGATCAAGTGAAACGCCTTGCAGGACTCCTTCAGACAGTTTGGCTTGCAGGGCGACGCGGGTCAGTCAAATGTAACTTCAGGGGACGGTGTAAAATATCGTTTGCGCCACCTTGACATTGAGAGACGACTACATTCGGAGGAAGGCTTTTGCAAGCGTACATGTATCTAGAATCTACCTATTTATTCTCATCTTTTGCCATTTTTGAATTACAGTACCAAACAAGCAATGCTCCCCAAACCGTCATGTGAAGGATTCTACGGTACTTTTATTCTCTGAATTAACGTTGTGACGGTTACACTACCTGACTTTTAATCCACAAAAGTCCCAATGTTAATGAACATAAAAATTTTAAATAAAAAGTTATATGTCTTTAAATCTAGTTTATTTTATTTCGGATTGTTTGTACACTTTCATATGGCACTTAAATAGCAATAGAAATGTAGTTTCAGATGAATGATAATCATACACATTTTAGTGAGATGTTCGGCGCTTTTAATTGAGTGCTAGACAATAAAAATACTGCATTGCTTTTTAATTAGGCTGTTGACAAATTGTTTTTTGTTGCTTTTATTGTTTTGTATGTGCCATGGTAAGCTATTTTGTAAGAATAGTGCAATATAAATTAAGTTTTGTTTATTCAATTGTATTTATTTATTGATACAAAATATAATCATTTTCATATACACTTTTAAATTATTATTATTAATAATATTATTATTATTATTATTATTATTATTATGATTTCCTGATTTTTCCCCCCAGGTTTTCAGGATCTTCCATCCAGTCACCTCTGTAGCGGCCACAGCAGCCTCTAAGCCCCGCCTCCAGAGCCACCTTGTGGGATCGTTACAATTGGATGCCGCGGTGCGTGCAGCCGTGGACCGGCCGCCCAATGTGGCTGAGCGTGTGGACGCGGGCGGTCGCAACTTGGGGCTGTGTGCATCTCTGTCGACGGGAAGAGCGAACACGATGCAGGATCAGACGTAGAAGCATGTAGTGACACCGGAGGAGAGCAGCTTCCATCATGATGTTTCGGATCCAGTGAAGAACAGGAGAAGTCACGTTGCACACAACCATGGGTGGCCAGATAACCAGGAATACTATTTACGGTAGGGATATTCACATTAGATAATTATTATTATTATTATTAGTACTAATAGTAGTAGTAGTATTTATAATTATGATTTATTATAAGTGTTAGTATTATTATTATTCATATTTTTATTGTTAGCATTATTATTTATTAATGTATGTATTTATTATTAGTAGTAGTATCATTTCTGTTATTATCATTATTGTTATTATTATTAGCATTATTCACATTATTATTATTATAGACCGTATTCTCTGACTGTTGGAAGAGTTGAAATTGCTATAATACTAGATTATTAATGTACAAATTATAATGACAGCTGCCTCCACCAAGTTGGAGATGAAGGTGTAGTTTGTGTCCTGTCTTTGGTCGTGTGTAGATTCTGCACTACAACCAGACAACTAGATTTCAATTCTACCACTTCAATTCAGACATAGAGCTGTGGTTCTCAACATGAGGTCCGGGGGACCCCCACGGCGGTCCTTCAAGAGGCCTCAAGAGGCCCTCAACAAAAGTATCCCAAGTCCAACTTCATAATCTTCTCGTTTGCGAGATGTTAGCATTATTCGAGAAAGCACCGTCGTGACTATTTTAAATCATATGCGCTGAGGTAAAAAAAAAAAATCATATCTAACAATACAACTCCCACTCAAAATCTTTTCAAATGGGGTCCGCAACCTGTTGGGTGTAAAACTGAGGGTCCTCGGTATGAAAAAAGGTAATACCGAGTAAAACCAACTTTCTTATTTATAATCTTATTTTGGTTGCGATAAACATGTTTTTCTTTCCTGGAGGCTGCCAAATTGTCATCTGAATGAAATGAACGGTACTTAGACCGCAAATGAATCTGGCAGAAATTGGCCACTTGACTTTCAACTTGCAGCCAGAGCTCTACAGCGAGAACACTTGGTAGTTTTTGTGTGCGTGCATTTATTATTGAAGCCAAATTGAGCCGGGGGGGAATTAAAAGCCGTGTATGCAGTGCAACACGGACGTCCCCTGGTTAATTGCTATTCCACTTACTGCCAGTACCAATGTCACACACCGCCGAGGCCTCTTCTAAAGACACTGCCTGGGGATGAAACCCAGGGGAGCTGTGCAGGAAGCCAGGTGATTGGTGCCAGGGCCACCCTTTTGTCCTCCACGATAAATAACAACAGCGGCGGCGGCGGTGGTGGCAGTCACAACGTGTGCACGTAATATTATCTCCCTGCTTAAGCTGCAACCTGTGCCTGACATTTGTCATGGCAACTGTCTTTATCATGGCAACTCTCTTTATCATGGCGACTCTGTTCAGCGTTAAACTTCTGGCATCTCGCTCGGGTTTCACCGCAATAATTCAGAGGCACATGCTTGGCCAAGTTGAAAACGAAAGCACCAACATTCTAAAACAAGGCTTTTATTTTTTAATATATGTCATTTTTTTTAAGATTTGGATGTATGCATTTGTGTGTGAGTTGAGTATAGTGCATGGGGAGTCAGTATGGAACAGTGTATTCAGTCCCCTACTTGCATGTAGAATGCACTGCTATTGTGTGGACATGCCATACAGGATGAGGGGCATTTGCAGCCATGACATCATGGATGGAATATGATTACATTACTTTTCTTGCAAAGAGCACTGTTGTTGCATGGAGAGCATCATTACATCATCAGCATTGACAATTGTTGTACATCAAACCAGAGCATATGAAGAACTCAATGAAGCAGTTCATTCTAAAACAAACCCTTCCCGTTCCCCAGAACACTTTTAAAAGAGCATTTAAATGTGGGGGGAAAAAACCCCAGAACAAGTATGTATTTTACCAATTTTACCAAAATACTGCTCGTGCCTTGACTCTGAGACGACGCTGCAATGCAAAAACACAGCAAGTGGCCTGATCTCAGGAGGTCGCATGGTGAGATGTTACTAGGGATGCAACAGTACACGGAATGTTATCGAACCATTCAGTACGGCGCCTATGGTTCAATACGCACGTGTGAACCCCCTGTATTACGATATTAGGGCTGTGCTACATGACCAAAATCTTCTATCCCGATATAGGTCATTTCCTATGTTTATAACAATATACAGCACGTATTATGTATGTTCAATTAATAAATAGTTTATATCAGGCGCTTGTCGGGCCGTCCCAAATTCACAGGAGAGGCAAAATAAGCGACATACAGATCAAAATCCGACTTATTCGCAAAATTGAAGACTGAAAGTTTAATTCCCTGAAACCTTGAACTAATTCGCGATGGGCAAGGCAGAAGCTGCCTCGGCTTCAGCTCGGTCGTCACCCTCACCCTCGTGTCGCAGACGGGCAAATGTTATGATCCATGATCCATCGAGCAAGTCACTCCCCGAAGCCCCACGTTCCGTCTTGTTTGTTTACACTCCCTCCCGCGTGCAGATAACCCGAAGCACCCTGATGTGAAATATTGCCCCGAAGCCGTTCTGCCGCCGATTTGCGACTTAGCCATAGAAACGGTATAAAAAAGATATACGATAGTCGTTTTCCTATCGTCTCCCCGCACGGCCCTGTACGATATGCCTTTTATTTTCCTGTGATTTACGAAACTTGCTTATTGCGCCGCAGACTACACGCACGTGTTGCGCTCCGATCCACGGAACATCTCTGGTGCCCATTAGAATTTCCCTGGAGCTTATCAGCGCTCCGTATACAAATGCGAGCTGGAGAAGAGATGAAACTGCTTCCGAGAGTGTTGACATGATTATATTTTTACAGAAGAACCTCACCATTAAGGAATAGGTTCGTCGTATAGGGTACCAACTTGATGTTGCACTTTATGTTATTTTTACATGTAATAACGCCTATACAAGCATGTACCCTGTTTATTTCAAATAGAGAAGGCAAAGTACCTACAGGTTGTCAAAGCTAAGAAGCACTTTTAATTGACATACAGTAGAGACACAAACCGGGCCGACTCAATCATGCTGCCATTTTTATGAATAGACAGTTTTATTTGTCTAGAAATAAAATAACATTTACATTTAGTCATTTAGCAGACGCTTTTATCCAAAGCGACTTACAATTGTTCAAACACCGACGGACGCAGCCATCAGGAGCAATGAGGGGTTAAGTGTCTTGCTCAAGGACACTACAGCATGCTAGCAGGAGGAGCCTGGGATCGAACCAGCAACCTTTAGATTACTAGACCACCAGCTCTACCGCCTGAGCTACCATCCCCCCCTAAAATAAAGTGGTCATGGTTTAAAGGGGGATGCGTTTTTATTTTATTCTTCAAAATAAAGATACCGAAAGCGTACTGTTACCGTGATGCAAAAACCGTGATACATACAGTACCGAACCGTGGGCCCGCTCACGTTGCATCCCTGGATGTTGCCAACCCTGGTCTTAATTGATCTGTGTCCCAGCCACACTGGAAAGCTTGCTTTTGACCCGCCAAGGTCACAGGCGGATGGAACAAGAATTGCTTTCTTGGAGTTTGGGCGTGCAGGGACGACTTCACTTGCAGTTGATATTATATGATGATATGACTTCCAACACCCTTTTTGAGGTGTGGCGGGGACTTATTGTTAGTCTCAAACATTAAGCGGGAATAGGATGAAGGGAAGCGTAAGCGCGGACTTGTATTATGAGCCAGATTTTCTCCAGTGTGGAGGTACGATGTTGTGAATTTCTTGGACAGAATGTTCAATTAAAGTCAATTAAAAAGAGCAACATGTATGAAATTTTCTATATATATATATATATATATTTTTTTTTTCACAGGACCTTTAAAAACAGGGAAAATGTCTGTTGTAGTAAGGGTTAGAGGTCCAAAGACTGGTATGGTTCCTTAATTAGCGAACCCCAAGTCACACTTTTGTAGGTGTTGTCTCCACCGAGCTACACATCCTGAGTCTAACAATGCATTACTTTGCATCATTGCTCCTCAAAGGTGTTTAATTAGTACACTTTATTATTTAATGACATGCGTCTCTTTAAGCTTATTTCATAGACCACTTCATGATTTATTTCTTATATTTCTCTTCTGTTGAATTTCTTTCTACCCTTCCTGTAACTCCACTGCCTGTTTTTAAGCGTAGTTCCCCAGACACAGACGCAGACAAACAGTTTAAACACAAACCAGTTCACATTTGGCAACATATAGAATAACAGAAGAAAAGTGCATGTTACAGGAGATTAGCAATGACTGGAATTACCAAATTCTTTATTTTAACTGCTTCCAGATGCCCAATTTTCCTTGGAGGTTACCAAATTGTGTCTTTAATGTCTTTTTCCATCAAGTGCCCAAATAATGTGTTTGTGCTATACATTATATATACACTCACCAAGCACTTTATTAGGAACACTACTAATATTGGGTGGGGCCTCCCTTTGCTCTCAAAACATCCCAGTTCTTCTTGGCATCGATTCCACAAAATGTTGGAAACATTCCTTTGAGATTCTGCTCCGTGTTGACACGGTTGCATCAAGCAATTCCTGCCGATTTGTCAGCTGCACATTCATGCTGCGAGTCTGCCGTTTTATCACATCCCAAAGATGTTTGTGGCTTGGGGATGGTGTGGTTTGAGCAGCCACACCTGTCCTGGGTCTAGGTAATTGGGGCCAGGATCAGTGTGGCTGCATACCTGTTGTTCGTGGCTTGGTCTAACGACCAACAGGTAAAACACCCCATCCCCACACACACTCAGGAGAGGAGCCCTTGTCATGACATGCTGTCCATCTGCTCCTGGGCTTATTCTAAACAGCCCACTCTCTACAATAAACTGTGTGTCTACAACTCTGTTGTCTCTGTCTCAGTGCCAGAGGTCCCTGAAAACGCCACTTGGATGGCATGTGGTAGGCGGAACGGCCACAGTGTTCTATTGGATGCAGATCTGGTGACTTGGAGGGAAACTGAAGAATATTCAACTCATTGTCATATTTATGAAACCAGTTTGAGACAACTTTTGCTTTGTGCCATGGAGCATTGTCATGCTGGAAGTAGCTGTTCGAAGATGGGTCAATTGTGGCCATGAAGGGATGCACATGTTCAGGAACAATACTCGAATAGGCTTTGGCATTTCAGCGATGATTGATTGGTATTAAAAAAAATTCTAATCATTTCCCCACATTACACCACCGCCACCAGCCTGGACTGTTGACACAAGGCAGGTTTGGTCCGAACTGTTGACCCCAAATTTTCACCCTACCATCAGGGTGTGTCAGCAGAAATGGAGATTCATCAGACCAGGCTTACGTTTTTCCAATCTTCAACTGTCCAGTTTTGGTCAACCTGTGTCAACTGCAGCCTCAGCTCTGTTCTTGGCTGACAGAGGTAGAAGCCGACGTGGTCTTCTGCTGTTTGTAGCCCAGCCGCCCATGGCTCAACGTGTGTTGCATTCTGAGATGTTTTTCTGCTCACCACAATTGTACAGAGCGGTCATCTGAGTTACCGTAGCCTGTCTGTCAACTCAAACCAGTCTGGCCATTCACTGTTGACCTCTCTCATCAACAAGGTGTTTCCGTCCACAGAACTGCCGCTCACTAGAGGTTTTTTGTTTTTCGCACCATTCTGAGTAAACTCTAGAGACTGTTGTGCGTTAAATTCCCTGGAGATCAGCAGTTACAGAAATACTGAAACCAGTCTGTCTGGCGTCAACAATCACTGAGAGATCACACTGAGATCACATTTTCTCCCACATTCTGGTGGTTCTCGTGAACATAAACTGAAGCTGCTGACAATCTGCATGACTTTATGCATTGCACTACTGCAACACAATTGTCTGATTACATAATTACATGAGTAGGTGTACAGGCGTTTCTAATAAAGTGCTCTGCGAGTACATTACACCATTTCTTTGAATCTTTGATTAATTTACCTATTTTCTTTCCCCTGCTGTAGAACATTTCAGTTGGCCTGAGTTACTCTTACCCTTGACATTGATAGATGTCTTCGTTTTTCTGCCTAGATTCTCTGGGTGGGTCATTCCCTACCGCCTCCCACCGGTGCCAGCACAAGCCCAAGCGCTGCCTCCCAAGCCAGCAGTGGGGCAACCTCTCCTCCTTCCCTCTCCTCTTCCACCCCAGCGCCAAGGGCTCCCAGATACTTATGGACATGTCCCAGCGGGCGGTCAAGAGACAGGCCAGCTTCTGCAATGCCATCACCTTCAGTAACAGGCCCATCGCTCTTTACGAGCAAGTCCGGCTGAAGGTAAACACAAGAGCGTCACGCAATAACTTCCATTCGTTTAGTCGGTTTAGGATTTTCTCTTGTTTTTTCCCTTCTCATGTGTGGACCAAAGGAGCAGCTGAGGACAAGTTTCCACTGCGTCTATCAGGTCATCTATGTCATAAAAAAAGTGACTAGGGTCAAGCGTTGCCATGTGAGGAATACTCTTATCTTGCAGAGTAAATGCAACATAAATAGAGGTTCTGAATAACACAGGAATAGCACTGCAGTAGGCAACAACATACCTGGGTGTTTAATCTTAGAGTTGTTGTTTGTCACAGATGTTCTGTCCAGCATATGGTTGACAGAACATCCAGGGTCAGAAGAATACCCTTCACATTAAAGGTTGCACTCAAATCTAATCGGATTGTCCACAGGTCTGAGTAAGAAACTATTCCGTACCCTCACTAGATCACAAAAAGGCAGTGCTGCTGGAGCGGAGCTCTCCGCCTCGGTTTCACATCCAGGGACCCATCCAGGATCAATCCCGACAACCTGCCCAAGTACGCCTGCCCGGACCTGGTCTCTCAGAGCGGCTTCTGGGCCAAGGCTCTTCCTGAGGAGCTGTCCAATGAGGGCAACGTCATCGCCTTCTGGGTGGACAAGAAGGGCCGGGTGTTCTACCGAATCAACAACTCCAGCCCCATGCTGTTCTTCAGCGGGATCCACGCCTCAGAGCCCCTCTGGGCTCTGATCGACGTGTACGGCCTCACTCGAGGAGTGCAGCTACTGGGTGAGTCTCATGATTAGAGCGCCATGTTCCACTTAATCCTCCAAAGCCTATCACAGAGGGATAGTGGGAAAATATGGTAGAGTTAGTGTATTTACTAGGTGGTAAGTTTTAGCTCATCATGAATGAAACAGGAATCTTTTTTAAAGCCCCAATACTTCAGTCCATATCACGCCATTTCCAAGAATCATACTCCCTTTCTCCAAAGAACAGAAAAGGGCTGTCATCACCACTAATAAAAATAGAAGAGGCTCCCATATTGGGTAGATAGTGTGATTTAACCAAATTTTAACAAATCACAAGTGGCAGGCTATGTTGTGATTTGCTGTTTGAGGTCCAACGCTGGAGTGCGACTATCTGGAGTTCAGCTGTCTTGTTGTCGGGAGCCGTGATGCCACGCAGCACGCAGCTCTTATTCCTTGACAGACAAGAGGTTAGGAGGATGTCAGGTGGCAACACGTCTGGGGTCCAGACAAGCAAACCTGTCTTTACTCTCTGGATCTGGAGAAAAGCTTTGTCTGGAAACTATAGAGAAAGCATAGACATAGTTCCTCAATAGAATATAAATACCGGTAATCAATGAAGTCATGTCAATGCTAGGTTGAATTTCATTTTGAAGTCCATTTTACTCTAGTTCTTGCCTATGAATGGCAAAGACGGAAGCCCTTCTTCCAGTCTTTCAGCCCTTCCTACACTTGAGACTGCTTTTAGCACAGATGACATAATCTCAATGAAGGAAGGCCCTGAGCTCTTAAGTCAACTGAAGGGTCTGTCACTATCGGCGTTCCTCTATACCAGAGCGTCACTCGTCAGGAACATGGTATATCTCAAAGCCCTAGTATTGTCTTGGCAGTTGGCCGTGGTCCACAAGCACTTAGTCCCTGAAATATGGGCGGAAACATCAAAGCCCGGCATGGTAAACTGGCACATGTGCTTATTTTCCTTGAACAGTGGGGGCACATTACTTTGCTTAATGATGCTTACACAAGGCTCTAACGTTAGCGCTGCACCAGCTGATAAATTCGGCCAGATTTCACCTGTTGTTTCCAAAGCCGTTTATCACACAATCTGTCCAGGTGGGAATTTTAGATCCCCGGCATTTGGTCTGGACCTTGGGCAAATGAAGCGTGCTTTTGTGAACTCATTTAGATGCAGTTAGATGACCTTGATTTGGCACTTGAGAAAGAAATGGAAAAAAACAAAGCCACCCCTTAAAAAAAAGGTAAGCAATTTTTAAGTAAAATGAGGAAAGCATAACTTTATTTGAAGGTTATTCATTTCATGTTTCATTTTGATTCCCCCTCCTCCAGATACCGAAACCATAGTTCTGTGCAAGCTTGGCATATAGCGTAGAATTAACCTGCCACCCCAATGCTGCCCGTCCCCTTCAAGGGAGTCAGACAGTCCATGGACATTAACTAAAATCTTCTCGGAGGTCCAAGCTGCTCCAATTTTCTGAACAACAGCCTTGCTTTTCATATTTGATGGATTGATTTTAAAAGTATCCCTGACCACACGCCGGCACATATCAGTATAACTCCAGCAACTCTGCTGTGCAGTTCCACTACCCACGGGCTAGACTGCCTACACTAAAAATGAAAAACATCCCTGGAGGACTGTTGCATATGAAGAAATTAAGTAGAATTCTGTGGTGAAGATGGGTTATTCTGGAAAGGCATTCATGTTTTATATTGAACTAGTTCACATGGCCATTGGCCACATTGTATAATTTCCATGTATTCATTCAAAACACACACTTAAATTGGATGGTTATCATCTGAAGATATCTTTTGCCTTAGCTTTGGAATAATCCATTTGATCTTTTCCCGACATAAACGCCGCATTCAGTAATTTATCAAAAGCCCCGTCACTTTCCAAAGATGCGATCTGTAACACTCTCAGGCTCCACTCCCGATGTGTGAGTATGTGTGAGGATCTCTTCAAGGGAAGCGTTGTTTTGTCTTGAAGCCGCTACCAAGGGAGCACAGTTCGGTAACTAGCCACCCATGCAAGGAGTCAAAGGTGATCGTGAGAGCAGCGAGCCTACTTGAAAGCTGAGATGTTGTTGCATAACGGAGGAAGGCTAAATTAATCTGCCGGAATCAAACTGAGCCTTGGGGGGGGTGGTCCAGACCAACAATGCTGCCCATGCAATTTAAGAAGGATCTGTTACATCACCACCCTCTTCCTACTCACGCAGCTATCAATATAGACTCACGAGCCACCGCTAGGGGGATGGTATAGAATGGACCGAGCCATTATGCATTTGTGCCACTTCAGTGGCACCTTTAACATTTTTTAGTTAAAGGGCAATTTAATTTGTTATTTTCCACATTTCCCTAGTTAGACTATTGCTGACATTTAATATTTCTATTCACAAATGTCAGATACTGTTTGTATTATGGCATTTGACCATTTCAAAAAAAAAAATCTGGCCAATATCATCTCTTTGCATCCTATCATGCATCATTTACCTGCAATATTTGCTGCATTTTTATCATTTGTATTAACTGTAGGATTTAGACTGGATATTGTCAGATTTCTATAAAAATAATTTCCATTTGTTACTGGCTGGGCTATGTGAAGAAGATGCATTTTCACGTCAAACTTAAAAGTGTAATATGTTTTTATTTTATGACACGTGAACTGCAGTGTTATGGTATCACAGATCCGTTGGTGAAGTGCACGGGCGCGGCACGGCATGCCGTAAATATTTTCTCCACTGCATGCAACCAGGCAGCCTTTTCAATAGAAACACAAGATAAAACTACATAGAAATGTTTTTGTAAAGAGTGCAATCAATTTAAATGTGTTTACACGAGTCTACATTGTACAAGAGACCTAGAACTGCTGTCGGATTTGCTTATTGATCAAGACCCATTTTAAATACAAAGAACAAACCTATTATAACTTACAGCTACCCCGGGGTTGAGGTGTCCAGTCGGAAAATAACCCCCTGGGATGGCCATGTCCCTTTTTATTACAAACTTCTCTTCAGACACTCCTTCTCTCGCTTCCACTCGCAGTAGTGTTGTGTCGTTCACAAACAATCCGGTTCTTTGGAACGGCTCTATTGTGGGAACAAAGGGAACTGAATATCGCAGATGACACTTTTTTGCCAAGTTTTACAACCCACCAATGAACTTGAACCCCGTCTTTCCCCTCCCCCACAGTCATATACACTAGTTATTTATGGAAGACTACTATAAAAACGTTTTTTATACCTTTTAACTTAAAAAAAAACAGAATTATTTTTTTTGTGCTTCCTAAATATAAAGATACCAAAACTGTACCCTTACCCAAAAACCGGGACATATCAAACTGTGGGCCCACTGTGTCGTTGCATCCCTAGTCACATCCCACATTAACAGTTGACCCAAAAACAAAATACATAACTGCAAAATTGCCTAAATTTAAAATACTCTCTTTTATATATCGGCCACTAGGGATGTGCATGATTAGCCGACTAGTTGATTAAACATTGTTACCCTCGCTGGTCGGCACCAGAAATACGAGTCAGTTAAAGTTATTAGCCCCAAATGTTTTGTTAATGTACAAATTTAATTTACATATTGACATTATGTGCACTGAAATGTGGCATACAGAAGATTGTTTTCCCGGTGTCGGTGTCGGTGTTGGTTTCCCTCGTTAGGGATCCCTCATTTGGCGCATTTCCCAGGGATGCTTACCTGCTGCACCTTACCTGTCCCCCGTCTTTGCAGCGCCCCGACCTCGCCGCTGCCGGGTCCGCGGACTCAGTTACTCGCTCCACCTCCCGCATCCCCCGGAATCCCAGACCACCGGCGCACCTCTGCCCGGTCCGTCGGGGAGGTGGAGCTTGAGTGTTTGCGATATATCCAAAAGATGGTGAAGTATGCATGGGCAGCAGCCTTTAAAACATGATTTGGTTATTGAAGAATGTGATTAACCGTTTCCCATGGCTCTTATAATATACACAAATAGTTAGTTAGTTAGTTCCTCCCTTTCCTTCTGAAACATTGGGCAACGAGCCCCCACCATTTGCTCCTTACCAGAATGGCTTCTTCTCGTCGTTTCCGTAACATGCTTTTTTTTTACGGGGTGAGGTTTTTAACCCCACGCCCAACCCCCAACCTGGGGAGGACCGGATGCTGACTTACCCGTGTCACAAAGGCATTCTTGGCAGTGCTGACTTACTCATTATTATCATTATTATTACTGTTATCATTATTATATATTCACAATAATAATAATAATAATAATAAGTTTGAGCCGTTCCATCAGTAATCCGTCTATAGAGAAGGGGGCCGCGGCGGACTGCAGCTGGCGGCCGCCGGCGACGGGCGTAAAGCTCTCATATTATATATGAGAGCTTTACGATGAAGGAATATTTTTCACAATATACGTAATGTTTTTTCTGACTTTGAGTCTAAGTTTAAACTTCCATTTAAACGTCAGGGAAATGAGTCATTGGGAACATCCCTATGGGCCACCGGTACAAAACAACATTTAAAGCTCCACTTCTTCCATTCCTCCTATGAATGCTCCCGGTTCATCAGAAAAGGCCCAAGGATTCAGGTCAGAAAATCACAAAGCTTTATTTTGTCTCGACCGCCAAAGGTGCAGAAGAAGAGGAATCGAGGAAGGATTTAAAAATGGCATTTAATGGCACAACCTGAACTGGGTCCTCCTTTTTGTCCCTCGCACAAGGTGGCATTGTGCCGACGTTTTCAATCGTCTCGCTTTATTCACCCGCCGCCTTTTACCGTCTTTTTCACTTTTTACAGTCTGCTTTGAATGCCGCACTCTGTCTGGGCAAAGCACGCCCAGTGGCGGAACACGGTCTCAAAAGAAATTCATTGATGTATTCCATTTGCAGGAAAAGTTCAGTGGTTCAGTGTACTTAAACGAGCATGTGTAATTACTGGGGTGCGGGGTGGGCGGTTTACCCTAGAGGACGACGACTGTGCAGACTACCGCTGTGTTCTCTTCATGGCGGACTGCTGTCGGAGACGCGACTTTGGCCGCAGACCTTCCCCACATTGATTTATGTGCGGGAGCGGTCACTAGTGTCACTTTCGAATTCCTACACATTCTGCCGCACGCATTTCGATATAACTCAAATAGCTCCTTGACGCTTTTATAGTCGCTGTGATGATTTGGTGCTAAATTCACTAAAAAGGTGTCGTGGATTGTCGACCTCCCCTTTGCGAAGGTGTGGGGAGCGTCGTAGAATCCCCCATTCCTACAGTGCAGGTGTGATGGATGGCTGATGGGCGCGCTGAGTGGAAGGCTTCTCCTGATGGATGGCAGAGGCTCTCCGCTAAGTTTGTTTACTGGAGTCAGATGAGTCACTCCATCACCGGCGCAACGGCAGCGATCCTCCGGGCCGGCATCGGCCAACATCATCTTAGCGGCGGCGTTCCCTCCCCGCGTCATCAGAGATTAATCCAAAATGGCTGCCAGATTGTCATGTCGCTATAAGGCGCCTCGCAGGTGATTAAGAGGAGGCCGCCGCCATCGATCACCGGTGAGCGTGGCGGCGCAGCGGGGCACGGGGCCTGCAAAGCGTTGGAGCAAAACATCTGCTGCGTACCCCTCCCCAGTCCCCGACGCCTCACAGGAAACGGGAAAGAAATGCGCGACGTGTGGTGTTTTTCGTAATACTGCAGAGTGTATCAGTTCAACAGGACGGGCCCTTTGGGTAAATGTGAAGGCTGGCAATAAACAGCAGTTACTTCCATTTCAGAAATACCCGATAGGGCTTCAAACACCAGTGACGTTTGAGAATACGAAAAGAGCTGTGTCGGTTCATTATCAAAGGGATATTTATGGGGGAAATTTGCCTTTTCGTCCGCCTTTACCAGAGTCAGACGGGCGATACCAATTTCAACCCTGTGTCCGTCCAGCGCAGACCATGATAGCACAACACAAGGCCGGAGATGGGATCGGCTCCTGTGAAATTTCCGCCGTGGAGCACCTGGAGCGCCCCTTTATTGTCTTTTGTAAATTGATCGTCATGTGAAGGATATAAAGGTTGAAAACATGGCCCCCGTCCGAATGCAGTGGAGTGGCCCTGAAACGTTAGTAGAGGAAAAACAACACGAAGGTGGGTTTGTGCTTGACCGACATATCGTGGAAATGACTGAATGGGCCATTTAGACCGTTGCACACTAGTTTCCTTTCTTTGTGTCTATTTATGTCCTTACACACACACACACACACACACACACACACACACACACACACACACACACACGCACACGCCTCCCGTATTGTTTGACTTGTCATCGCACGTCTGTCATCCATAGCTGCACGTGTACACGCCTATGTATTGAGACTGAAGTGGGACACGGTATGGAACCCACTCAGGGGTCATGCAGGTGAAAAAAAACCTAAATGGTTTCCAACCTCCAGGTGAACTGCACCAATCAGCCGCTATGGAAAAGAGAGGTGCGCTAAACGCTCGGGAGGCGAAGGGGAATGCAGCAAGCGGCTTTGGAAAAAGACACATGTTGGTCTTGTTTGCAGGGAAGACGCAATTATGGCCTTTTGTATTAGAATTGTGGTGAAATAAATGGAGTGCGGCTGCGTCTTCGCGACCAGACTCCTACTCTCTGGCTTTTAAATCGTTCCCGCTGCGCCCCCCGCCCCCCCGCCCGGGGAAGGCAAAGAACCTGTGATTATATCGGTAGACTTTTAAGACTTTAAATATCTCAGAGTAAACCTACGCTGTTGTAATTGCAATGTTACAAACTGACGCTTTAACAATGGAAACGCTCGGAACAAACAAAAAAAAAAAAAAGAAAAAGAAAAAAGAAAGAGGAAAAGCAGCAGCGAGGTCAGATTTCTAGAGGGAGAAAGGCTTTAATGTCCGCGCATCATAAACATTTAGAAGTGTCCCTCTTATTTCTGCCGAATTGGGCTGAAAAGCCCACACCCCGCCCCCTTGGCTTTTCTTCTCCTGCAGACTTGCATTCTTGGTCCAGGCCTGCTCCCACCCTCAGTAAATCATCCGAAAATGCACCCGATCGGATTAAAGTTGCGTTAACGTTGTGTTGCAAGGGCGCGGACCCCGTGCGGGGTGGGGGGTGGGGTGGGGTGGTTTGGGGTGGGCAAAGTAAGCCAGCAAGTCACCGTGGAGATCTCCATACAGTCCAACATTGAACAGCCAAGCATTTGGGTTTCACAACTCCTTCCACTCCCCCCCCCCCCCCCCCCCGCCCGTGTTTTTTTTTGGGGGGCTTTTTTTTGGGGGGGGGGTCTCGTGACATATAATCAGACTATTTCTGGCTCTCGTCATCAGAGTGAAATGTTAACGTGATACAAAATTGACTTATAATAAACCTCTAAATAGCTGTCATAAAGAACATTCCCGCTCCTAAAATACTCCATTATTTGGAGGACATCTGCCAGTTTATATACAGTGCATATGGCAAGTTACGGCCCGTGCACTCGAGTCGGCTCTGTTCTGAAATGATCTCAGCACTTGGAATTTATTTGGTTCTCTCAGGCACAATATGTTGCCCCGGGACGGGCCGTTGCCATTTAATCGGCCCAGATGGAAATTAACAGATTCGCTGAGAAATCGAAATCGGAATCCTAACGGAGACCGTCAACACGAGGATCTTGGGAGCCGGGATGTGCCGAGAAAGTATCCAGAGAGGAGGCTAATCACCGTCAGATGGCCCTGTGTATGTGTGTGTGTGTGTATGTGTGTGTGTGTGTGTTATTGTGTGTGTGTGTGTGTGTGTGTGTGTGTGTGTGTGTGTGTGTGTGTGTGTGTGTGTGTGTGTGTGTGTGTGTGTGTGTGTGTGTGTGTGTGTGTGTGTGTGTGTGTGTGTGTGTGTGCATTTTCTCCTCATGCCCCCTACCCTGAGACTGATAATTGGAGGAATGTCTTACAAAACAGTTCTGTAAAAAAAAAAGATCCTACCAAGATTGTGCGTGTGTGTGTGCGTGTGTATATATATAAATAAATATATATATATATATTTGATTCATTTATTTATTCATTGGTAATGCCTATTTAATTTTGCACCAGATATTTTTGATTGGAAACAGAAAATGTCATGACCGGGGCTTAGTGGTTAATGCAACTTTTCACATTCAAGTTTAAAAAATGTAAAAGTGAACTCTTGCCATTGTTGCCAGGCAACTGAAACGTTGTCCAGGAAGCCTGTGTATACGTCTTAGCCAATCTTTTTGTATGTTTATTAAATATTTTTTAGACAAAAAAAATATTTAATAACGAGGGGAAAAATATCATAAATAAATAAATAATTTGCTGTGTTTTTACCTTTTTCATTGTTTTTTCTTATATTCCTAAAATAAAAAACAAAAAATACATGTCAGTGGAGACCGGCCACGTGCAGTACAACCTACTACTACTACTGACCTGCATGTCAATACCTAGTCCCACCCAGACACACATTCTGCGGCTGCTATCTTCCCAGGGATACCACTCCTTAAAAGCCCATCGATGTCTGTGAATTCTCACTGGAGTCCCCCCCCCCCCACCCCCTCCCCCGATAAGCAAAAGCCTCTCGTCTCCTTTTTTGGGACAACAGTCAGTCAGTCCCCCCCACCACCACCACCCCTTTCCCCTTCTCCATCCTTACTCCTCATGACAGATGACTTCACTCACTCAATCTAGAGTAGACTGAGCCCTAGATAGCCCACCCCGCCCCCCAAATCCCAGGCATGCATGCATGCTTAGTGCAAAAACCTTGTTGGGCACACACACACACACACACACCCACACACACACACACACACACACACAGCTGACCTTGTATAGAGGTTTTCTCTACGTTAAAAAAATCCCCAAAACAAGCCTCCAAAAATGCCTCCTAATCCTCGTTCCAGCGGGCCAAGAAACGAACCTAACCTTCCCTTGTGCGTTTGGCGCTGCCTCAGGAGGGTCAATTGCTAAAAAAGGCAATTCCTCCGAGAAGGAATTCGGATCAAAATTCTCCATTATTCATCGGGTGGAAGTCGGGAGGAGTAATGGGAATTTAATGTCGTTGAATCGAGGTGCAACGCTGTTTTTAATCCCCCTCCACCCAGCGTCTTGACATTCCTGACAACTGGTTTTACTGGAAAACAGTCGTCAGAATGGACTTTCTGTCTCTTGCGGTTGCCTGGTTTTTGTGTGTTTTGCAGGTATCAAATTCCTCCACCGCTCTGAAGACAAATTAGTTTTTCCACCAACGGTAAAGGAACGCAAAATGATCCAAATGAGCGTTCTGGCTATTATTATTATTATTATTATTATTATTATTATTATTATTATTATCATTATTATTATTTATTTATTGTTTGTTATTTATTTATTTTCTACAGAGTTACCCTGGGGCACAGTGTTAATCCGCCCATGTGTTCGTCTCATTTAAACAGTTCCATCCCAAAGAATGAATGCCACTTAACTCGAATTAAAACATAATTTTTTTACGAGGGGGTAATCTCAGCCCCGCATGTCGTAAAATCTGTATTGTTTTCCGTTCTGAAGCTAAGAGTGATTGAACTTCCTATTGAAAAGTCAACTTTCGAGTGCCCAAAACATTAACTTTTCAAAGTGATGTATTAACGCTGTTACGTTCGATGCGCCTTATTGTAAAAGCCTCTGGCGCGTCGCCCGAATGAAGCAAAAGAAACTCGCGGCGCGTTCGGCCTCATTGAACGCCGGGCTTAATTTTCTGGCACAATAGCTTCAAACGGCCTTCGGAGGACAAAGCCAGCCAGCACCTGTCTGGCTGTGATTGACATTTTAATGAGTCGGCGCCCGAAAATGAGCCAATCTGCCGACGCTTCAAAAACCACTTCTAAACTTTCAGTCGCCGCAGTCAAACTCATTGGCTTGGCCTCGGCTGTTAGAAATAAATGAATAAATAAACAAGCAAACAATTAAATAAATAAACCGACCGGCGAGAACCAGTGTTTTTCTGATACGTAGGAGCCGTCTGGAATCGTTGTGCTTCACAGTGGCAGGAAGTCATTCTGGTGTTCCCGACAATAACTGGAATACGTGTTGTTTTTCGGGTTTCTGTTTTTTGCACGCCACAAGGTGCGGCACCTTTGTTCATTCTGTCCTTGCCTGCTTTTTCAACTGCTCGGGAGTATTTATTCTCCCCATCATTTGTACCACAACAGGTACAAACTGTTTTTTTGTTTTTCTTTCCCGACGCAGTGAAGCGGTCAATTTGGGCGCCGCCCGCGGCCCTAAGCGGCATCTGGCGAATGGACTCTTTGATACGGTTTCGCGGGATCGCTGCCTTTAGGGCGATAAGGGGTCTAATAATAAGACCCTCGGGGTGGGTTGTGGACACTCTTGGCTGAGGAAGTAATTAAGGTCAAGCGGTTTATCTGTATCAGGCCGGAGATGTGCTGTCTTTGTGTGATAAACCACTGGTGAGGATCGGCCCATTCTCTCTCTCTCTCTCTCTCTCCCTCTCTCTCTTTCTCTCCCTCTCCCTCCCTCTCTCGCTTAACATTTGTTGAATGTAGACATTCATTTTCCATTATAAATTAAAATAAGCCAATTATATAAAAGTATATCTTAAATATCTGACGATTTCTGTTTTGTATTTTTGTCATTTTGTATACATACAAATTATATATATATTATTATAGATATTATTATAGATATACACCATTGAGCCACAACATTAAAACCACTGACATCTGAAAGGAATGTGAAGGGGTGGGATGTACGAGGCAGCAAGTGAACAGTCAGTTGTTGAAGTTGATGTGTTGAAGGCAGGAAAAATGGGCAAGCGTAAGGCCTCTTTGACAAGGACCAAACTGTGATGTCTAGACGACTGGGTCAGAGCATCTCTAAAACGCCAGGACTTGTGGGGTGTTCCCGGTATGCAGTGGTTACTACCTATCAACAGTGGTCCAAGGAAGGACAACTGGTGAACCGGCGACAGGGTCATGGGGCCCAAGGCTCATTGATGCACATGGGGAGTGAAGTCCAGCCCGTCTGGTTCGATCCCACAGAAGAGCTACTGGAGCACAAATTGCTGAAATAGTTAATGCTGCTACGATAGAAAGGTGTCAGAACACACAGTGTGTCACAGCTTGCTGCGTATGGAGGCGGTCAGAGTGTCCATGTTGACCCCTGTCCACCACCGAAAGCACCTACAATGGACACGTGAGCGTCATAACTGGACCATGGAGCAATGGAAGAAGGTGGCCTGGTCTGATGAATCACCTTTTCTTCTACATCGTGTGGATGGGTGGGGTTAGGGTCCGATCCGATGGAGCGTCTGTGGGATGTGCTGCAACAACAAGCCTGATCCATGGGGGCTTGTTAAGAATAAAGCACAAGTTCAACTGAACTTCACCGCCGTGGGAAATCCGATAGGGTTTCTGTAATACCTGTGCCTTTCAGGGGCAGATAAGAGACACTTTTAACAAGCTGGATCATGGTTGAAAATAGCACTGGTGTAGCACAGTAGGATGCAGTGCGTTATGTCAGTGATAGAAACTGTGTTATGTAAACACCAGAGACTCTGGCTATTTCACGGAGGCGCACTTTAATTTGCGACTAAAGAAGGACGGCATGCTTGTTTTGTCCGAAAATGCCTTTTCTAGAAACCAGAACCCTTTAGCAGACCATGAAGTACCGTCCTAGCCGAAGAAGACATGCATAAAGGCCTCAATGTAAAGGATGAAGGGAAAGAAAAAGGACGTAACGGCCTAATTGGGGTAGTATCTTGTACAGTGGGACAGCCCACGGCACAGCTGTAATGGCTCTTACGGCAGCACTATTTACAACCAAAGGCGCGGAAGGGCGACGGAGATTCGGCTGTGGCTTCGGCTGAATTGCATTTTTCCTCGTTACATAAAGCTATTATGTCTATATTGTGGCGCTGGAGCCTCTGGCCCTCGGCTATCTCCGCTCTCAGAGTCTTCTCGATTAGAGATGCGCCGATCGATCAGCCGCTGACCGGAATCGGCCGGTTTTCAGCTTGATCGGCCGTGACCGGTGACCGGCCAACAGATATGTCTGACTCTGCTCCGGTCAAATCTACACGTCGGACACGGTGCGCACGCACTCGTAAAAATGCTCAAATACTGAAACCCGATACCAACGTGATGCAACGTATTGCAGTTGCCTTAATGACTCTCAGAAAAGGGAGCGAAGGAAGAAAGTGTTGGCGGTTTGAAGGTACTTCAAGATAAACTAAGAAGATTCGATCAATTATTTATTGATCGCTCTTGATGAAAGGTTTGACTCTTTTTTGAGACTCGGTTCCTGATGAATCACTCAGTAAATCAAGTCGTTCGATTGGATTCAGTTGGTTTAATGCACGGTGAGCGAAGGAGGAAGGAGCGTGAACAAGAGTGAGAGGAGTCTGCCTTTTATTATTATTATTATTATTATTAATATTATTATTATTATTATTATTATTATTACAGTTTTTTTGCAATGATTGCAATTTATTTTGGAAACTACCATGTGAATATAATAGAAAGGTATATTTATACTTAAAAGAGAAAGACACTTTAATTTGAAGTTTGAACTTTTTCCATTTCCATCTTAGTTGTATGTTCATCATGAACAATAATAAGCACAAAAACCCAATCCCACTATCGTGGTAACTGAATTGCAGCTGTGGTCCTTATGTGCAGCTGTCCTCACAGTATGTATTTGTCATTGACGTACAGCAGATGTACCCAATGAGACCAAATTATAAGAAAATCTGTCTTCTTAGATCATGGATATAAACTAATCGTGTAAACAATGTAAAAGTTATTTAATAGTCAAATGTTCTGTTATGAACATACTACTGAATAAAAATCAGAATCTGCCAAGAAAATTGCAATCCGTGCATCTCTATTTCGATGCTTCCTTGTATCTATTTCCTGTGGTATTGTTAAAAAGTGTGGAAAAGAGTCAGGTGCATTCACAAAGTATGGATTGCGGCCGCTAATAGCGTCATGGATTGCGCATAAATTTCATGCGCTATCCGCGCTATCTATCTGCGCTATCTATCTGCGCTATCTATCTGCGCTATCTATCTGCGCTATCTATCGGCGCTATCTATCGACGCTATCTATCGGCGCTATCTGCGCCGTCTTAGCGTCCGATTCACCAAAGATATTGCGCTCGTACAGAAATTACAAATAAAAAGGCGGCGGTGCCTCTATCCGCCCTGCTGCGCGATCGGTAAGCATACCCATACCCGCATTTAAAAATAATGGGAATGGTCCGGGGCCCCCCGTAGCGCCCCCCCCGGGGGTACCCCAACAGGCTATGCGACGCACAACAGAGATTTTGCTCGCCGTTGTGCGTTACGCGTACCCCGTTGGGGGCCTCCCCGTGCATAACACCCCCCCTGTTACACATAGTATATACACCAATCAGCCACAACATTAATACCACCAATAACCACCACTAATAACCACCACTAATAACACTAATATTGTGAAGCTCCCCCTCGTGCCGCCAAAACAGCTGTGACCCGTGGAGGCATGGACCTCACAAGACCTCTGAAGGTGTCCTGTGGTATCTGGCACCAAGACGTTTGCAGCGGATCCTTTAAGTCCTGGAAGTTGCGAGGTGGGGCCCCCATGGATCGGGCTTGTTGTTCCAGCACATCCTACAGATGCTCCAAATGTGCCCTAACCCCGACCATCCACGTGATGGAAAAGAAAACCTGATTGATCAGACCTTGCCCGCCAGACCGTGCCTCAACGCTCTGCAGCTGTTGGCGTGGTCCCTCTATGACAGCATGACCTAACTGCTCTGATTCTGCGTCCACAGACAGCGAGATGCTCCCCCTGGACTGCCTGCGTCCCCGCGCCTTTGCCTGCCGGACCTCCATCCGGCACGGCGGCGGCACCGACGATGACCCACACCTCTCCTTCAGCCTGTGCGACCTCGGCCTCCAGCAGCAGCAGCAGCAGCAGCAGCAGCAGCAGCAGCGGGAGCTGGAGGAGGAAGAGGAGGAAGAGGAGGACGGTGAGTGTGAGGACGGACATCAACCACCGTACGGCTCCGTCCCGCAGAACTCCCAGAACTCCCAGCAGTGCTCCATGCTGCCGGCGCCGCTGGACACGGACCTGCACTTCCACGCCACGCGCGGCGTCCACGTCACGGCCCTGGACGCCCGGACTGTGGCCCGGCTGGAGCGGCGCGGCGGGGAGGAGCGGACGCTGGTGTTCACCAGCCGCCCGCTGCGCTGTGGCGAGAGCGCCTTCGTCAAGGTGGGCGCGGCCGGCGGCGCCCGGCCCGGGTCCCTCTCTTACGGGGTGACGTCGTGCGACCCGGCCCACCTGCGGCCCAGCGACCTCCCCTGCAGCCCCGAGTCGCTGGTGGACCGCAAGGAGTTCTGGGCGGTGTGCCGGGTGGGTGCGGCGCTCCAGACGGGCCACGTGCTGGGCTTTGCGGTGAACGCGGAGGGGGAGGTCACCATGAGCCACAACGGCGTCAGCGCGGGGATGCAGCTGTACGTGGATAACTCCCGGCCGCTCTGGATGTTCTACGGCCTGCACGGCTCCATCACACAACTCAGGATCCTAGGTAAGGTCCCCACCCGCCGATAAATACACACTCCTTTGTGAATTCATGCACTCGTTTCCCTGCCTTGAGTCTCTGTCTCCTCATATGTAGCCTGCGCGGTTGGGCTTGACTTTCGACTGACTGTTTGCACAGGGGTTGGTCCATTTTGCCCACTCGGGGCTCAACACTTACCTTTAAAAGTGGTTGCCAGGCGGGCAACCAGGCATCAGCTTTTGGTTGCCGAAACTAAAAATATGGTCACCTTATATTTTGAGCAATAAAGATATTATGCAGTTATACGTCAGCTTGAAAATAAAAAATGTGACATAAACTATCGTTTGAAAGCTTTATTACAGTAACCCGACAAAATTCTTTGCAGTTAGTGTTTTATCTGATACTACCGAGGGGAAGAAACACAAGTTAAGAGAGACAAAAGCTCTGTCACCAAATTGACGAGAAAAATCACTAAAAGTAAAGACATTTCCTGTTGATTTTTTGTTTAGTTATTTGTGTAGGTACACAATATCGTTTCAGTTAGTTTTCGGGTTTTTTTTCTGTAGATTTGAACTAAAATGTTTTTTCACACCTCGTTTCAGTTTTTAGTGCGCTGTGCGAAATGGAAACACATGGATGGTGAAAAAAGGCCTGAAATACACTAATGGTAGTAGCCGATGGTTTTCCGTGTTCCCATGAGCGCGTCACATCCGACACACGTTACACTTTTCCGAGCCTGCGAACCAGCATCGATGAGTGCTTTCCACTGGAGATCAGAGCCCTTCCAGCTCTAATGTAATATCAGAGTGTCGACTGGTTAATCGTTGGCGGAAGGTGTCGTTCTCTCGGAGAGATGAAAAAAAAAGTGCCGCTAAAATGGGTCACCGGCGTTCGCTTGAAAGGCGAGTTGTTTGCCCCCCTGACCGTAATAACCTTGTTCTGCTGCCGTCCACCGGTGCCTGCACCAATGCACGCGCAGCATTGCGGTTTCCGACTGTAACAGCAAGATTTAAATGCCACTAACGCAACAATTTTTTTTATTTTGGGCGCACATTTTGCCCTGAAATGGTTGCCGAGGGCAACAGGGCAACTGTTGCTGTCGAGCCCTGCCATTTGAGCGCATTTTCCTACTTGCTTATCACTTGTCAATAAACTATTTATACTGGAACAATACAGCTCACGCACACATGCTACAATAAACACCAAGTACATAACACGGTGCCTGAACAGAGCCCGTCTGAAAGAATGGAAGAAAACCATAAGTGCGAGCTCTCACCGTTTGGTGTTTCATCAAACCGACTTTGCTCGTTCCGGGGATCTGGGCAGGAATATCGGCGTGGAAGTTACCCAAATGACAACATGTTGGAGGCCAAGAAACGGCTGACTTACCAGGAAACTTCTGGAAATAGGGAACGGATGAGTCGCCGTTGCCGGCGGTGGATTTAGGTCTTTCTTTTTTTTTCTTCTTCTTCTTCTTCCAGTGGTTTCCTCAAATCTCAGTGACTGACGTGAATGTAATTGTCGGGCGAGGAGGAATTTGGATTTCCGTGGCATAGCATCAGTGATAATTATGGGACATTTATGGACACATGATTGGATTTTCCTCAAAAAAGGCACGTGTGCATGTAATCTCTGGATACAGTGAATAAACAGATTATAGTGGACATATCTTGAGCGTATATGTCCGTGCAGAATGGCTTCCAAGTCGTTTCCGTGCGTCGGTTTCCCGTGGAAACGTCTCCGCCCCAACAGAGCAGGTGCAAATGAGTGGAGGTATAATAAGAGAAGAGCGTGGGGGGCGGTGGACTTCCTCTAACAATGGCCCCGCTAATAGCAGTCCTATCGGTGCCATCTACACCCTCCACCCGCTCGGATAGGAGCGTCCGCTGGCCTGGACAGGTTGCTCCGCCTTTCAGTTCAGCTGTGCTGTTTCCTGATGAGAAACCTTTTTTATTTATTTATATATTTATTGTCTTTTTTTTTTTTTTTTTTTTTTATGTCCCACCATCTCTCCTTGGCTTTCAGGTGTGACTCATAATTCTCTTCGCTCCTCCAAAATCATTCCCTGTTGCGCTGCTTCTTAAATCGATATTTCTATTTCGGGATCCCTCGAATTGTGCTTTTCTTTTTCTTCCTGAGCGCTCCGCGCTGCCCAAATCCCACCCTGTATCTGCACTATTTTTTAAAGTTCGGCGCTCCCCTTCGCTGACTGCGTGGTTGGCCGTCGCCTCGGTACACCAGACGTGCATTTAAGGCACTCTCTCGGGGCCAGAAATGCACGCCCCGTGTGCGTCTGTGAACAGGACGCTCAGACGGGGGCAGATAGCGGGAGCAATTGATGCGCAATTGATGGTGCCATTAGTGGCCACAATCCATTCTTTGTGGATTGGCCCCTGTGTGTGCAAATTGCATGAAATTGCAACTTTCCCTTGACCTTTCATGTACCCAATGAGTCATCTGGTGCTGAACGTATGAAATTGAAGTTCAGGACAGAGTAGGCAAGAATGTGTTTCTGTCTTGCGTGGGCCGTCCTCATTCTGGGTGGGGAGACGTGTGATGGTTTCCGTGTAATGACCCCACCGCGCACGCTGTTGTGGTATTATAATATGGACCCCCCCCCCCCCTGCGCACACACTGACCCTCATGCTCTCTCTCTCTCTCTCTCTCTCTCTCTCTCTCTCTCTCTCTCTCTCTCTCTCTCTCTCTCTCTCTGTCCCTCTCCCTCTCCCTCTTTCTCTCTCTCTACCTTCCATCCGGCGTGCGTTCCCTTGCTCATTCTCACCCCTCTCCCATTCCCACCGGTTTCCTCGAGTCATTACCTACTCCAGCCGTACGAAGTGTACATGTGACGCCTGCCGCCCGCCCACTCGCTTCCATGGCAACACCGCGCGTTGCCATGGAAACGTGTAATCCGAGGGAGGGGAAGTGACAATTTTCTTTTCGCGTCTGTGCAACGGGTGTTGCTGGGCCGCGAAGCGGAACAGATGGGAGTCGGCGGTCATTCTGTCATGATCGGATATCCCTGGAATCGGAGGTCTCACGTCCTTATTGCAGTGTTGTAGCCCCCGTTTTCGGCACACCGCGTGACGAAGGACGAGAAAGGAAGTCCTGACAGACAACTCTCAGATTTACTTTCAAAATTATTTTTATTTGTTTTGCATCATTTGAGTTTGCCGTCTGGGCTCTACCGCTCATCACTCCTGGTGAGGTGTACAGCAAACAGGCATATTTAATGAGCTAGAAATATAGGAGTGATGAGATTGAATCCCCCATTGTATAGAAACGTAGAGCCCAACAGGTGGATGCAGGGGAGGTGGAGGGGGGGCAGCAGTGCAGCGAAGCGGTCAGGCAGCGAAGCAGGTAGGGCAGGAGGGAGTGGCCGCCTAAATAGGCCGGCCCATAAGTGCGTGGGAAGTGTGTGGCGCCGTCGAGTTGCCTGACAGAACTCACTCCGCAAGCTATGCATCATTTGCGAATCCCGACCTTTTACAAGCGTGTGTTGAAAGCCTCTCAGATGTATTTGCGTCCTCCCTCCGCACCGCCAGCACCAGTGAGTTCATACGGTAAGAATAGGTGAACGCCAGCCCGGATCAAAGTGTGTATGAATAGACAGGCCAGCTATCTGTCGCCTCCTATTAGAGGTGAACAAGAGGTTTCCAAACAGCTGGGCTGTCACATGAGATGGGGAAGTGGAGCTGTCTCTTAGCTTGTATTGTAAAGAACCTTAATTGTAATAATTATCGGAAAAAATAGAATGGTTTTAGATAGTTACTATATTGGAGAGATACTATTTTCATCCCTGGAGGGAAATTGCGGTACAAAAATAGCGGTTCAAACAATAAAAAAAAAATTCATAGATTAAAAAAAA
>NC_137202.1:24162802-24267802 GCF_960531495.2 Zeus faber
ACATGTGTTTGCGTTATCAGCCGCGAAATTGCTGCTTTCCGTCCGTGAAGCCAACGCTACCGACAGACAAGCGTCCCCCCCAAATATCTTGTTCCATCATTTGTACAGTAATTTATTGAGCGGCGAGGCTTTTTTTTTCTTCCCCAAAGATGAGAAAAGCATTTTTATTCCGCGTGCCTTTTGGAAAAGGAGACTCCGCCTGCTCGGCTCCGGCGCTGTGGAAACCAGCCGCGTACTGCGGGGGGGGGGGGGGGATATCCAGGTGCGATCCGGCGTCGCTCGGCCACCTGGCCGGCGCCCAACCCAAGTACCCATCCGAAGCGCCCGTCGGGGGTTGATATTTTCCGTCTCCTCCTCCACACCTTTTCAAAATCTGCCCCGGATCGGCAAAAAAGGTCGCCCCACCCAACACCGCCCTCCACGACTGCGTTGCATAATACTGGAATTTTGTTGTGCTCAAGACATGTTTATACTTTTCCTCCGACTTCTGTTGTTCCGTTCCGCGTTTCTGACCAAACATGGACCCCGTGGAGACTGTACGTTCTGAAATGTTTTTTTTACATGAAACGTACACGCCGATAGTGGCAAAGTGTAATAATAATAATAATTGTACTTTATGAGAATTATTTATTTTGTCAATGCTCTTTATAGATTATAATGGTGTTTATTTTAGATGTAGCAGGTTGGAAAGGAAGTAGAAATCTTTGTTCCCTGAGACCGTGCTGTGTTTGTTTAAGCGTGTTTTCCACTAAAAGATGGTTTTACTGTGGTATTACTCCGAGGTTGGCAGTGTCTTGCCTTTTTGGGGGGTATTTGATGCCATCTGATGTTCCCCTTTTGCACATTTCAGTCTCAAGGTTGTGAGCAACACCTCGACGGCCTTGTTTTCTTCGAACACGACCAAAACATCCCGACTCGGAACCCGGCCGGCCCACAAGTGGGGAATAAAGATCTTTTTAATTCTCCTCTCTCCGGCTTCCTACGTTTGTTCCAGTTCTCGTTGTCAAAGAATAGCCCCCCTCTCTCCCGGGGTTGACTTTTTGAATGTGTTAATTATATTTATTGTGTTATCTCAAGAAAAAAAAAAACAACACAATGCACTCCGCTCTGGAGGGACGGGACTAAATTCTATTTTCTGAAAAAGCTTTGTTTGTTTCATTTGGCGAAGCGTAAGGGGCGCGATTTAAAAACAACTTGTTTTGCAAAATGTGCGACGAGCCACTAATGAGCGCCCGGGATTCGGGAGGATAACCGGCGGCGGCCGGCAACCGGTACCCTGTTTCGGGTTCCAACATCTGAACGTTTCACATTTGGCCCGGTAGCGGGGACTGTCATCCCTCAGGACCGTCCCCCCCTCCCGCCCCCCCCCCCCCCTCGACCCCCTCAGCAGCGGCCTGCTTGTGTTACAATCCCGGCCTGTGAATAACAAAGGCGAGGGCTTTCAGTAAACAGCGATAACTCACAGAGGAGCTGTTTGGAGCTGAGGTATGCAGACCTGGCCAGGGAGGGGAGGGAGGGAGAGGGGGAGCACCGTCTGTTATTTACTACCCCGCAGGATCGACTCTTAATGCGGGACTGTTTTATACACCAGACTCGGCTACGCACAAATACAGAGCGTGACGTGTGTGGACAGGAAGCAACCATTGTTCATGGCCAAGGGTTGGGGTTGGGGTTGGGGGGGGGGGGGGGGGGGTGTTGTGAAAGCCGCATGAATACAGTGGATCCGTCCGGAGGTCCCGGGGGCTTTCCCACCCAGACCTGCCGTTGAAGCCCGGGCGCTCTTCAGGTGTTGCATGGTGACGTTTAACGGTATGTCGGCGAATCAGAGCGGTACGTCGTGGGGTTTCGACCCAGTTTGGTGCCGCCACGGGTTTTTTTGTTCTCCGGGTCAACGATTGACGGCGATAGTGGAGGTTTGAGAGGGTAGACCAGCGTGTACGTTTCATGCAGGCATACGGCAGTCACTGGTGAGTGTGTGTGATGAGGCTGACTGATGAAAAGACAGAGGGAGACTACTGTGTGTGTGTGTGTGTGTGTGTGTGTGTGCTGCCACCCAGGGGTCATAAAAGGCATGAAATGAACATTTTTATACCCATAGAACTACATTCAAGGACCAACTCATGCTTTCAGCTCCGAAAAAGTAAAATAAAATGGGAGATAAGTCAAATATATATATATATATATATATATATATATAGAGGACCCTGAAATAGCAGGAGTCTCTCAGTAGCTAATTAGGAAGTATATTGACGGTAAATCTGTTATATTTAAACATCGGCATTTTGGGATTTAGTAGCTAATGGCCTCAGGATACTGGATTTTAATATGCATATAACTGAACGGACTATCCATAACATATAAGCACCTACTCACAAATAATGTTGCGCAGCTCCCTTTGACATGAATACATTGAAGAATAAAGCATCTAGTCCAATATTTTCAACACCACCTTCCGGCACCACCTCATTCATCTCTGGCACAGCAGCTTCCTTGTTTCGCCGAGACGGAAATAGTACTTCTTGGGGTTTTTAACGTGATAATTTAAAAAAAAAAGGCACCAAAATGTGTCTGAAAGTGCATTTGTTTATTTCGTTTGGCACTTGTCATCATTGGTCACATCATATCATAAAACAATGAACATCACGACACCGCTGCAGCTGAAGATTTAAGTCAATTTAACTGCCCAGCAGAAACTGAAACGGCAACGTTAGGAGGGCAGGGTTTTTTAGTTATGTAGCTTTTTACAATTGGGAACAATTGGGAATCACATGAGTATTAAAAAAAAAAAAAAAAAGAAAAAAAAAAAGTGCTTTCCCAGGAAAACATTATTGTCCCTACACTCTAAAATATTTTTTTTTAGTACAATGAATGGATGAATATCATTGGTTATGAAAAAAGGGAAGTCCTGCATTACATTAACACAATGTACAAGTGGAAGAAATATAGGATTATACTTTGGGATCGTAAGGGATTTTCTTTACATATTTAATAAAATAAAATATTGTGATTACCAGAAATGTATACATTTTTTTTGTCTTTAGACAAAGTAAGGTTTCAAAATGTTGAGGTGGGTAAAATATTTCACATAAGGTGACGTACATAAACAAGACATGCACAGAAACAGTATGCGGGCGGCACCAACACATTCAGGCATTGGCAACAAATTTGTTTTTTTTTTGTCTGTTTTGTTCTTTTCATCAAACATACAAAATACAGAAAGTAAACGCTCCAAAAACCCAACAAATGTTCAATATACTGGAAGCTTTTCAAACATGCATGAGCTTTAAATGCTTGAAAATGGAATATATATATATATATATATATATATATATATATATATATATATATATATACATACATACATATATATATACATACATATATACATATATATATATACATACATACATGCATACACATATATATATATATATGTATATATATATATATATATATATATATATTTATAAAATGCACTTAACAACAATGTTCAAAGGTTGAATATCAAAGGAATGATCTCACTCTTAAAGCGCTTTTTTCAAGTTAAAGATAACAATTGCATAAAAGTAGAGCAACATCCTTAACTTAAAAGTATTATTGGATTATTCGCAAAAAAAAAACTAAATAACGGCGTTCCCAGTCAAATTGGAAGTTGATTTGATCTGCGATGCTCATGTTAGCAGGAGGTACCTGTTAAGTTTGACATTTTTTGGTTGACGTCGTGTGTTAAGTGTCATTTTTTTTCTTCACAAAATAAATGCCTCTGTGTAAATAGTTTTTTACAAGCATGTACAGAGCTCCGCTGGCTCAGAATGTTGAGTGCTAGTGCTTTCTCTCGAGGTAATTGGAGGGAACCCATCCTTTTCGAGGCCTGCCATTGTCCAGAACCTTGCAGTACCACCAGCCGTTGGGGTTTCGCTCTAGGACCTCCAGGGTTGTCCCCTCGGGAAACCCCATGGTCTCCTCGTCGCCATGGTAATCCGCTATGGAGACGTAAAGCTCTCTGAGGTTGTTATGGATGATGTGAGGCTTGGGTTTCAACGCGGACACGGGGAGGACGCTCCTCTGCCCGCCGTGGCCAAGGGACTCCGAGCTGCCGGTACCTGATGCGTTCCTGTTGGGTAAAAAGGTGTTGACCACGGGGCTGCTTGGCGCCAGGCCAAAGGAGGCATTACGTCGCACGGTGGGGCTGGAGCGTGGGTGGTCGGTCGAGTTGAGAGACTCGTTCCTCCTGAGGGAGCTGATATGGCCGGGACCATCTGTTATGGGGGCTGATATGAAAACAGACTGGGGTCTGACCACCTGCTGCTGCTTAGTGCCACTCTGCTTCGAAGACCCATTAAAAAGGCCTGTGGGTTTTGAAAGCCCGCCCGGTGGCTTGGAGGGAATAGGCGGAGTGATCCTCTTCAGGTTCTGGTTGATGTTGTTCAAAGCCTGAACCCTCTGCTCATTCTTCTCCAGGCTGTTGGACTTACTTAGACTGCCTGGTTTGGTGGGGGTGCCATCCGACTCAGAGCCTGCCGTGTCCTCCTGCTGCCTGACGGGCTCCAGGTAGTAGGTGGGAGCCCAGCCCTCCGTGTCCCCCCAGCGGATGTACCACCAGCCACTTTCCTGCTTCTCCAGTACTTCTACCTCCACCCCGGCCGGAAAGCTGAGCTCGGACTCTTGGAGCTTCTCATAGGGGTCCGTGGTGCGATAAAGGCTGCAGCCCTCCAGGTCAAAGTCTCCACGGCTGCCTTTGGAATAGATGGAGAAAAGATCGGAGGTGCTCTGGGAGGAGAAGGAGTCCTCCGAGGAAACGACTGATGCCGTTTCTGAATCCTCGCCCTTGGAGGTTTTCGAGACATTCTTCAGTTGACCCGTCGGCCGTAGCTGTCTTCGCAAGGTGCTTATGTCCATCTTCTCGGCACTTGACGACTTGGCCATCTGAGGTTTAGGCCTCACCACTGGCCGTGGCTTGGAGGGTGATTTGGTAGAGGAGCCCGCCTTGTTGTCCTCTTGGTCTTTTTTGGATCTGGACTGCTGGGACATGTCTGGCGTAGACTCGGACGAAGTGGACTTTGGGCTGGACGCCTCCTCAGCTTTGGTGGAAAAAGGACTCCGATTCAAGTCAATCTTGAGCTTGTTCCCCGCGGGCCTCCGTCCTCCCAAGGTCGACTTTGAGTTTTCAGACCTGACACTTTCTGACAGGGCGCTCGTCTTTGCTGAATTCGAGTCCCCACTGCACTGTCTTTCTGGTGTCTCTCTGAATGGCCTGAAGCCGTCATTCTCATAGATACACTCTTCGTCTCCCTCAACGTCCCCCTCCGCGTCGTTACAATCGTCGAATGACTCACCGATCTTGAATGAGGAACTGTGAACAGATGAAGCCGGGGAGGGCTTGGAGAACAAGTTCCTTTCTGTGGAGGCGTCCTCGGTCTTAACGTCCACCACGGAACCGACTCCTCTGAGAAACTCAAATTCAGACTCCAGATCTAGATCCCCGATGGCGGGCACGTCGTACTCTGGCTCTTCGTACACAGGTCTCCCCGGGGACACAGGTGACTCAGGGGCCTCGGACCCGGGGCTGCTGGGCGGTGCGGTCTCCACGGAGTCCTGTTTCTTTACGGGCGGGGCCGGAGGAGGAACTTTGGGGCGAGTCAGAGTGCTTGTCCTGCGATTCAGGTTGGGCTTCTTGCGCTTGTCTATATAGGAACAGGGAGCCCAGCCCTCCCTCTCTCCTATCTGCACATACCACCAACCACCAGAGTTCTTTTCAATGACCTACGGGAGACGACACATATTATTGTCCGCATTTAAATATTTAGAAATGTTACATGATGGTCTAGATGGTCTTTTTTTTATAGCAAATGAATTATTCTAAATTCATCCAAATTACAAAACAAAAAAAAACAGAGAATAAAAATCATGTTTCATCCAATATTTCTTACATCAGCTTTTTGTCCTCCATTGAAGCTAATCCCGTCCGATATACAGGACTGAAATTCTGCAATGGTGTAATATTCTGCTTCGACTGTAGGGGGCTCTGGTGGTGAAGGTAATGGAAATCCCTACAGCAGAAAAGACACAGTAGAATTTGACACTCTTGCAAAATGCCTTTTTTGTTATGTAGGTGGGGGAAAACAAGAACTCTAAATGTACCAGGGTTGCATCTCTTCGAGGAGGAGGTTTCTGCCGTAGAATCGGGGAACCTGAGAAAAAGAAAACAAAGACATTTCGTACTGGGCCGTTGCTAGGTTACTTGGAAACGAAACAAAGGCAGAATATTAAAAGAAACGGGGGCTTACCAATCTCCACTCTGTGAGGGGCGATCCGCGCTATGGCCGGAGATGCAGGGGAAGCAGGGGAAGCCGTGGAAACGGGGGAAGCTGGGGAAGCCGGTTCCGCCACGCTCTTGACCTCCGGCGGGGCAACTCCGGGATCAGAGCACGGCATGGGCAAGCTGATCTCCTTCCGGGCCACCTGGGGGCTCTCCTCGGGAAGCCCCTCAGCCTGCACGTCCTTCTCGCTCAGGGCTTTCTTGTTGAGCAGGTTGCTGATCTCCATGATGTTGCCGATGATCTCCACCGGCCCGGTCACGGTCTTCTTACGGGGACTGAAGTCGTCTTTCACCTTCTTCAAGTAGGAGGCGGGAGCCCAGCCCTCCTTATCCTGGTACCTAAAGCAGCAGTGTGGGACAGAAGAGAGAGAGAGAGAGAGAGAGAGAGAGAGAGAGAGAGAGAGAGAGAGAGAGAGAACAGCACCTGATTCAAAGTGAATTTGTCAAAACATCAGTGTGCTGTTCATATTTTCAGCAGAGAACAGGCAGCCAAAGCTCATTTTTTAGCCAAATGGTTATTGCGCAAGATTGTCAAGGTATAAAGTCATTGTAACATAGAATATTCCAACTGCAGGAGACACAGATGTACTGTAGACGCCACAGATCCTGGGACAGTGCGGGAACATGTAATCGTCCAGGAAATTGATATTCATGGATCTATTTTGTGTGGGTGTTAACACATAACGACAAATGAATGCATTCCCTGTGGAGAATTGCATCGGGAAGGGATGAGGAATGTCCTTTCTGGTCTACAGGGGCAGGGCTGGTGTGGACTCAGAGGAAGTGGATTTTTGCACCAGAGCCTATCCAGCATCGGTTGAAAACAAGCTGCTGGGAGGTGCCGTCCTTTTTTTTTAAATTTTACTTTTTTTAACATAAGGGGCTGGAGGGAGAACCTCAGGGCGGGTCAAAGTGCTTGCTCTGCTGTTATGGTTAAGCTTTTTTTTTTTGTTTTTCCGTTGGTCAACTCTCTGCGTCATCCCTCCAGGAGATTGGACGGATTGTTACTCCGCACAGAGGGATCGACCGACGTTACATGATGACATTGTTACCTGATGAACCACCAGCCTTCCAGGTTCTTCTGGATCACCTCCACAATGACTCCTTTCTCAAAAGCAATCTCATCCTTGCCCTGGCTGGAGTACGGCTGCACCGTGACATAGTTCTCTTCTGCCAAAGCCCAGAGCAGAGAAGAATGTGAGTACACGGGTCAGAGACTGGGAACCATGACATCAGCACTGAAAGTTTAAACACATGAGATAATAGCCAACTGGACCGAAGAGGTAACGTCTAAACTTTTTCGGCGGACGCAGGAAAACCATCGTTTTAGGTCCGTGTGATATCGCAGAGTGGCAAATGTTTCGCAACGTCTTCTTTCCTGTCCAACACATAATCCCCCCCCCCCACCCACCCCCCCGCAGCATTCCCCTGCACACGTCGACCGGGAATATTCCGTCGGAAAAGTAAATAGAACGCAGTGGGCTAAAACGGACGGTGTGAACTGATCCTGCTTCGTGGCAGATTAAGAGTCGCCTCACTCAGCACGAATCCACCGCACAGGCCCCACGCTGATTTGTGGCTTCCCAGGAGGCCGAGGGGCACACTTAGTGACAATATTTCCTGTCGTTACAGAGCGGAGGTCTCATCCCTCGCTGTAAACACGGATGGCCCGCGGGGTGGTGGTGGTGGCGGCGGCGGCGGTGGTGGAGAGAAGGGGGGAGTGTGCAGTAACCGCAAACCTTTCTCGCTCTGCTGTTCCTACAACGTTTTTACACGACTCTGAACGGGCGTAAATGGACACTTTTTTTTTTTTATTGGATATTTTTCTGATCGCCAATCCGGCGTATCGGGGCTGTCCCGAGAGGAAATCTCAAGATTGAGATAATATTCACCTACTTTACTTAGAAAAAGAAATAAAGTTTCTGTGGAGTCAGCACAACTTATCTAACAGAGCAGGATTTTGTTCCTAGCGTATAAAAACCCTCTCTCTCTCTCTCTCTCCCCATCTGTCTCTCTCTCTCTCCCTCTCTCTCCCTCTCTCTGCCCCCTCAAAAGAGGAGCACTCGGCTCTTTGGCAAGCGCCTGCAAACACAAAACTGAACATAAACAACCTTCAAGCCCACTCCGCTGTCAGCAATCCAAATTCAGCCCGCGCGTAAACGCACTTTTTAGGGGGAACATGTCAACACAAACAATCGTTTTCACCGACCGACGTGTTAAAAGTCCACCGAACTGGGGTCGCGCAACCACGCCGCATCCATCGCATTAACGCCAAACAACACAGCGATATACATTTATGGGCTCTCGCCTCGCACCTCTCAGACGTGCACGTTTCATGCTCTCGTAAAAAAAAAAAAAAAAAAAAAAAGGCAAATAAAGTTTCCCCGCAGTGCAACGTTGCGGCGCCTCAGTGTCGATTACTCCCTGGCTATTAGATGAGCGCTCATTGAGTAAATACTGTTCCCGGGCGCACGGGCGTCCGCTCCCGGTGAAACGGCTCCCACCCGGAGCGGCCCTCCGACACGACGCGATTTCAATCTCCGTCGCTGCACCGCGCGCTCGCTGATCTCTCCTTGGCTTCCCAGACTCGTTTGGCATTAGTCTCAGTTAGTGGTTGTTTTGTTGTACTGGAGGAGGCGGCAGCGGACGAGGCAGAGCGTCAACAACACACATGTTTGATATGGAGGAGAGCTGGGGGGGGGGGTGACGGCGGGGGGTGTGGGGGGGGGGGGGGGGGGGGGGGTTCGAGAATCTGTCTGGGGTCACCTCGGCTCTGCTGCCTGGAGATGACACCCCCCAGGGTCCACCGGCGGTCCAGTCTCTTCGGGTGGGCCTTCCGTCGCTTAGTGACTAAGGCGCCCGAGCGGTGACCGGACCACGAGACGTCATGAACAACAACAACAACAACAACAAGACAACAACGACGACAACAAGACAAACACAAAGATGGAGACAGAAACAAACACATGGGCGGGGGGGGGGGGGGAAGCAAGCGCAAACATTTACAAACACAACACAGGTTTGGAGCCCACCGGGGAGCCGTTAATAGCGACACGGCGGACATGTAAACAGTGCGCTGTGACAGGGACGACGGACGGCTTGGGGGTGAGCGAATGTTACAGAGGAAGTGTTAAATGGAGCCGTCCTCGCCGCGGCTTGTAATTAGCATGTTGTAAGCATGGCGCCCCCCCCCCCCACCCCCTTCATCCCGCCCCCGTCGGAGCATCTGGGACACACATTTTGAAGCTTTGGGAAAAGCCGGCCCATTAAAAGAGCAGCTGAGAATTTCCGCCGGTCGGTGTTGGTTTGGAGCCGCAACTGCTCTGTTATTCTACTCATCAGATCTTTTGGTTTTGGTTAAAACGGGGAAGATGGCAATGATTACCGCCAGTCCAGAAGTGCTTTGTCGAGGTTCCCAGGCTGTACGGCGTTTGCAAAAAATTGCGTGAGAGGGAGCCTCATCGCCGCAGATTGGTATCGCCAATGTCCGTCCGTTTGGGAAAGAAGTAACGCGAGCGAGATACCCCTTTACAAAAGAAACGCGCCGCTCTATCTATTTCAATCTGGGATGAAGCCGACAGTCATCACATCTTCACCGCAAGGACGTCCAAAAGAACCCACTGAGCTTTTCAGCGTGTCATGTTTTCATCTTGGCCTCCTGGAATGCAGCATTATGGTCTCACCAGACGCATTTCCAGAAAATGCAGACCCGCTCTCCGCGACAGAGGGGTGGCACGGGGCCGCTGGAGACGGCGGGACTGACGGGGGAAACACTCGATGGGTTTTCAGGCCAATCCCCTCGACGGACTCGACGAATAAACGCTAATCACACTGACAGGTTGTCTCAACAAGAAGCATCTGCCAGACAACGCCTGCTATCTGCATCTGGATAGATACCAGCATTGTGCGAGTGTGTTTACATGTGCGTACATTTGTGCATGTCAATGTGTGTGTGTGTGTGTGTGTGTGTGTGTGTGTGTGTGTGTGTGTGTGTGTGTGTGTGTGTGTGTGTGTGTGTGTGGAGAATTTGGAAATCCATGAGGCATGAATACACGTTTGTGTTACTCCAAACCCAAGGGGGGAAATGCGACTCAGCACATTGGGAAACTCTCCGACTGTTTAAACGTAATGTATTCTCCCACCCCCCCCCCAAAGTCACACAATATATAACACCGGAGGGGGTTTTGGGGAGGGGGTTTGGGATCCCATTGTTGCCGAGCGCACAAATCGCACATCAAAAGAGATCTCTTGGCCGGAGCGACGGAAACTCTGAACGCTTTTTTGGAAGGGGTAAGATGCACCGTCATGATTTCTGTGCCCTCAACATCCCGGAAAATTCACCGTATACTCCAAATATTTAAATCAAATTGCCGTTGCCGTGCTACCTGCAAAAACTGAAGTACTGACAGCAACACAGCCAATGCAACCAAACTGTCTTTTATGGAGACGGTGTAGGCCTTTTCATCTGGATACAATACAGAATGCAAATGCAGCTCAACTGCACAGACAGAGGTTAAAGAATTGACTGAGTGGACATGAAAAGAGCACGGCGGGAGATGATCTCGGATGATAACATTATCTGGCGGCCACTTGTGGGAAATCAAGCCCAATCGCATGACTGAACAGTATGTTATCCTTCTGCTGTCAATATGGTTATCTGTCACACAAAGCCACGCTGTCCTATCAGGGAGTGGCATCCAGCTCACTGACACGGTCCAAAATGAATCTGCTGTTACTCATTACTAATCCAATATGGCGGGCGGCAATCGCAGAAAACTAGATAAAGCAACTCAGAACTCCCTGGAAGAAATTGCGAATATACACCGATCAGCCACAAAATTAAAACCACCTGCCTAATATTGTGTAGCTCCCCCTCGTGCCGCTAAAACAGCTCTGACCCCTGTAGGCATGGACCTCACAAGACCTCTGAAGGTGTCCTGTGGTATCTGGCACCAAGACGTTAGCAGCAGATCCTTTAAGTCCTGGAAGTTGCGAGGTGGGGCCCCCATGGATTGGGCTTGTTGTTCCAGCACATCCCACAGAGTCTCCATCAAACTGAGATCCTGGGAATAACGAGGCCAAGTCAACACCTTGAACTCTTTGTCATGTTCCTCAAGCCGTTCAGGAACGTTTTTTTTTAAGTGTAGCAGGACACATTATCCTGCTGAAAGAGGCCACTGTCATCAGGGAATGCCGTTGCCATGAAGGGGTGTACTTGGTCTGCAACAATGTTAAGGTAGGTGGTACGTGTCAAAGTAACATCCAAATGAATGCCAGGACCCAAGGTTTCCCAGACTATTGGCCAGAGCATCACACTGCCTCCACCGGTTTGCATTCTTCCCATAGTGCATCCTAGTGCCATCCACATGATGTAGAAGAAAACCTGATTCATCAGACCAGGCCACCTTCTTCCATTGCTCCATGGTCCAGTTCTGACGCTCATGTGTCCATTGAAGGTGCTTTCAGTGGTGGACAGAGGTCAGCATAGACACTGACCGATCTGCAGCTACACAGTCCTATACACATCAAGCTGTGATGCACTGTGTGTTGTGACACCTTTCTATCATAGCAGCATCAACTTTTTCACCAATTTGTGCTCCAGTAGCTCTTCTGTGGGATCAAACCAGACGTGTTAGACTTCACTCCCAATGTGCATCAATAAGCCTTGGGCCCCCATGACCCTGTTGCCGGTTGACCGGGTATCCTTCCTTGGACCACTTATGGTAGGTACTAACCACAGCATACTGGTAACACCCCACAAGACCTGCTATTTTGGAGATGCTCTGACCCAGTCACAGTTTGGTCCTTGTCAAAGTGGCTCAGATCCTTACGCTTGACCATTTTTGCTGCTTCAACACATCAACTTCAACAACTGACTGTTCACTTGCTGCCTCATACATCCCACCCCTTGACAGGTGCCATTGTAACAAGATGATCAATGTTATTCACTCCACCTGTCAGTGGTTTTAATGTTCTGGCGGATGGGTGTAAAGTAGAGCATTAAATAAGTGCTCTCTACTAATTAAATTGTCATGCATGTCTTGTCGCTCTTTCCCGCCAATGGGAACACACTGCTCCTTCATGAGTTCTCCTAGTGCCGCTATACAGTAGAGGTCAAATCGCTTTCCGTTGCAATAAATCTCAACTGTACAGTGCCTCACTGTGAGGCCACTGAGCCGCAGGCTCTGTGGCTTGGTCCGGTCCCGGCAATCCCCCTGTTTTGTTTGCTCAGGGGCTGAATCTGTAGCCTGTTCGACACTGCTTTCCATGGAAAACAGAGCGAAAGAGCTGTTCGCGCGGCGAAGGCGTCGACCATTCCCATATGGACCCGCGGCGGGTTTGTTGCATTCTGTCAACGACCAGTGATTGAGTGTAAGTGTTTGTGTGTGTTTCCAGGGTTGTCCTTACCTTCCCCAGCTTTGGAGGCCCCGAGTTCAAGGTCATCTCGCGTTCCGCTGTGGGAGTTTAGATATGTGGCAGGGACCCAGCCCTGCTCCTCCGCCGTGCTGACAAACCACCACCCTGCGAGGACACAAAGAGATGCCTTATGGTGATGTAGATCGGCTACTTTAACGTAAAATATGTAAGGGATGATGTGCAGCCAGGCCGGTCATTATGGCCAAAGAACTCCCTTCAGAGTCATACAGTCACCCGGATCACCTCATCCGGGGTTCTTTTGCAGAAATATTCCACAACAGCGTAGCTCACACCGTAACAACCAAGCTAACTATTTACCCTACAAAGATAACTTTGCCCTGCATATGTATGTCTAATCTATTTACGGCTATTAATGCGGAGTTGGACATATCCGCATTCATCTCTTCACTTTTTTCACTGTAGCTCTGTAATTCTGTAGTTAGCATTAGCATGTAGCCAAAGTGATAACGCAGACAGCAGCTAGCAATTGACGAATCAGTGTCGAGAATGTAATAATACCTTATATCTAATGTAGCATCAGGTATTCATGACGTGAAGTTGAAATTCCCGCCTGGGGCGCTGTTGGCACCGTGCTCCGGGCGGGTTATCTCCCAAATAGGAGCCTTTCTGTGTGGAGTTTGCATGTTCTCCCCGTGCTCACATGGGGTTTCCTCCACCTAACGTCAGTAAGGACCCCACCAAAAACATGCACACATCATCGTCTGACCAGCGATGGACACTCGTCACCAGGTCCCCGGGCGCGTCCACGTATGCTGCCCACTGCTCCTGGCTGCCCCCCCGGAGGAAGGACAAGCCAGGATGGGTCAAATGCAGAGGCCTCATTTCACTGGTCACCATCCAAAGTGTGTGTGTGTGTGTGTGTGTGTGTGTGTGTGTGTGTGTGTGTGTGTGTGTGTGTTAATTAAAGATTCTTCTAAAGATTAATTGAGCCTGTGGGCGGGGCTCAGGGAGTGTTAAAGGACGGCCACAGAAGCAGGTCCTCAGTGTTGAGCTCAGTTACAGAGAAGGTGGCGTTGATTTCAACTGCTGTTTGGTTTCTCATCAGCAGAGTTAACCTGGAGCTCTCTGGTAGATTCCTGGAAATATATATATTTTCTTTAGTTCCACTTATTTTCCATTTTAAATTTTGTAAATATTTGCCACGTTGTGTGCCCTTTGGGGGGCCTGCACAATAAACCACTGTGGTCACTGTACGACTACGACTATGCCTACAAACATGGTTAAAGGATGCTTGCGGGTAGATTCTAGCACTTAATCAAATATTGCACAAGATGCATGCTTACTGTATATATCAAACACATCTGACGGGCATATTGGGATCTTTGATTTGCTCTTTCTATGATTGGAAACATCTTCCTGGAATACAGTGATGACTCAGTGACGCAAAAAAAAATAAAAATAAATAAATAATAAAAAAATTGGAACGTGTCGCCGGGATTGAGAAAGTACGGCCGGGGCCAAAAGCACCAGAGTGCAGATCGCCTGGCTGAAATAAAATGAGCTCCTAAGAAGCTGCTTTTCATCTGCATCGGTCGTGATTTCAGTGGGCGTGACCGAGTACTGTATTGTTTAAGCTGGCGGAGGTCTGAGTTCAGATCGCCCGAGCTGTTTTCATTGGATTCCGTGGGGTATGACCGCATTGTTCTTTGAAAAAAAGGAAAAAAGAATAGCTTGACAAGTGCTTGAATTGAAAAGATAGTGAACATACTGTTTCATCAAGCTTCATGTGTAGGTGGAGTGACGTGATATACTGTGTTGGATTAAGTGCGCTGTGGAAAGCCCCGGCTTTAGTCCAAACAAGTACACTAATAATTTCCCCGCAAAAAACTCGCAAAGCAAATTCAACACATTCGATGCCATGAAAGGCACATACAGACGCCCCTTTTGGGAGCCCATAAAGGGGATATGGGCGTGCATGCTCAGCTGAGATCCCACCGCCTGCTTTTTAAACAGAAATAATACATTTTGAGGCACGTTTAGTCTGAACTAAAATCTGAAGGTATCAGTGATTTGACCAACTCGAATTACATGAACAACATTTAGAGCGGGCCTATTAAACTCGAGGCCCGCGGGCCAAATGTGGCCCCCAGTGGCCCTTTTAATAAATTTGAAGGTTAGAAATAAACTGTAGCCACAATATATTTATGGAAAAGTTTAAAGTCCCAACAACAAATAACCATGTGCAGTATGTGCGTTTCAAGAATATGAACCCTAGAAAGAATATTATCTAGAAATGTATTGGTTTTGTTTGAAATGGTTTATCAATTTTTGGGGGGAAAGTGAGTTTTTGGCCCTCTTAGAAAGAGTCAGACGAGGAGGTCAGTTTCCTCCCCGTGTGTCCATGACTGAGATATCGGCGGGCCTGCATGCAAACTGTGTCAGCTCAATGCACGGCTGCAGAGGGAATCACCTAGCCTAGCTCCTGTGTCATTACCCTCTTTTTTTTGTGAATTGACAAAGATCATTTGAAGAATATGAAGATGGTTTAGCATTTATTTTGTTTCTCTGCCCTTTTTTCACCCCCTTTCGTTTAGTTTTACAAGTGTTGTTTCCTTTGTCGGGCCCCTGAGGTGGCAGCGGGTTGAGAATCTGGCCCCCAACAGAGTGTAATGAGCTGAATTTGGAGAATACCATGTACACATCTATCTACACAGTTAACATGCAGCGGCACTATACTAACTGGAGGACTCAATATGGGCAGGTGGCAGTTAGGCTCCAGTAAGTAAGTTACAATATCATCTGCATTAAGATTTTGTGAAATTCAAGAAGCGTGTATAATAGTTCCACATTACATATCCCCTCAAAGGGAAAAGCAATCGCCAAAACAGGGACATTTTGGACGGAGCGCGCATGCCTACACGGCGCTCGACTGTCCATTGTTTCTTCCAACAACAGACACATCACATCTCCTCGACTTGTCTCAACGCAGTGACGGAAAACGGATTAAAGCTGCCCAGAAAGGTGATCGCTGGGAAAGTGGCGCTACCGGGCATGACCGTGGCTTTGGGTGGGTACAGGGGCGATCTGGAAACGATCTGGAAACGATCTGGAGATCTGGCGACGGCTCAAGGGCGTAACAAGGCAAGTAATGCGCTCAATCCATCTACCAAAGACCCAAAACCCCCCAAATTAACGAATCAGAGTGAGTGGAGGAAGAAAGGAAATATATAACATAGCCCCATAACCCAAATACAGACATTATCCTTCCACTTGTACACCAGCCTGTTAAGTAATAACGTGTGACAACATGATGAATATTCCAGAAATTGTACCCGTTTTTTTTTTTTTATTTCCGGCTTTAGAAGATATTCATCCTGTCTGTTATAAAACATGTTTTTATTCTATTTTACCAGCAATATCCCTTCAAAAACATACTGATTGTAATTCATACCACCTGAATAAGGAGGAACCGCTCCTATAAATCTTAAGGATTACAGGTCAAGGAAGCTTGGAAAATGTAAAAAAAATAGAAATAAAAAAAAAGTGCTGCCTCAACCAAATAAAGACAAATTGCTGTAATTTGCAAAATCCCACTTTCACGCTGGCACGCCGGCGCCGGGAGCGACGGCGGGAGTCTTTCAGACTTTTTGCAACCTGGCACTAGCCGGTCGTAGAAATGTAAGCAAATATGCGAATAAGGTATAGCGAGCCGCTTAATTGAAAGCACTTAGCTGAAAGTCTGGATATACATTGGGTGCAAAGACACACGGTCACTTCACCGGCGCTGAGTAAATAGGCGCTGTTATTGATGGCCGGGGCCGCCGCGTCTGTCTTTCTTAAGCCGCGTACGCCCCCACATGGCAGGTGTTTTGGCGGAGTCCGCTGAACCCTAAAAGAGGCAATAAAAGCGCTTTTCAAAAGACACGCCCGCTACACAAGTGCCGACTTCCTGGCAGGAGCGGGATCCTATCGGACAGGTGGAAATTATACGCAATTTTGTCAAACACACTCTTAAGCGGAAAGTCTGCTTTATGCCCTGCGTTCTCCGCGAGCATTCACCCAAAACAAAAACCAAGGTCCACCCCATCGCCCAAAACGAGACGAACAGTTCCTTTACGCCGCAAGAGATGATCAAAAACACAAGATTTGAGACCTGTGTGCAAATTCGAAAATGTGATAGCGGGTAAATGGAAGAGGCACGACATCTGTTACTGGACTCCTAGGGTAACTCTCTCAATATTTCCTGGATAGCAGGGATTGGGCAAAGGCGAAAGCAGTAAAAGTGAATAAAGTACATGTCGTGGGCGCATACGTGTGAATGTATTGTCCATTTATCCATCGACCACCATGTGCACCATGTGCGGAGTGAGGCCCGCTGCCGCAGCGGGCGATTACGGCACTTGAGATGAATGCAAATGTATAAACTGTGAAAAATTCACACATTCCGGGGCCAAAAGAAAGCGTAAAAAAATGTTTTGTTGTTGTCATTTTACCATGTATGGCGGTTAATAATGCATAAAATAAAACACAAGCTGGACGTGTCACAGTAATGTGTTTAATATGGATATTCACTACTACATAGGGTTTGGTTCAGGTTTTCAAGGCATGAAGCATTCCTCATACCTCTATTTGCCCTATATTCTACCCCTGAGAGCACGAGAGAGAGAGAGAGGGAAAGAGAGAGAGAGAGAGAGAGAGAGGGAAAGAGAGAGAGAGAGAGAGAGAGAGAGAGAGAGAGAGGGAAAGAGAGAGAGAGAGATAGAGAGAGAGAGAAAGAGAGAGAGAGAGAGGGAAAGAGAGAGAGAGAGGGAGAGAGCACGAGAGAGAGAGAGAGAGAGAGAGGGAAAGATAGAGATAGAGAGAGAGAGAGAAAGAGAGAAAGAGATAGAGAGAGAGGGAAAGATAGAGATAGAGAGAGAGAGAGAAAGAGAGAAAGAGATAGAGAGAGAGGGAAAGAGAGAAAGAGAGAGGGAAAGAGGGAGAAAGAGAGAGAGAGAGAGAGAGAGAGAGAGAGGGAAAAAGAGAGAAAGAGAAAGAGAGAGAGAGGGAGCGAAGCCTTTCCTAGCGCTATGTGTCTCCCATACAGTACCTGCCATCTGGAAACTCTATCACGTTAAAGACACATGCCTCCATTTTTATTGTAATCAACAACAGATCCACTGCTGAGACAGAAACCTGGACAGCTGCCACTCTTTGTTGGGTTCCTCTCTGTCAATGGACAACTATTGGGGGGAAAAAACCTGTCGTCTACAATGAAGTGTATCTCATACTTATGCTCTGGCATATGTGACAAAGTGTGCCATTAGAATTACTGGCCCCCCAGCGTAACATTCATCCGTATGAATCCGCATTAAAACACTCAAACTTCTCAAAGCAGCGCGTCTCTACTGTACATTCCACTGCGGCTATATGACAAACAACATTATTTTATAGTTCGGGGTCGGTCTAAAATAGCGTCGTGAGGATTTCCTACAAATCTGATTTAGAGTTTACTGCCATACGCCGAGCAGTGATGAGAGGGGGGCCTGTTTTTGTGATATCGTCCAAGCACTGGCAGATTCATGCACGGGCTTTCCTGGGCTGGTGCCCAGGGGCCCCCACTCACAGGCTCCCCCCCAAATTTTCCTGCTCAAAAATATTTTTTATACTTGGTAAAATATCAACTTGAAAACACATTTAAATCTGTGGGGAAAAAAGATGTTGGGTACAAAACAACAACTGCATGCCAGACTTCCAAAATAAAATGTGTGGATTTGATGTCAATTTGTTCCGTAATCACTTGTTGGTAGTTGATTGGTTGTCTAGTGCAACAGGGCAGGCTGTCAGATTGGATTGACAATTTCAGCCCAATTTCCAGACAATTATTATTTATTATTATTTATTATACATTTATTATTATTATTGCTGCGTTTTTGATGACAGGATGGCATTACATGTTTGATAGTGACACAAATATTATAAGTACAGCCCAAATGTTATCTACTTGCCGAAAGCAATTTCTTCCAGCTACTATATTAAAAGTATCCCAGTAGGGTAGAAAACCATCCAATCTGGCAACAGTGAAGTTTGCGCACAGGTGTGGGAGAATTTCAGACAGAACATGAGAGAACTTAGAGTCACAGAAAAGCAATGTTTGCTTATCTTGTGCATGCTTCAAATAGACGCAAAGAAAATTTGATTAACAGTGTGAGCATTGGACCAAAGTATTAAGAAGGTGCTTGCAAGTTGTCCAGTTTCTAGCAGAACATGGACTCACAAAAGTCGACACATTTTTTCTATATTATTTTGCATTTGGCTTTGTTCCATTATGATGGGTACTGTGAATCGATTCAATTATGTTATATTGTTGGTTGACTGGAGTCATAAAAGCCTACTGTATAGGTTGACTGGGGTATAGCTAAACCTATTTGTTGACTGGGGTGATGTAGACCTATTGGTGTGTTGACTAGGGTCATATTACCATAGTGGTTGCTTGGCTAGGGTCATGTTGGCCTCTTTGCTTTGTGCTGTGTTTCTGTGTTTTTTACCCCAGTGTCTGCCAAGTCTTTTTTGTGTGTTACGCTTTTATTCTATTTGTTAATTCTTTGTACAGCACTTTGGTCAACCCTTGTTGTTTTTATAATTGCTCTATAAATAAACATGACATGTGGTTGGTTGACTAGGTTCATACTGGCCTACTGGTTGGTTGCCTCAGTGGATGATTGGCTATAGTGGCGTCACTTGGGGGTGCAGACCGCACTGTGACACCATCAGAGGGGATGACACCACGGCTGGCGAAACATGCGTTTTCCCTACTAATCAAAAGTTAAAAGTGTGTCTTGCCCTGCCCCTCCAGGTGACACCAAACCTATTGATGCCACCGGTCGACTAGGGTTATATGGGCAGGAAGTGTCTGGTTTATTGAATAGAAATTTGATGGAAATCCTCATGTTTTTTAATTCCTGTTGTTGCTGAAGTGATAGGAATGGATCCGAGTGATTTCTCAGGTGTGTTCAGAATTGCCGCACCACAGTCTATGAAGTGTGTGTACCATTATATTGGGGTAAGTTGGGAGGTGCCTGCAAAACAGTGTAGCCCAGGGGCCCATGACCAAATGAATCCACCCCCGCGTCCACGGGCCTTAAACGATGAGGAATGCAGCGGTTCAGCAATATGGCGGATATCCCCCGGGCCGAGCAAAGCGCGAGACAAACCTCGTTCGATTTCCTAAGCTCCTGTATTTATTAACAGCGGATCCGGTATCAAAGCCGGGGCAGGGAAGCGGTCCAGCTCCAATGCACACACACACTTCCAGTTTTCATAAAACACTGGGTTTCGATTACCGTCGGCGGCTCTTCGGAGGCCGGCGAAGGCACAAAACAACTTTCGGGACCTGGGATGTTGACACAAGGAACCCCCACGCGCGCACGCGTAAAGGCAGGCGCGCACGCCCACGCGCCACGCGGGGTACGGCACCTAAGGGGGCGGGGGGGGTTTCCGAACGATTCGCGCTGCCCCTGGCTAACACAGACATTCCAGGAGTTCATTATGCCAAATTGCAATTTCGGAGGGGCCGATCTGAACCTGGAACGGGGCCAGCGTAAACCCGGACCAAGTCAGGCTGAGGGGTATTTTCAGTTACCGGACTCTGCCCCCGAGGTGAAGCCGGCGGGACTAATGCGAGTCTTGCCGTACGTCTGCAGGAGCAGTCAACGTGGGCCAAGCGGTTTAGAGCGATGGTCGTCCTGCGGTTTGAACAGACCTGGAAGATAGCGGGAGCCGTGGCTTTATTTCTCCAATATAACGAAGGTTTAGGAGGCATCCTGGAGGATACATTAGGGCCGTTGTAACGAACCAACCTCTCTGAACCGTTAACTTTGGCAGGAAATGGCTTTTTCCATATTCCCTCCGAGTCCCCCCCACCCACCCACCCCACCCCTCCGCCTGAGCTACCCCCACCCCCACCCCCACCCCCGCTCTCCCTCAAGTAAAATTAAAAATTGCGATCAAACACAGCAAGGAGAAGAAAATAAGAATTAAAAAACAAACAGTGATGACTCCCAGTCCTGAGCTCAAGGTTTTGCCTTATTTTTGAATGTTTGAAATTCAAAGAGGATCCAAACACTTCAAACTGTGTCTTTATATCAGGATATAATAGAAATATGAATGGATTTCTCTCCTTCAATAATTGATTGTTGCAAATCAGCCCCTATAGAGCACTGACATTCCACTGCGCATCGGCATTTGTCCAACTTTTCAATCCAGGTTTGACCTGAGACAAAATCAACAGCTATTTACACAGTGAAACATTACAAACTGTAATACTGTACCAGATGCAAAATAGGCCAAGAAACCAAAAAAAAAAAGAAAAAGGCATCTTGAGACCAGCGCAATGGAAAATACTGCCTTGGTTTGGGACGTGGGGCTGGAAAAGTGGAGAAAGCTGAGCTTGCTTAAAGGTCTGACCTAGATTCACTGCCCCGTCAAAGGCATATATTATCTAATCCAAGGTAGGGAAAAATCCATCGCCGCACGAGGCAACGGTCACGGGCACGGTGCAGCACGCGGTACAGCGGCTTCACTGCACGGTCAGACGACAGTGGACATCTGTGTTGGGGTGTTTTTGGACGACGCTGTGTGCGACGCAAACCGCGCGAAATGGAATCCACTCACACAATTTCCATTTGCAGGGATATGTGCACGTATCATAAATGCACATCTGTTTACACGAGGAAAACATACGGTGGCGTATAGGTCTCTAGCGACCAGATCCACAACGACCCGCACCGCCGCCTTGTTGTCTTGTCGACAAAAGCGGCGGCCCTCTGTCGCCTGACCAATCTAAAGCCGCCAAAGCTGCACGCTCAGCCTGCTAGCGACGGATGGCTAAACCCAACAAGTTTCAGAATCCACTTCAGCATGCACCTGGATTTGTTAGGGTTGGCAGCGGGACGCGGAGTGATGTCACCACGGCGCCTCAGCCTACTTCCACCGCCATCGCACGAGGTGTTGGGGCTCCGGCTTTTAATGGACGGCTGCGATTTTGGAAGCGGGCCCCCGGAGCCCGAGGTGGGGAGGGCGTTTGTGTTTGCTGTAAAACCTCCATCGGTGCGTCGTAAATATGTCGAGTGTGCTTAAGTTGTGTTTGTGAGTGGAATATATCGGGGTAATTCCTCGAAAATAATACCTTGCTTGGACAAGCGGACTCACGGCACTGAGCGGGATGGCTGAGCGGGATGGCTGAGGTGCTTGACATTTTTCTTTCGCGGAGTGGTGGTGGTGGTGGGGGAGGAAGGGGGCAAATAAATCTATCGCAGAGCTACTGAAAATTTCTTTCCTCCGCGTGGATCATAATTCTCGCCGAACCCCCCCCCCCGCAGCCTTCAGTTAGCGCTGCGTGGCGGCCAGGACGAGAAATAACACAGTGGGGCCTTTCCTTTAAAAGCCAGGCGTGTCCTGGAGGGAAGGTCTCGTGTGAGGACCCACGCCCCCAGGTTAAAAAAAAAAAAGGACTTCAAGGTGTTTGAATATGCCCCTGGCAGTGGCTCCCCAGCGGGTTCAGATCCTCCTGGTCCAGGGAAGGAAAACAAATAGGCTGAACCGAAAGGCCGGGACACACGGGACTTCAAAGCGTGAAGCGGCGTTGTATGGACTCCCCCTTCCTTAAGGCCGCTGTGGCACCGGGTGGGGGTGGAGGGGGGGCGTTGGAACTCTCGTCCAGTTGCTTCCCCCGATCACCCGTTCCACTTTTTTCCCTCTTTACCCCCCCGCCCCCAGACTTGAACACATGAGTCCCATTACTGTTTTTACTGTCTCAGCACAGCGTTGCAGCTATACGTCAGGCCTCATTACCGGGCCCATCCCTCGCCACTCGCTGCAGCCGTCCAGATGACAAATCCTCTTAAAAAGAAAGAAAGGCAGGGGGGAGCCGGGCGACCTGTCCTCGGGTTGCAATGCATCCCGGCTGAAGGCGGCGGCGCATCCGAACGCGCTCGCAACACACGCAACCCACAACTCTCAACATCTCACTCTGACGAGTCTCCCCTGCGCTCTGGCTCGCAAATGTCTACAAAAGCCCTTAAACGTGTGATTTTTAGCCCAGAGGGATCCGCTGAAAATGTCGGGAACGATCATCGTCTTTTTTTCAAGTAAATTTCACGGCGGGTAAGGTTTTCGTAACTGCAACAAAAATGGCCCACCACGTGGAAGTAACATTTGTTTTCATCCACCGGTCGCCACCACCATCCAATATGGCCGTTCCTAGAGGAGTAAAAAAAAAAATAAAAAAAAAAAAAACGCACCTGCATGAACCTAAAACAACGATTTTTGAGATGTATCCCCGCCACCACCATGAAATAATCAATAACGGCCGGTCAGCGCTGTCCAAATCCACACGACGCACGCGCATGCCCTCTGCGACGCCCTTGTGTCAATATCGCGCCGGAGTTCAAAAAACAGCTGACTCAGGACCCGCAGCTGGCATTTGTAAATCGACCCGCCCGGCCCCCTTTGCATTAAAGTACGGCGGAATAATTAAAATAAGTCTGGAAGACATTCCTCCTGCTGGAGGCAGCAATCTGGCCCCCGGCCTAAACCAACATGGGGGGAAAGAGGGGCCTGACTGCACACCAAAGCATGCCTCCAGATGGGGATAAGGCTCAGATCGCAGGCTGCGAAACAAAGGAGGGCGAGCGAGCAAAGGAAACCTGAGAGAGACGGCGAGAGAGAGAGAGAGAGAGAGAGAGAGCGAGCGAGAGAGATGGGGAGAGAGAGGAAAGATAAGAAAAGGAGGAGGGCGGGGGGGGGGGGGATGTGCAGGCCAGGCAAGCAAATGTTGAAAAGGAAGCGCTTGTATGTGTTTGTTTGGGTTCTCGACGAACAGCTGGCAAACATACAGAAGTGCTAGTATGTGCAAGCGCGTGGGCGTGCGTGCGTGCACGTGCCATATGGGTTGTTGTTTTTTTTTTTTGCACCGTATGTTTGCTTTTTTCGATCACTCACCGCTCTCGCTCTTCTCGATGACGTCCACCACCTCGCCGGCCTGGAGGCTGATCTCGGCCGGCTCCTGCTTCTCGTAGTTGGCCACCACCACGTACTGCTCCAGCAGCATGGGGTCCGAGGCGTCCACACCTGGGGTTGACGGGAAAAAACACGCCGTCAGCCAGCTGCCGGCCATGGGTCCCCGGGCGCGACCGCCGGGCGCCCTCTGTGCCATCGGCCCCAGCGGTTGGCAGAGCTCAGCCAATGACAGCGCTCGCGGAGATCAGTGCATCTTCCCCGGCGTCTTGCCATGGGGAGGCATTCCTCTCCAGCCCGGCGCCAAGGGGCGACGGAGAGGCCGAGGAAGGTAACCAGAGAAGAAGAAAAAACGCCTCTCCACGGAGCGAGGCATCAAACGGTCGGCCGAGCGGATTCCATTCCACCGCGCTTAAGAGGGCTGCTCGTCCATTAAGTCCAATAAAAGTGTAAAGTTGGAGAGGGGGGTGGGGTGGGGGTGGGGGGAGAGCGAAGCAGGGGACAACAAGAAACAGGGACACGGAGAGAGAGAGAGAGAGAGAGAGAGAGAGAGAGAGAGAGAGAGAGAGGGTTTAATAGGAAGGAGAGCGGCCACAGCCAGCGGTGGACTGGACGGAGGAGAGGGAGAGAGAAACAGTTTTCCCCCCCCTGGAAAATAAATAGTCTGCTAAAAAGCCTCCTTCTCTCCGGTCGGGGGTTTGGAGGAGTAGCAGGAGTGTGTGGGGGGGGGGGGGTAGGGGTGGGAGGGGGGGCGGAGGGGGCCAAGGGGGCGGAGGGGCGGGGGTGGGGGGGGGGGGGGTTGAGTACGCCAATCACACGAGTCGACACTGGAGGCCTTAAATAGAACCAGATGAAGGGGCCGGAGCCGGAGAGGGACGGCCCACCACCTCCGCGGAACACTGGAGCCCTGGCTCGGCCAATGGGAGCGCGCTCTCTCTCTCTCTCTCCCTCCCTCTCTCGCCCTCTCTCTCTCGCGCCCTCTCGCTCTCTCCCTCCGAGGACGTTTAGGTTTTACTTATTTTGGCATGTCTTTCATGATTTGCCCCGATATTATTCAATCCAATTACGCTTTAATGTAAGTAAGTAGCTCAACTCCTTCTTTTGACATAAAAGCGCTCCCCCCGCTGTGTGGGGACGTATGAGGAACACATGGTCGCCCGATGCAGTCCCATGACAAAACACCAAACATCTGGCTCTCCTCTGTTTTCTCTTTTGTTTTTCAAGTTGTTGTTATATAAATCGGGTTACCCCCTTTCCAAAAAAAAAAAAAAAAAGTGGTGCCGCACAGGCCGATGGCCCCGCCCACGAACATCGGCTTCGTAGCCAAAAAAACCGGGGGAAATGCGTGGATCGGCGACGGCAGGATGAACCACCAACGACTGAGTTCAGGAGCAGAGCTAACAAGTGTCAGCTGGGCTCTCAAATCAGCCACAGCTGAGATTCAATTCACGCGTTATCGTGAGCTTCCGCTCTAACTCCACAACTTAAAAGTGGTGTGTGTGTGTGTGTGTGTTTTTTTTACAGTATATCCAGGCGTGAGTTTTCTCTTTCCAACCCATTACCTCAGTGGTCACTGCACAGGTGCGTTGGGTTTCTTGTGTTTTGCCAGATTTCATTGGCGATTGCTTAGCGGTTAATTGTTATTCGTTTGAGGCAGCATTTTTATTCTTTATTGTCTTTCTCAGGTTTATTTGTTATTGTTTATTGTACATTCCCCGTCTTTGTTCTCCAATTGATTGTTAGCTTTATTGTATATTTCGGCAATTCTTTCAGGTGAACGTCAGGTTAATTTTTTATTGCATATTAACATTTTCTCTTACTATTTGTCTTCTTATTATTGCCTTTTTATCTATCTATCTATCTATTTCAATTTGCAGCATTTATCTCACATTAGCTGGGAGAGAGGTCCAGGAGAATAATGTTTATTAGGAGCCAAGTTCTCTTGTTTGTTTCTGGAACAGGAAGGTTTTGTAGAGGAGATGGAAAATCACTCCAATCATCCAACACATGGATACTTTGTGGCTTGGATAAAAAAAAAAAAAGTGTTTTGAGAACGTCCGGGATTAAGTTGCCTGTGTTAAAAAAAAAATTATATATATATATATATATATATAAATAAAATAAAAGAGCGACCTGGGGACAGGCTGCCAGACTCTTGAAATTTCGTCCAGTTGTAAATGAAGAATTACATCCGCACTCTGTGTTCCACTTTCGGGAGCAAAACAACCTGGAATGTGGGGAAGCTTATAACTCACGGGGATGAACCCGACTCTGCGTCGTGAAAGCCGACGCTGCCAAACGCTTTGGTTGCGGTTGGTGAAAACCTGCTTGTTCGAGACCTTTTTTTTTTTTTTTTTAATCAAACCAGAAGGTTGGTTCTAAAAACTGTTAACGGGTATTTGAATTGGCCACATATAGGTATTGGATACTAGGCACTCATTACTTTAATAACGGGTCATAGCTACCTTTTTGTTTATTTACAATTACATTGCATTTAGCAGACGCTTTTATCCAAAGCGACTTACAATTATTCAAACACCGACGGACGCTGCCATCAGGAGCAATTAGGGGTTAAGTGTCCTGCTCAAGGACACTACAGCATGCTAGCAGGAGGAGCCTGGGATCGAACCAGCAACCTTTAGATTACTAGACGACCAGCTCTACCGCCTGAGCTACCATCCCCTTACAAATCATAAAAAAAGGCCCTGTTGCACCGTCAGTGGAGGACAAAGTACTCCGACCTTTAACTTAAGTAAAAGCACAAATACTCTGACACAAAAATGACTCATAAAAGTGAAAGTCCCACACTGATCTTTCTACCAAAGTAAAAGTAGTAAAAGTACTTTTCACAGGACCGGTGGCAGGACTGAAGGGACAGTTAAAAATGGCGAGGGGAGCAAATCTTTTTAGAGATACGTGGGGGGGGTTTAAGTTGCCATGCGTGACGCGGCACAGGAAGCACGGGGCTTTCTTTAAATGAGGAATTAAATACATGTCAAATTAAAAAAAGGTTTTTATTTGTTTTCTTACGCGCAGCAGATCGCTTTTCCCGCCAGCCCACCCTCAAATTTTGGGAAACAGAGTAAATGAGAAAGAGCTACGATAAAAACACACTGTTTTTATTTGCTTTGTTTGGAGAAAATAAAATCGCTGCGGCACCGCTCCGCTCACGGCGCCGCTCCGCTCACGGCACTGGTAGGCCGTCCTCTTCTCTTCGCAGGCTACATTACTGCTCACGCGAGCAGAGGTATTTCGCAAGCGAGGGCTGCGAAAGCGCTCCCAAAAAAAAAAAACAGCATGAGCATGCAGCTGATTGATCGGCGCGCGTGGCTCGTGAAGGACTTTGGCACCGATACGCTGTCACAAGATCGCTTGTGAAGAAATTCCCGCCCGCCCACTCACGGCCCAGTGGCAAATGCCTCCGCGGCCCGGCGGTTGAGAACCTCTAGAGTGCATGAAACTTAAAGCTATAATATAACAAATATAACAAATGTGTTTTTTTCTGATTTGTTTTTTGTTTTATATTAAAAAAAAATTACAAGGATTTTATTTTTTGTTTAAATGCTGATTTAAAATGCACCGTGACACAAGTATAGATGTTTGCTTTGAGATGAAGCGGAGTTGAAGTCGAAAGTCTCTTCAGAAGAATATACTCAAGTAAGTACGGATAGTTGAAAAATGTACTGAAATACAGTAACAAAGTACTTCCACTTAGTTAATTTCGCCCACTGCGTAGCGCAGGCTTAAGAAGGACGCAGGAGAACGACCGGATTCCGATTTATTTCAGCACTGGAAGAAATAACTTACGAGCAACAGCCACCGCCGCGGCATCACCTCACTTCCAATTTGGGAAAGAAAGGCACTACCGCGGACACGCCCTGCGCTACCGGCCGGGGCGCAAAGAGCCCAAAGTGACGCCCAAATGACGACGGCGTCGGGGAACTTTCGCCAAAAAAAAAAAAAGGGAAGCCCTCGACAAAAGCAAAAAAGCCAATATGTCAGCCTCAGGAAATGGGATGTTTCAGCGCCGGCAGGAAGACGACGGGGCGCGGAAAGAAAAAAAATAATAGTAAAAAAAACACGGAGCGGAGCGGAGCGGCCTCGGCGAGAAAACGGCTCCAGTTGACCCCCGCGCGAAAAGGGAGCAGATAAAAACGTACCGACGGGACCAGGGGTGGCTTCCAGGTGAATTTCGGTGTGTGTTTAGTGGAGGGAGGGGGTGGGGGTCGTTTGGCCTGTGTGGTGCAGCCCCTCTCCCCACGCGGAGCTGCAGTGTATATATGAGCTGTGAAAGAGAAAGCGCTGCCATCAGATAGCCCTATTAGCCACTCTCCCTGTTTATGTCTCTCCGCACTCACATTTATACATCCACTTCCTGTCTCCACCCTCGCACTCCCCGGCGGCCCCCCCCCCCCCCCCATCCCCACCCATCATCATCTCCGTCCAAAGGGGGGGGATGGCCGGGACCTCTGCGACGATCTATCATCTTAGCGGAGGAGGAAAGCGGGGAGTTTGGGATCTCCGATGGCCTGGCGGTTTTGGGGATTTGTTTGTTGTTGGTTTTTTTTTTTGTTGTTTTTTTTTTTTCCCGCAGGAGAATTCCGGAGGTATTTTTAACCCTTCGAACTGGTTTAGTTATTCGGTAATCGGTGACTTTTGATGGAAGAAGTATGGCGGGTGTTGTTTTTTTTTTTTTTTTTTTTTTGGCTCATCGGCCGCAGATGCGAAGTTAGGCGGGGGAGGCGGGGGTGGAGGGGGCGTTGCATGGACCCCGCTCTGTTGTTCCACGTCGCACAGATGCCATCATGTCTAGTATGTTGCCCTGGGGGAGGAAGGGCAGAGCACAAACAAATAACGCGGAAAGGTTTGTGCAAAGTAAACTGAGAGTGAGAAGACAGGGTTCAAAGTTGGGTTCGGTTTTATTGAACAAAGTTGTTTGTTTGTTTGTTTAATAAAAAAAGCGCTTTTACTCCTGCGACTTCCCAACATGACCTTGATAAACCTTTGTGCCTGTTTGTAAAACTGGCAAAATATGTAATATATATAAAAATTCCATTTTCAGTTATATTTAATTATAGTTACAAATTGGCTGCAGTGTTGTTTCGGGTGCAGTTATTGCAGGTATTTATATCCGTTTTTATTTACAGTTTTAGGAATCCCTCCTTCTCGGGACAGATTCGAATTCCAGGAACATCGTCTCGGGATGACATGTCAGAACACCGTCCGTGTGAGTTTCACCAATCAGCAGCATTTCTATTTGTTTTTTTGGGGGGGTTTTGAGCATTGGACAAAAAAGAGAAAGGACTTCACATCTGCTTCTATTCTATTTCGGTTAGTTCTTATTTTCAAAACGAAAATGAAAAAAAAAAAAAAAAGGAAAAAAGTTTTTCCTGACTTTAACAATAACAACTCCGCCACAGACACAACTATTTCAAGATGAAATGCCTTATAAAAAAAATAAATAAAAGAAATAACAGGCCTCACAAACGCTCGGATGGCAGGGTTAACCCCCGGGTGGATTAATCACCACGTGAATCAAGACCCGAAAGTCGTAGGGGTCGGGTCCATCAAACAGCTCGTTATTTAGAGACGTGCGCTGCAGAAACATCTAGCGGTTGTCACTAATCCTAAAATCTCACCCGTGCAAACACATGCAAACAAACCAGCGCGCGCAAAAGTGACGACCCCCTTGTGGAGCCCTGCGCGCCCTCTAACCCGAGTGTCGATCGCCCCTCGTCCCCCTTCCCTCTTTTACCAAACCGTGCACGTACACAGGGACATGAATAAATACATACACACACACACACACACACACACACACACACACACAAACACCCCCTCCCCCCGCCCCACCCTCCCCTGGAGCCCTGCAGCTCAAATAAAGACAGCGAGACTGCACACATAAACACGCGCTCCCTCGCTCCGTGCGCAACGCCGAAATGCTTTCCACTTGCCACGTAAACCTCCTCTCCTCTCCATCTGCTTTTCACATGCACTGCGCCCCCGAGTGCTCCCTGTCACTTTCTCTCTCCCGTGCTTGCTCGCTCAGTTTCTTTGGTTTTCCTTTCTTTTTTTTTTACTCAATTTTTTTCTTCTCTTTTTATTTTATGTTTGTATAATATACAAACATAAAATTAAAAAAAATTATTTCAATTTTAATTTCACAAAAAATTAAAATAATATAATACATACATATAATATTTTACATTTTTTTGACATATATACATATATAATAAAAAAATAATAATTAAAAATATATATTTGTCTTTTTTTTCATATAGGACTTATTACCAGATGAGTGTTGATAGCCCTCATCATCATCATAGGTTGGTTTTTTTTTGTCTTATTCATTCTTATCACTGAGAGCACAGACTGTTTCCGCTGCACTGCAAATCTGCTCAACTCTGCTCGGTTAAAACCTCTGGCAGAGACAACAGCGCATTCGATCCGAGCGAAACCCCGACGTCCTACTCTGAACCCGCCGCGAACGTGACGCCGCCTCAATTTGCCGTCAGGCGGCGAGAGACCCGCCGGGCCCCCGATCTGATTGCCGCGGAGGCCGCAGCTGGAGAACAACGACTCAAAACGCCGGGCCGGGGACTCCACAGCGAAACCACGCGGAGAATGGAATAAGACATCCCTCTTCTTTTGGAGAGGGAAAGGGCGGGGCTGGGGTTTGCCATCGATCTGAATAATGTCATCTGTCATTTTACACAAGAAAAGAAGGTCGGAGAAAGATTGAGTTGTCACGAGTGACGAAAGTACAAAAGAAAGCGATGACGACGATGACAGCAATGATGACAGCGGCCGTGGCGGTCATCGAGCGGCGGCGCGGTTAAACACAAGCTGTTGGGATGGCCTGCCATTTTTATTTTTATATTTTCCTCCGGAGCGGTTCCGTGCCAGGTAAACAAGCGTTTCCAAACCCCCGAATTCTGACCGCATGCAGTTTTGTGGCCGGGGGCAATATTCTCCTGTTAGGGCCGGGGCTTAGTGCGCTCTTAGGGGAGACCAGCACCATGTAATTATGGCGACCGTAAGCTGCAGCTACAGCACAAATTCACCACAGACTCGCTGCACTTTCTCTGCTGTCCTGCTTAAAAAGCAAAGGGGAAAAAAAAGAGAGGAAAAAAAAAAATCAATAATTCAGCTGCTGTTATCCCCCCTGTCCATAATGGCAGCCCTGGCGGCGGTTTTTACAGGAGGGTTATTTACTATCAACTATGGAGAATGGACTTGCAATGAATGTTATGTCCAAAACCCTAAATCGCTCATTTCCGATATGTTAAGTAGGCCGGATGTTTATCTATTAACAAGACCAGTGCACCCACAATCGACAATGATTTTGGCCGAAAGTTTGCCAACCCTACAACAAAATTCCGAATGAGACGGCTGTCAGAAATGGTGCGCACTCACGACGGACGCGGAGCCAGCACGTTTCCAGGCAGTCAATCTGACTTTAGCTGGAAACTTATTTAATAGTGAACGCAGACGGAATGTAGGGCCACTGGACGCACACATAGCAGAAAGAAGGCAGTCTTTTCCATTTCAGCCGGAATCCACCGTTACATAACGGACCCCCGATATCAAGGAGCGTATCATAACATGAGGCCGGATTATTATTATTATTTCATTCGATGGCAACTCCAGCGCAGCTTTTCAACGGTGACGGGGCCACCAGAAGTAATATCAACTCACCACCATGCATGTTGGTGAGTATAATTCCTATTACAAAACCGTGTCATTGTTAAAGGGACACTTTGCAGATTTCCAACCCTATTTCCATTTATTAGTCATAGGGTTGGCGTGGCCACATCCTTGCCACGGCCGCGTGTATCGCCGTAGTAACCGAGACTTCCGCCACCCGGTGATGCTTCCCTGATGTGGGCGAGTGATGGAATTATTTACAAGGAGCCAGGTGGTGAGAATAAAGTACAACTACCAGAGTAGCATAGCACCCTGTCATTGCACTAATACAGTATTCCAGGACTACGGTGACCAGACGTCCCGCTTTTGGGTCCTGGACCAGCACCCAAAAGGACTTTGCGGACATTATGGATGACTTAATGTTTTCCAACATTTTGGCAGAGTCCAACATCCGACTATACGTGTAGCTGCACTTAGTTGAGACTTTTTTGGGATCCCGACGGTTTGGGAGAAGAAACAGCCAAAGCCTCCTAAAGGCCTGGGAGGGAAAACAACGACGAGGAAGTATTTCTGCAACCTAACCCCATGTTTTATGGGGATGCAAACTGCTGATCCCAAAAGCCTAATTCTCTCCATTTTTTTCTTATTTTGGCAGAGAAATGCCAAAGTGTGAACATCAAAAATGCTTTTTACCGATATCACAATATTTATTTTGGTGGAATGTAATTTGTGAATCAGTAGTAAATTGGTAGTTCCCAAATTGCCCTTTCGATATGAGAAACAGCACTGAAACGGTTAAATTTTTAAAGAGGAAATATGATGCTCCTTTTTACACAAGTTAATATAGGCCTCTGAGGTCACCAAAACATGTTTTTAAAGGTTTTTTTTGTAAAAATACGTCTCAGGTTAGGCATTCTAACCATTCTGACATGCCTCTAAATCACCCTGTTCCAAAATGGGTTGTTTCTGTGTGTGTAGCTTTAAATGTTAATGAGCTGCCAGGCCCCCAGTTCTGTGAGCCAATGGGATTTGAGCTTCACTTCAGGGTTCCGTTGTTGAACTCTCACTGATTTCACCTCATCAGTCCACCAAAATCAGTTGTTGAACAAATTTGAGGCGAGAAATAAGCGATCCAGCTGCTGAATTCACTAGAGCTACAAGGCCCCATTTAAAAGTTTGTTCCGACTTCTGCCCGGGGAGGCCGCACTGGGACGCACCGGGGATTTTTTATTTATTTTATTTTTCGAAGTTTAATCTACATCAAAAACACACTACTGTTTTTTAAGGACATGCTTACACTCCCATCGTCCGCCGTTTCTTCACGCTGTATGTGCACAGGCACTGAAAAAGTGACTTTTTCGCATTAGGTCCCCTTTAACAGACCAACAGCACTCCCTGCACGTCCACATTATCGCGGCCAAAGTTTCCCCTCAACTGTGACCGTTTACAAAAGGAGATGACAAATCCAATCCAGCATCTGGTTGCGGGACTAACGCGAGATTCAGCAATGCCTGCAAGTATTCACTGTATGCGTGAGACATTGCCCCACCCCACGCACACACACACACACACACACAGTACAACCCATGATCGCACTGGACATGGACATGCACAGCTGTTTACTAAGCCTCACTCCCAAGTCCTGTATCACCACGCTCAGCTGAATCACACGCACACGCGCACACACACACACACACACACACACACACACACACACACACACACACACAATCCATGAATCTCTCATTCACACTGCTCCAACACCCAACCCCAGTTCAGTGGCACGCAGATCCTGCCCAAACAGGTGGTCCAAGCCGCCCACTGCCATCCGCTTAACCCTTTCATCGCGGCGAGGCTGTGTTTGCTCGGACCGCGCGCAGCACAGATATGTTATCAAAGCGCCGCGCCGCCCACTTTCGTCCCCCGTAGAGAGAGTTTTAAATGTATACGAACCTATGCCCATCGCCATCCCACACGTTCGTTTTGTCGACGATTAAGACGAGACTACAAAAATCACACAGAACACGGGGGAACGCGGCGAACGCGGCGGCAAACGGAGCTGGAGTCTCGCTGAAGCGCTGGAGAAGGCAGACACGCCGCAGCTCTCTTACCTGACTTGCGTTTGCCGGAGCCTCCCGCGTCTCTGAAAAAACAACAACACCAGAGAGCCATGGTCAGTTTGTGTCCGTATACTGTTAATATATGTGTGTGTGTGCGTGTATGTGTGTGTGTGTGTGTGTTCCATACCACCCATCGGTTACATGAGAGCCTGTGTCATGTACTATTAAGAGTCTGTGCCCGGTCGTCGTCCAATCACCATCCGATGACCACCACAACTATCAGCCTAACCCTTGTTGAGAATGCCACAAAGAATTTGACCCACAATGCAGGAGGCGGAAGGGGAGAAAGATGTCCCCCGCCGACCCGCGGACAGTATCTTAACCAAACGTAGGAAAATACGGCCGTTGTGCAGCCGCCACAACAGCATCATTTCTTGTCCGCCCCAAGCCCCCCGCCCCCCGTTCACTTTTACGGGTGAATGTGTCTCTCTGTTGGCATTTCCTCGCTGAATGGACGACGCTATCGCCGCGGATTAAAACCGCCGCCGCTCTCCCACGCGATCCGCCGGTCTCGCGGGGCGAGAGACTCCCTTTAAGGAGGCGAGGCGGTCGGCGCCGAGGTCACGTTCTCGCTCCGGAGGTGTCTGCAGAAACCCCCTGTCAAACGCTCCCCCCGGGGGTCCGCGCCGGCTGCCGGCTCCCGGGGCCCCGCATGCCTGAGATGTGAGGTACTCCGAAATTTGCACATGTTTTATGTAAGAGATAATGCGCGGCCAGCCGGTCGCTATCGTAAAATAACTCCCCACCCCGACAGGGTGATCGGGGCTTTTATCGCCCTGAACTTATAAAAGACCCTCATGACGTGGCAACTTGCTGATTACATGAATATATATCCACAATCCACATTTCAAATTATTTTATACTAGATCGTACGTCTGTCTTCGGCCCAGAAAGATCGTCCCCGACCATGTGGCAAGCGATCGGCCCGACGACAAAGTTTTTTGCCCGACGCGAGTGAGCTTTCCACCGCTCACGTGAAATGGGAGTCTTCCATCGCGGTAGGCGTCGCAGGGAGGCGGCGTCAGCCCGCGTTGACATTTGCGCGGGCGGGCGGAGCGACGGCAACACAGGCGGCGAGAAGCGGCCGCCCGCGGCAACGGCCCTTCGTCAGCCGACGGCGGCCGCCGCTCACAGACGACCTCCCGCCGATTGCTGCGATCGACCAATCGGAATCAAGAGCTCCACAGAGCCGCGTAACGGCCGGGCGGGAACACGCCAATGACGGGAACAGCCGTGGGGTCGGCGGGATGCCCCCCCCCCTGCGAGAACCAGCGGTGCAACTGAACGGACAACATGTCGAATTAATATTTCTACTTTTGTGCTGCTTGTTTGTTTGCTTGTTTGTTTGCAGGCTGGGTTGAGATGCAGGGTGTGGATGAAATAATTACGGGGGGGAAAAAGTTCTGCTTCCAGCGGAGTTCCTGAGCGGACTCGCTTGCTAGTGACCAATAACACAGAGCTCGTATAATATCCTTCCCCCCCCGGAGGAGGACTGAGCACACATTTCTGGCACTCTCCGGCGTACACCAGTAAAAGTCCATGTTGGGAAGGCGAAAAAAAAAAAAAAAAAAAAGGAGAAAATATGTCCAAGTGCTATTATAATGTTTTAATACCTTGAGGCCGCTCATGTTTTCCTGCGGCGCGCAACCGAAAAGGGGCCGAGAGGCGCCGAGGAACGTGGAACCTCTACGACCCACGAGGGCTCCCAGTTCGGCCCGGGTTTCGCATCGACGACAAAATATGCAAACGCAGGTGCTTGCACCGGGCGGCGGAGGCAGGGGCGAGGTTTTACACAGGTCGTACGTGTGCATCCGAAGTCGAGAGTTGCGGGCTGCCATCTGCTTGCACCGAGCTCCAGCTCTCTCTTTGTAGGTGGGCCTATTACAAATGGAATGTGTAAGATAGTCCTCCCGCCCCCCCGCCCTGCCGCTTGCGTCTCTCTGTGGATTGGCGCCGGGCCAGAGGACCGAAGCGGCCCGAAGCTCGGCTCTGGTTTTTTTAAATTACACAGGCGCTTCTCGCGCGAGGCTGACCCGAGAACAACCTCTGAGGGAGAAAACCTCCGGCTCCCCGGGTCACGGGGGTCGGCGGCACCAAACAGGAAATCATTACAGTCAATTGACAGCCGCTCCGCACACAGATGTGTGCGTGTGTATGTGTGTGTGTGTGTGTGTGTGTGTGTGTGTGCGCGTGCGCGTGTGTGTGTGTGTGTGTGTGTGTGTGTGTGTGAGAATGTCCTTGAGCAAAAAAATAAATAAATAAAAAAGCGGGAAAACAGTGTGATTGCAGTTCACATGCACGCACACTTTCACACCCCAGCCCTCTGTACACTCATGTGTGCAGCCCCGCAAAAAAAAAAAAAAAAAAAAGAAATCTGAAGAGCTCCGTTGCCGAGTGATTTCAAGGGAAAAGAATGCGAGCCGACTGTGCATCAAGCGCTAATAACACCCCTTGTGGCAAAACACTGTTGTTTTAAGATTGGTTCTAATATAGAACATAAAAGAATGCAATATTATTTCTTGTCATTTTCGTTGTTAATTAATGAACAAAATCTGTGTGTGTGTGTGTGTGTGTGTGTGTGTGTGTGTGTGTGTGTGTGTGTGTGTGCGCGCGGATTTGGGTGTTTCTTATGATTTATTCAAAAGATTGATTTGCAAAAATGATTAAGACTCTCACACACACACACACACACACACACACACTCTCTCTCTCTCTCTCCCTCTCACTCCCCATTAAGCATGACCCCTTGCTTCATTTATCTCCAGCGCTTGACAAAGCCTCATAACAATTTCACGGTGAATATATATTTTTAGATGTGATTACGAATGCCATGGTGAACGGTGTGAGTGCTGCAGCTCTGCCCTGTGTGAACTGTTGTTGTTTATTTTACTCCAACTCTCATTAACCCCCTTTTTGCCATAAAAGTTGCACCAGCAACAGATGTAATGTTTTGGTTTTCTACGAGTGGGCACATTACAGCCAGGGGATGGAGATGGACCGAAAAAAAAAAATCATTTTCAAATTGAGAATTAAAAATAAAAATAGTGATAATAAAATAAATAAAATGTAAATAAATGTATAAATAATGGGTTATTGTTCCTATTTTATGAATAATATCTCAAATGGGTATTACGGCAGGTTGCTGATACATAATTATCAGATTATTTATCATTACAATTTTGAATCCTTAATAACTTGTCATTTATTGAAGCGTGAAACAAACAAACGTTGCCTCGCACCATGGCAACAGCGCCTCCGACCGAGTCTGCGATGCCGTGGATCTTATATAAAGTCACAGAATATAGATTTTTCACCAGCTTGCACTGGAACCGACGGCAGAATTAAAACAGAGCAACACACACACATCTCTTCCATCCCACATCCCTGCGATTTATCACTTTCCAATATTGGGTGACGTGTTTGACAACAACATTGAAATAACGGCTCTTAAGTGCAGTTAAGTTACACACCCGAGTCAACGGCAATAACAGTATGAACTCTGCCTCCGTGCGGGCGTGTCTGTTCAATCAGAACATTTATAACATTTTACACATATTACGATTGTGAGCACAGTTTGGGTTGAAATCAGAACCTTCCGGGCCTATATTGACCTTTATTTATCCTTGTTCAAAGAAATTATAATCTTGTGTATGTTGCCTTCATGCGGCGATGGCTGTGACTCTCATGAATGCCTCTCACGAATTGGCGATTCGACTCGACGAATTCGATTAAAGTCGGCGGGAGAAAGCGGCACCTCGTTTGTTCCCCGGGTCAAATCAAGCGCCGACTTCTGCGCCGACGCCGAACAGACCGGACCCCCGCGGAGCGAGGACGAGACCCTCCGGAAAAAGCTGGAACGTCCGTCGACGCGGACCGGGGTGTCCGGACGTCGTTTCACACCGCCCGGCGTGCCCAGGTTGTAGAAAGTGGTTGGGATACTGAAGCGCCCCAGGCCCGCCCTCCGTAGCGTTGACCATGACCCCCCCGGCTACTCCCGTGCCCCCCCCCCCGACCGCTCTGGGTGTGGGATTGACCCGCTTGCCTCCAAGCTCCTCCTCTTCTCTGCTGGAAAAGCAGAAAAAAAAAAACTCGCAGATCCATACAAGTTCTTTTCCCGGAAGCCACGGAGGTCAGATTTTAACCAAGACCCCCCAAAAAGAAGGGCGGCGGCCTTTTCCGCCTGTTTAATTGGAGTAAGACCGAGGAAGGAAAATGTAAGTCGCTCACAATGTTTATTTTCAAGCTCAATTAAACCTGTGTCATTTAATTATGGGTGAATAGTGGAAACTGGATTGAGTTTAAAATGTTTTGTTTCCATATTGTTCCCCCTCCACTGATCTCATAGTCCTTCAGAAACACAAGGAGCCGATGGTAGATTCCTGCAAAGTGGATGTCAGCGGCATCAGGGGGGCGTCCTGATTTTAGGTTCAATAAACTAGCACTGCATCGTTTCAAAGTCTGTGGATGGTTTTCTTCAAACGCCCAACATACACAAAACACGTGTTCCTCAAGCCACCCATCGCAGGGTGGAAGAGATGTGTGTGTGTTGATCTGTTTTAAATCTGCCGTCGGTTCCAGTGCAAGCTGGTGAAAAATCTATATTCTGTGACTTTTTATAAAATCCACGGCATCGCAGACTCAGTCGGAGGCGCTGTTGCCATGGTGCGAGGCAACGTTTGTTTGTTTCACACTTCAATGAATGACAAGTTATTAAGGATTCAAAATTGTAATGATAAATTATCTGATAATTATGTATCAGCAACCTGCTGTAATACCCATTTGAGATATTCATAAAATAGAAACAATAACCCATTATTTATACATTTATTTACATTTGATTTATTCTATTTTATTATCACAATTATTATTTTTAATTCTCAATTTGAAAATGATTTTTTTTTTTTTCGGTCCATCTCCATCCCCTGGCTGTAATGTGCCCACTCGTAGAAAACCAAAACAGACCATCTGTTGCTGGTGCAACTTTTATGGCAAAAAGGGGGTTAATGAGAGTTGGAGTAAAATAAACAACAACAGTTCACACAGGGCAGAGCTGCAGCACTCACACCGTTCACCATGGCATTCGTAATCACATCTAAAAATATATATTCACCGTGAAATTGTTATGAGGCTTTGTCAAGCGCTGGAGATAAATGAAGCAAGGGGTCATGCTTAATGGGGAGTGAGAGGGAGAGAGAGAGAGAGAGTGTGTGTGTGTGTGTGTGTGTGTGTGTGTGTGTGAGAATCATTTTTGCAAATCAATCTTTTGAATAAATCATAAGAAACACCCAAATACACACACACACACACACACGTCAGTCTCATGTTACAGCTTTTAAGAGTCCCAGGCTAACATATGGCGCCACCTTGTGATGAAATAGCGGAACCTGTGTTTCTTTTTTGGTTCAGCGTTCCGATCCCATGCACACAGCTAAAATGTATTAAAGGGTCGTTTCACTCCCTGGTTTGATCCTCACTCCACCCAATGCACAATTTGTTGAAATGAACACGAGGGGGGGGTCAGGAGTGGGGGCGTTTGAAAATGGGCGTGGTTTCCCAGCCCGCCTCCCCCTCGGACCACCCTTCTTTTATTAGTGACATGAAGAGCCACTAAAAGTACTTATCTATGTCAGCGCTGTGCTGATTTCAACCAGTGGGTGGCGTCCTGAGCCATCTTATCTAACTACTTGTTTTTTCTAAATTTAACTTGTAATTCATTTGTAAATGGATTGATGTTTTAATTAGAGAAACAATCATATATTTTGGTAGTATTTCAGTTTACACGTGTTCCCGTGGGCGTTATCTCACAGAAGTCATGTGCTTAATTTAAAAAATAAAAAATAAAAAAGACTCCAAAGTAAATATAAGAAAGCAAAAGGAAAGGAAAAGCTCTTTAATTAGTCGACAAAAAGTGTCGACGGTAAGTGTCTTTTTTGATGCATTGCCTGACGAAAATTTTTACCAAACAAGGATCGCTTTTTGGTCTAAACATTGCAAAAAAAAAAAAAAGGAGCTTTACCCTTTCTCCCCTTAATATTATTAATGCATGTCATGTGTACAAGCTATTGAAATGATTTAAACTTCCAGCGGGCTGTATAACCCAGCACTGTGATTAAAATCAAGATGTGTTACATGCATTCCTTGGAAAAGTGTAATAACCGTTTTTACAGCCTAGATTTCTGAGCTCGATACGACTAAGAAGCCTCCTGTGTCTACTACAGTCTCTGTTATCTGGCGACGTGGCTTTCCCACCAGTGCGCTGACAATGGGACGAAGGTGCAAAATGGGCTCGAACGTTCTTTTTCTGCTCAGTAAGACGGAACATTTTTCCCAAAGAACTTCTCAACATCTCTTAAGAGTTTATGCAACGACATGGGCTCGCAGCATGATCCACCCGATGCCGGGCGATCTCATGGATCTCCACTTTAACCAGGGTGTAGCACGTCCTCGGTGTTCATCACGGCGGGCTGAGCACCCCGGCGGCGTGGCCTTTGCACCCCCCGAATCTCACGCCCAGCTCCCCACGCAGCCTCTGTCTGTCTCCGATGGTTAAATCATTCATGGTGGTTCGCCGTAGTGTGGATAAAAGACCGGTGTGTTAACGTATACGTGCAGACACTGGGAAATGTCAGGTTTTTTTTTTTTTTTTTAAAGGAGGCTGTCATGAAAGAATGCTTGCCTCCAAATAATTTCAACTGAACAAAAATGACAATTCGTTGCAGAAAATGCTGTTTTTTCTCCCCCCAAAGGTCCCGTAACATCAATAAATGATGCTCCTCCCATGCGGTCTTACTCACACTCTGAGTATGACAAATGAATGAGCTCGGAGGCTCATCTATCCTTCGACGTGATCGCTGCCGCCCCCCCCAACCCCTCCACTGATACCAGCTAACCTTGGGTGACCTGGGCTGGCATCAGGTGTCACCCCCGAATATCATCATTAATACAAGACTGTGCTCCTTGACCAACAATCAATCATCGCTGATGGATGGGTCAGCGCGGTGCAGGCATCTGCAGGCAGCCGCTTTATTTCACACGGCTGACACATCACGCACGCCAGGACACACACACACACACACACACACAAAATGTACACTGGTGGACTCCTGCACTGCTCTTGCACAGTACTCTTGCACTCCACCAGAGGGCGCAATTTCATTTTCTTTCTGTGCACGCCCGTTCTAAAGGCCCAGTGAAGCGCTAACCCGAACAAAGGGGTGGCTGCCCGATGAGACTCACTCTTTGGGGGGATTGAGGTCCTCGGCTCTGGTTTCGAAGAACGTCAGCACCTCATCGCTCTGGGAAATGTGCGAGGGGAGCGTCATCAGAGCCTGCGGGAAATCAGGAAGGAAGGAGGGAAGGAGGGAAGGACAATGAATGACGCCTATACTGTGTGGATGTGACTAATCTAAAGTGATACTCGGTGTGCGCAAGAGCAACAAAGCACACCAGGAAGCGGTTTTGTTGGAAGGAGGGGAGGTGTTGGGTTAAAGGATTGTCATTTTGAAATGACGAGACGGGGGGTGGAGGGGAAGGAAGAGGGTTCCGAGGGCACAGAGTGAGGCATTCATTCATGGCATACACTGTATAAAAAAACAAAAACGTAGGATCTGTGACATCACCCGTGAAAAGACATCAGAAGCCTCGAGTTTGGGTTCACAATCGGCCGGATGGAGCTTCATAGATTTGGGGCTTTAGGTCTTAATGAGGAAATGATTAAAATAATCACGAGCCAGACAGCCATTAGAAGAAGTAAACTGAGATAGAGAGAACCATGCAGAGAAATGCACTTGGTCGCCTCAGCACTTGTACTCTGTGCGATGACAATAAAATTGAATCTAATCTCATCTAAAGTCTCGTGATTTTTCCATTGACTTCTGTTCGGGAGGGAGTTTCCTGGAGCAGCATCTAGTGGCCGTTAGCTGAACTGCAGTTTAAAACCAGGACATCCGCATTGGCTTCAACACCTGGCTGTAGTGGCTGCTGCTCGGTTCACGCTTGTTGTTATTCATACAGAACATGGGAAATGGGTAAGCAGTAAAAAAAAACAAAAAAAAAAACAATTCATCGTTTCCCATGAGATCTTTTGGGCTGCATTCGTCGGGGACTGGGTGGGGTATCAACTTTCCAAACAGGATTTGGAGCTACACCTACAAAATGGCCCTTGTTAGTCCATCGCTTTACAGAGAAAACAAATATCGAATATACATTTCTTTTATATGATCCAATTGTATATATCGTTCCTCATTAATATTTATTTGGATTCGGGGTTTTTTTGCCGCAGACGAGACACCTGGAAACCCCTGTACGCACAACTCTTACACTCTCTCAATTTGTGTGCGACAGATGTCTTTGGCAGGGCAGGGCGGGTTATTAATGCTGCTCATTAATAACCTGTTGACGGTGCCACGGCTGGCAACCGACCCCACGTTCCACTCCTCTGACCCACTGAATATAATAAGGTCAGGTAGCCAGCTGTGTTCACTCCCACATCTCAGCCCTGCCGATTCATTATTGTTTGGCGGACGCCGCCTTTTCTCCCGCGGTGCCCCCAACCCCCCCGTTTCCTCTATACGCTGCCTTTTTACATTGGTGGAAATGAGGAAATGACCGTCACAGATAGAGCTGCAGCTTTCCTGTTGAACCTAGAAGGGAAGACAGTTTGCCAGCGGTACAGCCAAGTATTACCAACGAGGATGACATAGGCCTTGATAAAATGCTCTGTTTTGCAGCAGATAAACAAGAAATAAGCAACGGACTGCCTGCGCCGCCATCGTGTTCGAAAAAGACTCTCTGTATTGGCCAGAAGGAGACAAAGCGGCACTACCTACTACGGGCCACAGCTCTGTTTCTTACTTTGCAGTAGTTGTCCAGGTGCTTCAGCCTCTTGACGGCAACGTCTCTGATGTGGCTTCGGCGAAACAAGACCTTCCCTAAAGAGAAGAGCACAGCGTAGTCCATAATCAGTGAAAAAAAAGAGTTAAGTACGGGATCGTGTGCAGCCAGCGGAAAACAATAACCCTGTTGGCGTTATTTCGCAATGATGACCGGCGGCAGATAGGATAGGCGGCGGTAAACAAGGGACGTGAATGCGGGCAGGGAGAAGCCCTAATATTATAATATTATAATATTCCAATGCCGATCGCGCTTTCAACCAATGAGAATCGAGTATTCCAGGGCGCCGTGAAATCATTTACTTTTAAAATAGGTTTGTGTTTATTTGGCCAGCAGAGTTGAAAATATAGTAGGATACAAGTTGAGACATATTAATTGAATATATACGAAGTAATATCGGTACAATATTTGGAAAAAGGACCATTAATGCCATCACATAATAGATTTGCGTTTCTTTTAACATCTACCGAGTGCCTGAGGACAATGCAGCAGGGTTTTCCACTGCATCGGATTCAGTGCCTACTTTCTTAAAGGGGACCCATTATGTTCCCTTTTACACAAGTTTATATACATAGGTCTCTGGGGGTCCCCAAAACATGCTTTTGAAGTTTTTTGCTGGAAATACCACTCAGGTTACGCATTAGAGCCATTCTACCATGCCTCCAAATCCCACACTCCATTGTGTTCCAGACGCTCGGTGTGAGTGGGTGGAGTCCCCCTCCCGTGGACACGAGTTCTGCTGGCCAATAGGGTTTGAGTGCGGCTCCCGGGTTTTCCTTCCATTCACTCCGTAACTTTCACCGTTTCTGATATCTGGGATTAGATCTAAAAATTTCAGACTTTCGTGGCCGTGCCCCAGGCTTGTGGGAGACGCGGACACCGCACCGCGACGCGCCGGGACTCACGCACGGGGGAATTTTTTTGTTTCACGTAAACGTCGCAAAATAAAATGTAATTAAATAAATCAAATAAATACGTCTACAACGAAAACGCAGTTTTCAGATTTTGGTTTTGTTCGGAGAAACGCACGGCGGATGGGATGGAGAAATGATTAAACATCCCATAGTGTAAAATTATATATATGACAGAAAATAAGTAAAAGCATAATAGGTCCCCTTATAAAAGTGGAAAAACGCAGAGAAAATATGGTTCGATCAAATATCCTGTAATTGGAACAGTTGTAATGAATTACTTGGGTTTCTAAATGCACAGTGGTCAGAACGCAGCACAGAACATTGCATTTACTGGGAGATCAAAACAGCAGCGGTCAGACTCCGGATTCTGTGGCTGGAGTTACAATGGGGCCTCTTCACCGCCCTTGCCCTGCCCCGGGCCACGCCAAATTCATCAGATTACCTCAGCCCCCCCCCCCCCCCCCCCCTCCCCGCCAGCCTCCCACTGACCCGTCGGAGCACAGCCCCATCTGCCTCGGCTGCAGCAGAGCACCGCATCAAACGCTCGCGGCAAATCGCCGAACGGCCCGCTGCGGCACAACGCGGGGTTTTGCAAGCAGCACTGCGAGTGTCGCATTGCGTTGCTGCCGGCTGGTGTTTTGTTGTTTTTTTTTGCGTGAGGCTCCGCCCACCTGGTAAGAACGGGATGATCCTCTTTTTGGGGTCCTTTTGTCCGCCCTCGATGGGGAACTTATCGAGGAGCCGCATCTGAAAAAGCAAACAAATAATATTAGACGCAGAAATAAACCCCCTACGCCCGACGCCGCCGCACGGTAACCGCCTGCGCTGTTTTCCAATGCGAGCGGTCGACGGCCAAACCACTTAACGACGGACTTTCATCTACTCCCGCAAAGATGAATGGGATTTTTGATGTGATCAGCCACGGAAAACCCGGTGAAGTCACGCAGTCGGCTGCAGCGCGTGACCTCCGTGTGTAGCGGCTGCAAACGCGAGGTGTAATTATAAAGCCTTGTTTTTCGGAGTTACTGTCTCCGAGGCGGGGTTGCGTCACCGGCGCCCACGCGAGAGAGTGCGCCGCCTGGAGCCAGCATTCCCGCCGGGAAAAGATCACAACGATGCGTCGCGCGTCCCGGGTTGCATCTCGTGAGTTGACCCGCCGTTGGGTCACCTCACGCGGCCGGACAGGGGTTCGTTTTCCTCCTGTCGACCGCACACGGCCCCCTTTGTCCCCCGGCCACGTGCCCGGGCCCGAGCTTTGCCGAGACGAGGGGGGAAGCCCGCCCGCCGTCTCGTTTCCCCGTCCCCGCGGATCGCACAGCGCTCACAGCACAGTGCGCTGCGTTTCCACTCGCACTCGGCCTCGCCTTGTTCTAGATGTGCTCGAAAAAGTCGAAACACCGGGGCCCTCCAGACGCCAGGAAGGGCCAGGTGGGCAAACAAGAGGAGCCGAGCCCGTTGGTTCGGGGGCGAAGTGGAACCCGGAGAACTGCAGACGCTGTTTTCTTTCTGTTTTCTTTCTGTTTTCTTTCTGTTTTCTTTCTGTTTTCTTTGAACTGACGCGGTTTCCCCTTCTCATGGTTCGCTCAATCATGACATGTCCTCCTATTATAAGAATAATAATGAGAAGAATAATAATAAGAAGAATATTAAGAATAATAACAACATTAATTATAAAACAAAAAAAGAACACACAGACAGCAGAGCGAGGAGCGGTTGCAGTCGCCATCGTGCTTTTTGAGGCCGAGGTTAAACGCTGAATATACAAGAATGGTTCTGGTTGACCGAAAAAAAACGTCTTAAATTGGCAGAAATGTATGAGCAGATGTTATGAGTCCCCCACCCCCACATGATAAGAGATTTTCGCTCTTTAAACGAAAATAGGAAAAAAAAACGCCCCCAAAAAAAAGAGAACGTGTGCACGAGCTGCCATTTTAAAAGAAAAATCTTTTTGCGCTATAAAGCAAAATAAGATGTAGATAAGATAAGAACCCCTCATCACCATCTGGCGTGGAACGGAATGTAAACACAGGAGGATATCGACAATGCTTTCATATATTATATTGGATTCTGACACGCCGAGGTAAGTACCCCGCCATCCGTTTCTCCGGTAAACGTGGTGGCCGCCGCCCTGCAACCCGGGGCCCCTTCACTCGATACTCCCGATCCCCACACGGGTGAGATGGCCGGATATTCAGACTGCGGAATAAACGGCTTCATCGGCTTAAAACCTCATCCCGTGTCAGCCCTGCCGCGGCCAAACGCTCTCGCGGCGTGGGGCAGCAGGTGCCACACCGCGCTGACACACTTCCCCCTGTCTTCGCCTGGCGGTTTCGTCAAGAAGCGAGTCGACTCCCCCTTATTTAATAACCTTCAAAAGCCGATGATTTCGCGTTGTCATTTTGAGTTATTGCCACGATAACGCCCGGACGGATAAGGAGATCATATCGTCAGTTGTTTGAAAATGAAAAGCATTCATATGGATGGCGGGGGCAGAGAGATGAGAGATAGAGAACATCTGACAGACAGACAGAGAGACAGACAGAGAGACAGACAGACAGTTCGCCCGAGGCAGACAAAGAAGCTGCTCTCTGCCAAATATCAGACAGGGGGAGAAATGGAGGGAATGCCTGAGTGGGAAGACAATCAAATTCCATCCCTCGCTTGTGTTCACCGACATGACATCTTGTCAGTTGTTTACTCGCGGCGACACTTTGGATCCTGATTGGCTTTCGAACCCGGGCGGAGGACGCCTTTTTTTTTTTTTGTTTGTTTTTCGAAACGCCACAGTGTTGTCACGCCTCACCTCGGCAAACTGAAGCCATTCTTCCCTTTGTCCTTTTTGTCTTTGTCGCTGGGGGAGGGGTTTATCGATTCGCGCGATCCCGCACCTCCGCCTTTGCTCGCGCGAAATTTCGGCCGACGGTTCGGCGGTTCCGCCCTGGAGGCGGTGCTGACCGCCGTCCAAAAAAACAACAACAATGGCGGCTGAGGGAACTCTGCAGGGGTTTTCTATCTGAAAAGGCTAGAGAAAAGGGGAGGGGGGGAGGAATGACGTGATCCCGGGGTGTGTGTGTGTGTGTGTGCACGTGCGTGCATGCGTGCAAGCGTGCGTGTGTGTGTGTGTGTGTGCGTATGTGTGTGTTTGTGTGCGTGTTGCTGAGGGCTGACTCTGTTTGACTTTACTGGCCGGCTCAGCTCTTTTCACACATATGTGGCTTTACAACAGTTCCCCTTGACATTACAGAGAAAGTGGGCTCAGCAGGATTCTACACTGCGCTATATTACAAACCCAAAGAATACTCATGGATGTTTGACGGACCACAAAAAGGCTTAGTGGAGGGATTCTTTTATCTGGGAAACAAGACAGCGCAAAGCCACGGCTCGCCGGCTCGGGGGCGGGGTGGTGGTTTTAAGATAAGTTAACTCCACAATGTTATCTGACTTTAGCGGGGCAGAGGAGGCCATTCGTCAACAACCGGTTCCCCTAGTTCTCCCGGGGCCCCTTCGACCAGCTTCGGAGAGGCCGCGGTTCTTCCCTCGCCGTCTCGCCGGCCAGCGTCTGGCCGTCTGGGTCGCGCGGGGGAGCCCGTCCGGGTCGTGCCGCCGGGTCAGGGAGCGCCGCCGAGATGGCGTCCGACCCGGGACGAGTGCGCCCGGCAGGGGCGCGGGCACAAGCTTCGTGTCTCCTTCGGCTAAATATTTTGGAGCCAACGCGACGGTGGGATGAGCTAAATCGGTTTCATGTTCGATATGTTTGCATGTACAAGTGGACTCGTCTGAATAACGCCCAGTCCATGCAGGTTTAAGGATCAAGGGGCGGCTTTTAATGGGCTTAGAGCACTCTGCATGCAGGTTCCTGTAGGAGCACTTGTCCTCCGTCAAAGTCAGGGGTCATTTAACCCTCCAGTGGTCAACCACCCTTCCAAGGGCTTAATTTCCCGCTTAAGCTGTTGTTGTGGAATGGGGGCTTTCCCGGCACCGCTAAGCCGCAAGCTGGAATATGCAATTTCGCTTTAAAAAAAGAACATGACAATTGTGAAGTAAGCTCCAAAATGAAATAGCTGAACTTGGGAAGGGACCTGCTTCTTACTTACTTACTGTTTTGTTTTGTTTTCTACAATTCTACCACAAATCCAACAGATTTGCACTCGTTCCCAAGTCCGATCCTGGCACTCAGCTCCCTCCTCAACCGTTCTGTATGAACAGCTGCTGGACGTCGCTCTCCGCTCGTATCCGCGGCCGGCGGGCCAGACAAACAGACGGGGCGTCGCGGGACAGGGTTGGGCCGCGGGTTTGCTGTTTACAGAGAGGCGGGAGGAGAGGCAGGACCTTCCTCGCTGTTAGCAGGAGAGCCTGGAACAAAGGGTTCCCCTCCTCCGTCTTCCACAAAGCCAAGCCACGGAGACCCGCCCGGCCGAGAGAGTCAATGCACATTTAAATGTACATTGACTCTCTCTGGGGTCTCCCGGCCGTCTGGGGTCTCCCAGTGGGGTCTCCCGGACGTCCCGTCTGCAAAAGCAGCTCAACGAAACAGCCTGTTGATGTCAATTGTATTTGTTTCCTCACAATCGGGGTGACACAAATATTTACGCTTTCCTCTCACTGCATTATTGCATTATTCCGCTGTCATGCATATGCGACCCATCTGCTCGGACAATTCCCCCCCGTCCCCGCCTTGGACTGGTCTCAAACAAGATCTTTTTGGGCGGGCCGGGGGGCGGGTGGGAGGAGGGGAGGGGGAGGGGTATTGAAGCGGGCACACACACTGGGCACATTGAGGCCGAGCGGCTACTGGCATCCGACCACGCGGTCAGAATCAAAAAGGTTTCGAACTGACCTCATGCAGCCTCAGAACACTCAGATACAAGGGAGACATTCAAGCCCCCCCGGTCCGATAGAACCGCTTGAGGGCGTTTGGGCGCGTCCCCCCCCCCCCCCCCGCCTTGCTATGCGTCCCGTGTGACATCACCGTTCATCCTTCAGAGATGTCAGAAAAAAGTAAGTTGCTGAAAAAAAAAACGAAACAAAAAAAAACCCCCGACATACCTGCAGGTCAAAGAATTTGCTGTATCTCCTGTAGACGACGTGGGAGGTGGAGTCCGAGTAAGAGACGTTGATGAGATAAACCTGCAGCGAGACAAAAAAATAAAAAATAAAAATGAGAAAAAACACCCGTTAGTGGAGGGAAAAAAAGAAAAAAAAGACAAAAAAAACTTTGTCAATTACACCGGGTCACCGCTTCGACTCGGCACACCCCGACGACCCACAACGCATCGCCGATCCGGACTTAACTTCAGGGAGGGGAGCTGGCGTCGGGGTCACGTGAGGTCAGACCAAGCCCATTCAGCCCGTCTGACTCGGCCGCACCTCAGCGAGTGGGGGGGGGGGTGGCAGGTGGCAGGTGTTTAAACTATCAAGAATGCCAAATTTAGACCATGGGGAGAAATCATAGGTCGGCGCTTTTAAAAAGTTCCGGTTAAACCCGTTCCCTCGATCTCCCAGGTGCCGCCGAGCGCAGTAGCCATTCAGGGGATGGACGGACCCGGTGCCACGCTCACGGTCGATCCCAGCACGTCGATAGCTCGGCGGGGGAGTTTCTGTGCGAGGCCAAAGACAGATTTAAACTGAAGCAGAAAAGCTGAGGGTCCGAGCAGGAGGAAGCTGCGTGCACCGTCGTCGGGAGCCGGCGCGTGGATTCGGAAACCGACATCCCGACGTCCCCCCTTGAAACGGCACGGCGGAAAAAAACAAAACAAAAAAAAAAAAACCCACAGCTCCGTCGCGATCTGAGAGGGCGGTTATTTTCTCATCGACATTGGGGTCTCCGTTTTCGATCGCACGCATCTCATTGCGGGAAGGAATGCGCAGCCAGACGGAACGGGTCCCGTCTTGCAGTTTGCGAACGACGGCGTCGGGCAAATTGGGGATAAATAGCCGTTCTCGAAAGGAAGAGGCTCCCTGCGATCGCGCCACGCCTCCGGTGAACACACGCCGTAGCATGTGCCACCAGGCTCGGGCGACTTAATTTGACAGCGAGGGTTTTTTTGTTTTTGTTTTTTTGTTTTTTCGCAGGCTGGCTTCAAATGGTGAACAAAACAAACAACTACAACAACAACAACATAAACAACAGCAGCAGCAATACAGCCGCCGCCACGGCGATTATAGAAATTATCACTGTGGGGGAAAGGAAGATAGGCAAGTTGAGGCGTGCTCAATGTGGATGAAGCGCGTGGCTTGAAGTGATCAGGGGTTCGTGGTCGGGAGGGTGGATTTATATTGTTTTAAACCAAATGCACACACACACACACACACACACACACACACTTTGAGTTCCATATTTAGTGATAACTGAGGCGAGGGAGGCCCTCCTGTCTGGTCATATTGGTGTGTGTGTGCGTGCGTGCGTGCGTATGTAAACACAGACTAGTTGCCATACTTTCTGGGATACAGTGCCCAGAGTCACTGTCCTGGAAGGAAGTCAGACCCGGAGACAAAAGACAAAGGGTTGCTTCTTTCCTCTCTCTAAAACAGGATAAGCATTTTTCGGTTGCTTAGCTCATGGATAATGAGATTTCTTCCTCCTTCTTCCCTCTGGGGGACTTCCTAGCCAACCTGCTTCCACCCCCGGGGGTGGGTGGGGGTCTCTGCTCCACGGCTGCGTTCCCTGAGGCAGCGGGTGGTTCTCGACCTCTCCAGCCTGATTTGCATGAGGCTACCGACCGCATCTCTGAGACGACCATTTTTATTGTTGGATATGTATTTTAGTCCAGACTTCCCTACCTGCCTACACTCTAGTCAGGGATATAACAGTGGAACTCAACACACTCATTTTTGTACATTCTCTAATGGTACTAACGCCTTGAAAATGAAATAAAGCCTCTAGTTGAACTATTTATCTATTCACCTCTTGAAGGGACCCCTGGGAGGGTCCCCGCACCCCACGTTGAGAACCCCATGCCTAAGGGACTGCCCTCCACCTAAAAGAGAGGGGATGGTTCCATTGATCCCAACTCTCAGGATAATTAATCCAATTGCCAAAGACGGTCAAATTGATTTTTTTATTTTATTTTCTGCAGCTCCTTTGAGACCTCGACGGTTCCAATTACATTATCTCTGGGATTTTATGGTGGAAAAGACATGCCCACCCCCACTCCCATGGCTTCCCGGTGTGCATCTAGTCTCAAAATGTACCACTATTTATCTTTGGTCAAATGGCCTTGGGTCGCTTAGAAGGCGCTTATAAATAATAATAATAATAATAATAATAATAATAATATAATAATAATAATGAAGAAGAATACATTATTATTATAAACCTCTTGAATCTTGAATCTTATTATTATTCTTATTATTCTTATTATTGCTATTATTTTTTATTGTTATTATTATTATTATTATTATTATTATTATTATTATTATTATTATTATCAAAATGAAATGCAGGACAACTTACATAGTGTTTGGATGGGTTCCTCCTCTTCTGCACGTCCACAACTTTAACTTCAAGCACCGTCCGGAGCTGCATCTTGTCAGGTCAGATGTTCCAGGACGGTCCCGGGAAAGTCATGGAGCGTCTGTCCGGTGAAAACAGTGCGCCGGGGCGGGGAGGAGGGTGGCGGTTGAGGAAGTCGGTGAAAAACGGTGCGCGCTCCCGGGTCAGAAGTTCCTGCGTCCAAGTCGCTTACTTCCTTGGGTGGAGAACAAAAAAGGAGCTAAATGGACCAGAGGCAGCGTGCGGGCGACAGTGGACAGCTTTTGGGGAGGTTTGATTCCTGCCTTCCCGGAGGGGGCGGGGAGGGCCTTGGAGGAGCGCCGCTTCAGCCTGGCCCTCCAGGGCGGCCCCCGACTCGCTCACTGGAGGAGGGGATGGGAGACGTTGTCGATGTGGAATTATGTTTAGGACATGTTTAGGACACCACCTCGTACTCCAAGGGAAGGTTGCTGTTTGTCCGCCCATGCAAAACGTTGATAGAACTAATCTTTATTTTTTTGTTATTAAACCCTAGAATTTAATCCATGGGTTGAGCAAGGCAGCACACAGATAATAATAAATACAATTAAAAACAGAATTAAATAACATCCTCAACAGAAAAAACAAGAAGGAGCTTTTGCATTCATATTTAAAATAAATAAAATATAATACAATATATATGTTTAAGAGACTATTTCAACTGTGTATTAAAATGATTTAATTGTGATGACAAGCAAAATGTAACATGCTGTTGGGGGCCCTGGTCTGTTTTATTCACTATTTTTATTTGGCACTGATATTTATTTATTCTTTTTAAAAGGCACCTTAACAGAGAAACTAGCAGGGAAATCAGTAGACAAAAGGAGTTTGCCTCCCCCTAATGGAGAAAATAAGATATATCCCTGTAATCGCTTTAAAAACAGGCACAAATTTTTGACTTAAACATCTCTGTTCGTGAGTTTGAAAATGTTGTTTCCATAATATGAGTCGCTTTATATAGTGCCTTGTAAGATAGGTTGCACGTTACTTGACGTGCATCAGATTTTATATTTTTTATTTTTTGTCTGTTTCAAGAGTTGCGTCGGGTGGCACTTTATTCATTCCCAGGGTCAACCTAAGCTGCTGAATCAGCAAAAACTGGGGGGAAATAGTAGGGAAGGTGCAGGGGATATACGATGTCAACAGTCGGATACAACTCATACAAGGAAAGTAACCCTATGAATGTTGGTAGATTGCCATCATTTGATAAGAATATATTTGATAGATCAAAAATAAATGATGAATGGATATTCACATATTCCATATTTTAAGAATAGTTTCATTGATTTTTTGAAATCTTATTATGTGTTTATTTGGCTACTAATACAGCAGCTTATTCACATCATTTATATAATTTTTGGACTTTGGCTCTCAAATCTCAGAGTCACATAGCCCAAACTGTTTTTTAAATGATTATTTTTATTTTATTTTGTATTCTGTTTTTGTTTTTATTTTTATTTTTTCAAATTCTGCAAGCTAAACAGAGCGATATGTACCCCTTAAATGGTGACTCACCCCATGTTCCATAGGCACCAAACACAGGTGGGTCGTGGTGCTGTGATTCATGAAACATTCCCAGGCAGCTCTTCACATCTTGTGGGCTCCCACACCCACATTACAGACACTCCCAGTCCCTACACTTGTTCCCAAAAAATGTTCCACTTCCAGGATCACAGTGAGGTTAGGGTTAGGGTTAGGGTTAGGGTTAGGGTTAGGGTTAGGGTTAGAGACGGTGCTTGTGGCTGTGGTATAGGAAACACATCCACAGCCACAAGCATCGTCTAATCATAGCATTACACTGTAACCAGGCCAGAACAAATGAACTTCTGCATCACAAAACACGCCAGGACAGAGAGATAATGCACACTCGTCCATTGAACTTTAATGGGGCCAACTACCCTGGACCCATAGGATTGCTGCCTGCAGCTATACTTATTATTATTATTATTATTAGTAGTAGTAGTAGTAGTAGTAGTAGTATTTATATTACCGTATTCAGAAAGAGAATAAGAATCAATAAATGTATTCCACCGGAATACGTTTATTCTACAAGGTACATTCACATATACTATAGTAAATTAGCAGAAAAATGACAAAAAACATGGGTTAAAGTAAAAATAAATAAAATAAAGTTAAAATAAGAAATGTCAAATATATATAAATAGCCGAAAATATTATATTTATATTTTATATAAAATATACAGGATATACAATTGTTGTAATTATTTATTAATATAAATATTATGGATAATTATTATTATTATTATTATTATTATTGTTGTTGTCGTTGTTATCATTTAATATTAATAGTATTCATAATATTAATATTCATATATTTAGTAGTAGTAGTAGAAGTACTTTTCTATAATCTATTACATTTTCTTTATTGAACTTTATTGACCTACAATAACACCTACATTTGACATCAAAAGGTTTGATGAGTAATATGTGTATATATATGTATATATATGTATATATATATATGTATATATATATATATATATATATATATATATATATATATATATATATATATATATATGCACACAATTCCCGTGACGTCACAATATGACAGGAAACAGAGCTGCACATGCGCGCCGGGGCGGGGGGCTGAACGGAGGACTTCCAGGATCCTGAGCACCGCTAACTTCTCAACGCAGCCGACCGACACATGAGGGCGGTTGGAACGGCTGGAACATCCAAAAACCCGGCGCCGGGGACGCGAAGAAACCCCGTCACCCCCGGGATCGTATTAACAACAAAACAACAGTCTGTGAGCCACCTCTCGGGTTGGTATTGTTTTACACCGACGGGCCGCCTTGGTGGACGGACGTTGACCGCCCGGCTCCGACGACACCGGGGAGGCTCCGCCGACTGTCGCCGTTCTCCGCGACGCGGCCGAATGGCCTTCGTCCGCTGAGGACGCCCCGCTCCAGGAAGGCGTTTTCTTACTCGGCCGAATTGAGCCGGGGGACACCCCGTTTCTCCGAACATGTCCTTCTTCAATTTCCGCAAGATCTTCAAATTGGGACCGGACCGCAAGAAGAAGCAGTACGAACATGTGCACCGGGACGTGGACCCCGAGGAGACGTGGGAGATCGTCGGGGAGCTGGGAGATGGAGCCTTCGGCAAAGTGTTCAAGGTACATGTCACCGTGGCCTTCCTCTCCTTCGCATCTGGTTCATTTGCACTTGATCTATTATTATTATTATTATTATTATTATTATTACTTGGTTAGACCATGCCTTCCATTTGGTCGTCCATGGCACAATTTGGACCCAAGCCCAGTTGAGCGGTCACGTTAGTATTGTGACTTTTGGCGTTTGTCGTTGGGGCTGGACTCGTCGTTTTCCCTCGACACTCAACAGTTGAAGGTGTGGCCCCACACAAGGGGGGGCCCGAACGACTGTGTCAGGGGTCCAGACCAGGCTCCGGGGGGCGGGCTCCGCAGAAAAATGATCACTCTTTCCAAACTTGGAACCACAACAATGGCTGTCATTTCGGTCGCTACACCATGGAGGCAGGTACGCAAGTCTGGACTAAATCGTGTCTAACACTTAAAATCTTTGCAGACCGGGGGTCCCGTAGAAGAAATGGTATCTAATGGGGTCCTGGGGCCTCCTCTGTATGGAGTGGAGGGTCCTTGGTAGGAGGAAAGGTTGAGAATCACTGGCCTAGAGTGCAACCAAGGGGCCAAGTACATGATGACACTCGACCCAGGACGTGGGGTTAGTTGCTTGGAAATGAGGAGGGGAAACCGGCCCCAACGCAGCTTTGTCCACTGGACATGTGTACATACAAGTTTTTTTGTTTCCCCTGAGAAGGTTGTGCTCGGTCATACACCAGGCACAGGTGTTCTCGTACCCTGTATGCTGATAAGGGATCTCCTCGCTGTTACATCAAGATACGTCAAGGGCTGGGTCATGCTGAGTTTTTTTTTTAATACAAACAATGCGCCATGGATCTGGTTTTCACGACAGGGGAGGGGTTCTCCAGCCTGGGGTCATCTTTTGAAATGGGCAGCGAAATGAGAGCGATTTCACACTCATGCCACCCGGTTTATTTTCCATGAAATGATGGGATCGCACAACGTCGAATAGAATTCCCGAAAAGAACCCTAATGTCTTGTTTATGTGTTGTGCTGTGACTTAAAACTCCCAAAGACAAGACGCCGCACTCTTTCTTTCCTAATCCTTTTAAGTCGGCCCCATCTCTCAGCTCCGTGTTCCCATTCTGCTGTGACTTCCCGGCTCTGCATTGATAAAAAAATAGTTTCCGATTGGCCAGGAAGTGTCATTTACTGACTTCTAAGTTCTAATTAGCTGATTAGCTGGAAGTGAACAAAGCCAGAACACACAAGCACTTTCCACGATGAGTTTTGTGTATACTGTACGTGTTACGACAAGCTGTGTGTGTGTGTGTGCGCGTGCGCGCCTGTTTGCTGTCAGTGATTAGCCCCTATCATGTCACTGTATTATTACCGTCGTTTAAGTACCGCGTCAGTTATTTCACAGGAACGTGACAAATGTGTCACTTTGGGATGCGGTGCCGTCAAGATGGTTAGCGGTGGACGCCTCAGCTGTTCCGGCTCTGGCAGAGGTGACTGCTGGCCCTAACCATGCCTTTACACGAGCATGTAGTCGACTACATTGGGCATTGTGTTGTGCCTTTTGAGCGACTGCAGTGGGTGTGAACACTGAGGCATACCAGAGCTTTATGTGACACTAAATGTTAACACAAACTGGTGATGTACTTGTATTCACACAGCCAGCTCTCTGGCATAGTTGGATCAGTTTGGCAGCCTCGTATTCTCATTGAAAATGGCTTCCCTATGCATCTGCATTACAGGTGGGTTGGTTTTGTTTTTTCGTCAACGCCCATTACTCTCATTATTGCGAATGACTGTCAGTTTAGGTGACATTAGGGTGAAGGTTTGCTGGTTGTGTGCTACTTTTGTTATTGTTTTGCTCGTCTTTCGTTGCTTTTATCCAGTCGGTGCATTGCTTTGGTGATGGGATGAAGCAGCAGTTGGGGGGGGGGGGGGAGAACCAAAACATGACTCTCATGTCTTACGTTTCCTTTCAGTTTGTGCTTTTCCCCCTCCGCTGTTCCCCAAACAGAGAATGGGGGGGGGCGGTTTAGTAATTGAGCGTCACACATTAGCAACATCAAGGCAGCCAGTGATAAACAAAGACAATTCTCACCGACGCAAGGCTAAATGCTCGCGTCGGGAGTGAACGTGAAGATTCCATCCATCCATTCCAATCCCGTCCTGAGATTGAGGACGGATGAAATGGATGACAGCTCGCTGAGTCGCTCAGTGGCCTTTTTGTCAAAAGGAGTGTTGTCGTTCATTCCCAAAGAAACAGAAACAGAGCGTGAAGAAATGGGTTTTATTTCACAGCGAGTGGGTGTTATTTTAACCCGGGCTCGAGGTCTTGAACTTTTGGGGTTAAAATAGAGTTAACTGTCAAATATGCAAAAAAGACTTCCAGATAAATAGGGTCTCAATGCTAAAATGTTAACGGCCTCGGCTACTCAGACGTCTCTCTATAATAACACAAGGCGGGTGTGTCGGTATTATTAGTGTTATTAACTATGTAAATATAGTCTGACACAATCTGTACCAGTTGCGTTCAACAATCTATCCTTTCTTTTGCCGTCACGTCATGTGACGGCGCCTAGTTCCACAAACACTCAAGCCAGAAAGCAGGGCTTAAAATAACAGGGCTGCCACTCGTTTTAAGAGAGGAAGTGCGGTGGGGAGAGACGCGCCTTTTCTTCCTATTAACCTCTTCCTGTTCACCGCTGGACGTATTCACATGTCACCGGCACGGCCAAGCGCAGCGTTTGGTGACGAGCCTAACGACTTAACAAACCACGCCCTTTAGTACCCTTTTTTTTTTTTTTTTTTTTTTTTTTTTCTTCTTTTTTACTTCTGTTAAAGCTGCCGTTACTTCACATTTGACACGTGAGGTTTAAGAGAAGAATGAAAGGAAGGGGCAGAGAGTGAGAGGAAGGGAAAGGAGAAGCGATATCAGAGCTAATGGCACAGCGTCGATTTGGGTCACAATACGATTTGTTCTGTTCATGGCAGTCGCCTTGACTGTAGATGAGTGCTTTGTTGGGTTTTCCCCCCCCCCCAGAAATCCTTCTGTCAAATTTAGAAACCCAGAGTTTATTATAATGCCTGTGTGCGTATGAAGTGACCTTCTTAGATTGTTTTCAGCCGTAGAGGCGACTGAGTAGCGCGTATTGCTCAAACTCCCGAATGGCTCTGGCCTTTTCAGGGAATCACTATTGTTGATGGAGATTATTTTGTAGTTGCCATTATATCTCGGAGCTTCTACTTCTGACCAAACTCAATATTTTGTAGACCTATTAGCTACTTTAGACATCACATTATTGTAAAAACTGACCCCTTTTCCTGGTTATGTTCATTGCTTCTCATTGTTGTTGGTGGGGCTTTGCGGATATTTCGATATAATATCAACATTGTGATATGAGGCTATATAGATAGTTAAATGTGGTCTTTAAGAATGTTCAGGCTGTTCTAATCAATGTCCCTCTCTCCTTGCTCAGTATATCCACATTACTAGTGATGCTAGTGTTGTGTCTCCCAATACATTGTGTGTGTAATATCACACTACCATTGTGTGTAATATCACACTACCAATATCAAGGTACCGGTCAAACAATATTGTGATATTTGGCCAATATTGCCCACCGGATGTTGGTTTACTCTTCACAAGATGTCCCCTTCCTTTCTAACGATGTTTGTTTTTAGGCCCAGAATAAGCACAACGGGACCCTCGCTGCTGCCAAGGTGATCGACACGAAAACAGAAGAGGAGCTTGAGGATTACATGGTGGAGATTGACATCCTGGCCTCCTGTGACCACCATCACATAGTTCAGCTGCTGGATGCATTCTATTATGAGAGCAAACTATGGGTAAGTAGTCTCTACACTAATGGTCTTTTTAAATCGATTTAAAACCAAGTGGGCGCTTTTTTGCCCTCTGAAGTGGACAGTGGGTTGAAAGAATTATTCCATTGTGTCTGCGATCAATACTATGCAATACAAACGGGTTGACGATAAGAAAGCAATTACAGTGGCCCTCTGGACCAGTAACTTTCTAAATTCACTGGCCCAGTGATTTTATTCACTGGCCCAGTGAGTTATTTTGGTACTATTTTAACATAAAACGGAACAGTCAAATGATCTTAAAACCGCATACCCTGAATCTCTACAAGGGGTGGAACTAAGCAAAATGAGAAATTAAACATCCAACCACATCGACTGCTGCTTCGAATAAAACACAAATAAAATAAATATTGCAGCCTAAAAACACTATTAAATGAAATAATCCTTCAGTCATTAAAATAAAAATTGGAAGCTATGCTGTTATTGTATTTGATCCCGGAGACATGTAATTTATTCAAAAGTAATTTTAAACAATTCAGCTGCAGCAGACCCTCTTCCTGGTCGTTTTAACACGTAAACCGCATCACTTCTCATGTGGGTTGCGCTGTCAACATTATTACATCATCGACCGATCGCAATTTTTTTGTGCCCATCGCAATTATTCACCTCTACATGTCAAGGGCATTGTGAAGCTACGTTTAAAAATGTCACAACAAGTTCAAGTTCAAGAGATTATTTGTCACATACATACACATACGGTCATACATATAACATAGGATGGATAAGGTATTAGTAGTTATCTCCATCAGTTGAGGAGGTTGGGGTTGAGGCAAATTAACGGCCTCTTTAAAATGTAATTGTTTTTTTGTTCCAATGTTAAATGTTAACAGATAAGTATTTTAATACAATAGAATGCTTATTATTATTTTTATTATTATTATTATTTATTTATTTATTTATTAATTTTTTTTTTTATTATTAGTAGTAGTAGTAGTAGTAGTAGTATTAATTATTATATCATATTATTAATATTATATAAGTATTATTACAGTATTATAAGCTTTTTCTATGATGGAGGCATGAAATGAACAAATCATTCATAATTAATCACAATTATTTGTATGACAATTAATTTTCAACTAAAATTTCAGGAGCATGACATAGCCCACCCACGTGACAGTATTATTTCCTGCCATTGTACGATGCAGTACAACAACACCGAGAATTGCCAAATGAGAAGGGTCTCACTTTTTTTGGCTTGATAAGACAACTTACTTCTGCTAGAACTGCAGAAGTTATTATTTGACCACCTATCACATGGCATCGCATGTGGCTCTAAGTCATATTGGAGTCGGAATAGTGTCGGTGAGAGGCCCCACAGCAATTATGTCCTGGCGGTGGGTGTCATGTGACCGTCCCTCGGCGTGCTGGCCACATCTTTGGAAGGATAATGGAGTGGCCGGGTTGGCTGGAGAAAGTGGCTGTGAATAATTCAGAGCGGCACGCGAGCGTGTCCCTCTGGCCCGTTCTATGTGCGGCATGATGAATGTCACACCGCCCGGACCTTTTGCACGTGTCAGGTGTTAAGTTAATGTGTGAGTGGATTGGGGTTTCATTGGTTTTGATTTTCACTTTACTTTTTTTTTTTTTTTTTAAGATATGCAATGCCAAAGATGACAATACTTTGGTACCAAGCTTCTCAAACAAAAGGTGAAAGGTATAGAACCTCGCTCGCCAAGCACCCAAAAGGGCACCTGATTTACTTGTCCTGAAATACAGGTTACCCTTGTTTCTTTCTTAGAGAGGTGGCATTGCTTTTGAGCCAACTATAGTGACATTTGCAATGTTCAAGGTGCTGAATGACCGTAGCACGTAGGAGGCTTCTGTCGTCACTATTCAGTTAAGTGTCTCATTAACATGTAATGCAAGACTTGTAAATTAATATTTTCAACAAATGGTGTGTCACCGTGTCATCAAAATTGCTGGTGTAGTATACGGTGTGTCTGTCTGTGTTTGGATTTTTATTTAACTGAATGCCATGCACTAGTTAACTTGAATAATGATTGAATCATGGAATGTCACTGGTATCAACCGGTATTCACTGGTTTCAACTGCCACATTTCTAGTTCAAATAATGGTTTTAATTTTTGTAGGTTCTTTTATTTTGACCCAGGTTGATTTTTGAAGTGTTTGAATTATTCCCACATGTTTGATAATGATGAAAAGGCACACACACAGTATATGAAAAGAGCTTCCCATGTCACAGTGGGTAACTATTCCACCCTCATTGTTTCACTCCCTGGATGGATGCCTGTGCTCGGCTCAGTTGTAGCTTCCATAGGTTATATTTTCTTCTTTCCTTTTTTTTTTTTTTTCTTCTTCATATCATCCGATACCTCTGCCAACCAGTGCACTGGTATAGTTAATATAGATGCGATGGAGAGTAGATATATTGCTTGGGCCTGGGCTACTATTGCTGAGGCCAGTCGTAGACCCAACTTTCAATGTACTGTATAGTGCACACGTTAGTGGCAGTTTGAAAATCCGCCACAGACATACGGGCTCAGAGCTCATTTATTTAACAAAGATAAGCTATGACGTATCTTCCTGTCAGTCTTGAATGCTATCTGAACATTGGCTTTGGTCTAAATGTTTAGGGTGTTGTCACTTTGTGGTGAATGTGAGCACAAACATAGGGATTCAGCAGATCTGCATCAGCACATTCAGTGTCCATTTTAGTTATTCCTCTAATACAAATAGTGTGGTTAGATGTAAATAATGCTCCTTGTAGGAGTTGGAGTGGGGGGGGGCAGGGAGGCCAAGATCCAAACTGCTCATAATTCATGCCAATGGGTGTATTGACTGTGGGAGCGTGAGATTAGAGGTGAGGCATTATCTTCTAAGTACACAGGAACACAGAAGAAAATACAGAAGTCCCTTTCACTAGAACGTGTGGTGAAATATCCACAATGTGAGTCAATCCAACATACTATCGTCATCACTAAAATCATGCTTTTCTAGCACTTGAAAAAACGGTAACGAGAGGGGTCGCCAACAGGGCACGCAGTCGGTCCAGTCCGATCGATTGATTTTTTTTTTTCCAGTAGGTTGTCTTCTCTAAATGTCTCTTCAGCATTACCAGTGGTAAGGTTGACGACCCCGTATCCAATAAAAGTCTCACTATTCAGCCATCTGTGGAACTCCTTTTTTTTTTTCCATTAAATCTTGTCCCTTTGGCATGGCAGATTGCATAGCAGAGCACAGAAGAACGTTGCATAACAGCGTGCACCTCTTATTCTTTCCACTATTTATTTTCCTAATTTCCTTACTGCAGATCCTGATCGAGTTCTGTGCGGGCGGGGCAGTGGATGCCATCATGTTGGGTAAGTTTCTGGAGCGTATTCACAGCTCCCGTACGGCCGTGCCAGTGAGTCCCGTTTCTTTCCAAACCCCCGAAAAAAAACCTCCTCTGCGGTATTATTTTCCTCTCCCCGGTTGGAAGGGCCAGTCCTAAATGTGTAATTATCATCACAGCTCAAATGTCTAGGAGCGGGTTGGTCCAGTTCTAATGCCTCAGTACTTCCCCTCTCTTATTTGGAGGCTTGAAGCAAAGCCTCCCCACTCCCTCCTTCAGTACCGTTTCTCCAAAGGATATTGTTGAACGCTCGGAAAATCCCACCGGTGTTGTACATGTATGAATTGGCAGTTCCGTGAAAGTTCTTTATGGTAAAAGCTGCCAAGAGTTTCTCCCCGTTTTATGACTCAGACTCCTTTTCTGGTCCAGTCATACCAGTGATTCAGTCAAACCACACAGTCTGTCCATACCAAAAAAAAAACCTAACAATTGAAGCCAGTTTTTGTTTCTAACTGGATGTTCTTGCCGTAATATTTTATTGCCTCATAAATTGCATTCTAGGATACGGTTACTGCAACGAAACAGCACTATATATTCACAGTCACCCTTCTGTTGCTGTTATGAAACAGTCGTCTGCTATGTTGATAGCACATCAATAGGTGCACATGCTTTACTGGACTCTTATACACTCAATATAAACTGACCTGACCAACTGACAGCTTGAGAATGTGCACAAAACCATTTTATGTTTATTCTACAATGTTTAAATTCCTTATTGGTGTAAATATTAGTCTAACTTATGAGTTGTTTTTTTGAGTTTTGCCATGAGCCACTACCGCCTATCAAGGGGATGTGCAGGGTATTGCAAGCGTAGGGTCATGTGACACATGGAAAAACTCAAATCTCTTTGGCTTGAACTCACTTCATGCAGTCCTGAGTCATACAAGATTCCTTCTCCAGTGCTGGACCGCTCTCCTCCAGTTGCTATGGGATACCACCAGGCCATCATTTACACGCCATTGTTTGTAAACGTTCCCGTGTGTCGCATACATTTATGAAACAGAGCACCTAGCATGTGGAAAATACACAGATAAGAATAAATCGTGCTTGTTAAGTAAACGGGTGTTTGTCCGCAGAACTGGAGAGGCCCCTGACGGAGCCCCAGATCCGTGTGGTGTGCAAGCAGACCCTGGAGGCCTTGAGTTACCTCCACGAGAACAAGGTCATCCACAGAGACTTGAAAGCCGGGAACATTCTCCTCTCCCTGGACGGAGAGGTGAAACTGGGTAAGGATTTCTCTCCAACGCTCCAGTTGCGACCAAAACACTACACTGAATGTGGGCGTGTCCTCTGTATGTAAAGTGTGTAGTTATCGCCAAGAATTGTCAACACAAAGTTGATCCAATCTCACATGGTTGACTGCTCGCAAAGCTGGCGTCCTTATAAACCTTCCTCCTAGGCTATTTTGTAAAGTCAACATTGGCTCACTTAGCCTAAAATGCGATAAGCTGTCAAAACAGTCACAAAACATGTCCACCCAAATATGGCAACCGTGTCGGACAATATTGACCATAAAAATAAAGGGGAGAATCACAAACCTGCTTGTGATTTCGAAGTCGAAAGCTTGTTTCGATCGATTGTGACGATCGTGACACCCCTATACTTGACTGGTAGGGCCAGTAAGAAGAGCTGCCATATGCAAGGTATTGTAGCTGCCTAGTAGAGCAAAAATCACACTTGCTTTGAACGATGCTGCACTATGAGATCATTTCACAAGAGGATATCGAAGATTTTCCATGCAGTCATGGGGGCTGTATGTAGTGTCTTATTTCCTGTCGCCTTTAGTTGGTGTTAAGATCCGTTGTTGTGGTTGCATCGTTGTAGTTAGGTAAAACTATCTAATTATTTAATTTCTCCTTTCAGCTGACTTTGGGGTTTCTGCTAAAAATACCAAGACATTACAAAGAAGAGATTCTTTCATTGGGACGCCGTATTGGTGAGTCATGCAGCCCTGGACGCCCCCCCCCCTACACACACACACACACACACACACACACACTTGATTACAGTCGTTGAAGCTTCCTTCAATGACTGTAATCAAGTGTGTGTGACCAGGACAAACCTTCTTGAAGCCACTTGATTGGGCTCCGAAACAAGTAGGCCTCCCTTGTCATATACCACATAAACAAGCATACCTACATGCAAAGTGATGTGCTTTTTGTTTTGGAAAAATAATCATAATAAGGGCTGAAGCCGAGTATTGAAGCTACGCGTGGGTACAGTGTGTAGAAAGGTCATTGCTCAGCCAGGAAGCCTCTGTGCTGCTCGACCACTCTTCAGCAAGTCTCTCCAGACGACTGCGGGATGGCATTCTGGAGCTGACCTTACACTCTCACCAACCAGCTGACCCCCCCAGACCCCCTCTTTCAGTGATCAACACTGAATCACGTAATATTTCCGAATGCATTCACACAGTGCATGAGTTTGTTATGCCTCTCAACCTTACCAATTTGTGCCCCCCCCCGCTTTGCAGGATGGCCCCGGAAGTAGTGATGTGTGAAACCTCCAAAGATCGCCCGTACGACTTCAAGGCAGACATCTGGTCCCTGGGTGTCACCCTGATAGAGCTGGCCCAGATTGAGCCGCCCAACCACGAGATGAATCCCATGAGAGTGCTGCTGAAAATAGCCAAGTCCGAGCCCCCCACCCTCATGCAGCCCTCTCGCTGGTGAGCCATTGCACTGGTGATAACTGAACAGCTGGAACTGTCACTGTTTTTTTGGGGTTTTTTTTTTTTCCAATCTTAGAGATTAAGGATTGGGTGGAAAAGGTGTCATTCGCCCAACTTGCTAATGTTAGAAACACCAGTATTGTCACTTTTTCAGAATTTTTGCACCCAGTATCGGTTCTTGTGATATTCCCACATCAACTGCTTTTTTTTTTAATTTTAATTTTTTTTTCATGTGTATATCTACATATGTTCTTGGCAGGTCCCCGGAGTTTAATGACTTTCTTCGGCGGGCATTAGATAAGAATGTGGACAATAGGTGGGGCACGCTACAACTCCTCCAGGTGAGTTAACCAACTCCCTCCTGATCTCTCTTGGTCACAACACCGTGCAGCCAAAATTTTTAACACTTACTGTTGTGAAAGAAAAAACATGAAAAAGAAAAAAAAATGTTCAATGTTCTTGCATGTTCCCAATTTTAAAGTAATTGAAATATGAGGAACAATTTGTAGGAGAACTCTCATATGTTTTGTTTTTTTTAAATATACTAATAATAATAACATTTTCACAATTCAACTTTTGACTGTGGGTTTAGTGTGCAGTGTGTTTATGGGAGCCAGGAATATTAGTAAAAATTCTCTCTCTTCATCTCTCTCTCTCTCTCCCCTTGTAGCATCCTTTCGTATCCAGCGTGGTCAATAGCAGGCCGCTGAGAGAGCTCATCGCTGAAGCCAAAGCTGAAGTCACAGAGGAGATTGAAGAAGGCAAAGAGGAGGAGGAGGAAGAGGAGCCAGATGTCCCTCTGGTATGTATCCTGAGCAGAGTGAAAGGGACGGGGACTCACGGCAGATATGGTGGGCGGCAAACTTCTTGAAGTAAAAAAAAAAAAAAAAAACAAACAACAACTGATAAGCTGTTTTGTTGAAAGAATCCTGATTAATTGGGGGGAAAAAAAAAAAGAATAAAGAAAAGTCAAGGGTCCCAGACTGTATTAACCGGGACTCTATTGACCAAGATTCGTTCAGCACAATTGTACTGATGATTCAGCTGGGAGAGTCTATGTGGAAAGATTCATTATTTTTTCTACTCCCAGAAACCTTGCCGCCCTACTTTTCTATTCTTGCTTATTATGTGTTTTTAAGGGAAATGTTGACAGAACATGCTGTTTCAAAAAATGATGTCATACAAACAATGGTAAGGAGTTGGTCTGGTTTGTGGGGCTTTTCTTGTGAAGGACGTGAGTCACGGGTGTCTCCGCTCTCGATGCAGGTGGCTCCCGGACACAAGCGGGCGCCCTCGGACGCCAGCGCGGCCAGTTCGGACGAGGAGAAAGTTCCCCCCGCCAGCTCCGCCCTGGAATCCGTCACGGAGAAGACGGAGCCCGACCTGGCCGGGGACGGGGCCCGCGGCAAGCTCTTGGACGAAGGGCTGGGGTCGAGCGAGGTCGACAAGGCCGGAGAGGAGAAACTCAAGGAGGTGTCGGACGCAAGTACTGGTGTGAAAGACCCGGCGACCAGAACACAGGAGCCCGCCGAGGAGCATGCAGAGCCGGAGGAGACGTGTGCCGGGGCCGGCGTGTCGCCACCAGTACCGGCAGATATCCACAGCACCGTGACAGTGAGTCAGGAGACAGGGGAGGAAGAGAGAGAGCCACAGGACAAGGAAACCCAAGATATATCGCCCACAGTGGTAAACAAAGAAACTGAGCCAGAAGACGGGCAAAAGGAGGGAGAACAAAACGGAGATGTGCCAAATGGAGACAGAACCGAGGAGAGTCTTCAGTCTGCTGACGCTGCGGAACCGGGAGGGAGTTCTGAAAGCCAACCGGAACAACCGGGGTCCCTGTCAGAAGCCGTTGCGCAAGTAGAGGACGAGAACAAAAGACCCGATGAGGAGAGGCCGCAACAGCAAGAGGTAGAAGGCGCGCACCAGAACGGAGACGCTGGTGTCGACTCAAACCGAGAATCGGAGGAAACGGATGCGCACGTGAATGGGGCCACAGACAGCAAGGTTTTGCTAGAGCAAGAAGACACCATCGCAGAACCCGGTGTGGTTACGGCGGAGGCGGAAACCCCCGCCGAGGCGACGGAGGAGTCGGAGCTTCCTGTGAACGAGGGATGGACCAAAGCCGTGACCGAGCCAGAAGATCTGACGGAGTCCTTCACCCAAATCGACGGAGAAGCCAAAAACACCTCGGAGGGTTCGGTGGAGGCGGGCGCTCCCGAGGCCGCGCCCAGCCAGCCAGACGGGCGGACGGCTGGCCGTGAGGAAGAAAGCGCTTTCCGAGATGGCGTCTCCGTATCCGGGAGTGAGACGGACGCAGACACCAAGCCGGCGGAGCGGGAGAGCCCAGCCATCAAGCCGGAGGCAGAGAAGGACTCGGACTCTGGGAGCAGCTCCGCCGCTGATACCAACAGCCTGGACCTCAACCTGTCCATCTCAAGCTTCCTGTCCAAGAGCAAAGAGGGAGGCTCCATCTCCGTGCAGGTAAACCCAAATGGGAGAGTTTGTGAGCGTGTAGGCCATCAATGAAACACAGAGCCTCAAACCGTCAGCCCTACCCAAACATTCCATTTATCTTCCCCTCAGGATGCAAAACGGCAAAAGAAGACTCTGAAGAAGACCCGCAAGTTCATGGTAGACGGAGTGGAGGTGAGCGTCACCACATCGAAGATAGTGACGGACAACGACGCAAAGAGCGAGGAGATGAGGTTCCTGAGGTAGGCCTGTCTCTGATCCGCTTGCTATCGGCCGAAATGTGGAACATGACCCATTTCTATATGCCTGCCTGAAATAGCTCCTGTTCAGATGAGTTGAACTGCTCTGGATGGAGGTTGGATATTGATGCCGTCTTGTCACACGCACGCAATGAATTGCGGTTGTGACGACAACACAAAGAAGAAAGTTATCTATAGATACTGTATATATAGATATACACTCACTGAGCACTTTATGATGAACACCTGTACACCTACTACTTCATGCAATTATCTAATCAGTCAATCGTGTGGCAGCAGTGCAATGCATCAAATCATGCAGATGTGGGTCAGCAGCTTCAGTTTATGTTCACGTCAACCATCAGAACGGGAGGGAAAATGCAATCTCGGTTTTTTCGACCGTGGCATGATTGTTGTTGCCGTACGGGTTGGTTTGATTATTTCTGTAACTCCTGATCTCTTGGGTTTCTCACGCACAACAGTCTCTAGAGTTTACTCAGAATAGTGCGGAAAAACAAAAAAAACATCCAGTGAACGGCAGTTCTGCGGGCGGCCGTGTTGGTGAGAGAGTTCAACGGAGCATGGCCAGACTGGTTCGACAGACAGGCTACGGTAACTCAGATGACCGCTCTGTACAATTGTGGTGAGCAGAAAAACATCCCAGAATGCACAACACGTTGAGCCATGGGCGGATGGGCTACAACAGCAGAAGACCACGTCGGCTCCTCCTTCTGTCAGCCAAGAACAGAGCTGAGGCTGCAGTGGGCACAGGCTCTGCAAAACTGGACAGTTGAAGACTGGGAAAAAGAGTGTGTGTGAGTGTGTGTGTGTGTGTGTGTGTGTGTGTGTGTGTGTGTGTGTGTGTGTGTGTGTGTGTGTGTGTGTGTGAGATATTAGATATACGTACTGTACATAGATATCTGATAGCAATAGTTAGAGATAGATGATATTATATCATACTATTTTACACTATATGCGATTAACAACTTCTACTTTTGAAACCATGTGTGTGACCCCAGAACACAGGAAATCTTCTTCTTCATCTTCAATTGAAAACAAGCAAATGTTTTCAATTGAAGATTGAAATTTTGGAAAACACTAGAAAAGACAAAGCTACGCATTAGGAACCATAGCGATGACCGTCAATGTTTTAATAATGTTTGACGCCTTTTTTTGTTGTCAAGCGCAATCTGCAGCTGTTACGAGTCACGATCAACAGTCCCCTGGCACCTTTCCAATGCCCGTACACTTTTAACGCATGAATGAAAAACGAATGCTTTGTCTGTTTGCGGCGTGGCGTCCAGGCGCCAGGAGCTGCGAGAGCTGCGCCTGCTGCAGAAGGAGGAGCAGAGAGCGCAACAGCAGCTCAGCAACAAGCTGCAGCAGCAGAGGGAGCAGATCTTCCGCCGCTTCGAGCAGGAAACCACTGTGAGTCAGTTTGGGGGGGCGGGGCTTAGCAAGGGGGGGGGGATGCTGTGTTTTTGCTCACCGGCTCAGCCGTGTTTTGATTTGGCCGGTTCCTGGGAAACCAGCTGATTCATCTCAGCCCAGTCTGAACGTGATGGCGACGATAGGAGAGGCCGGTGTTGGAAATTTGGAGGCCTGCCGCCATGACTGTTTGACTCTGAGGCCAGAAAGTACAGTACAGTACAGATTGGAAAACCAGCAAATCTGCCTCTAGATTTGACCATTTCTTCGTTCAGACACCTTTGTTTGGCAGTCCGACCCCCTTGTAGCATCGTGAAATCAACTATAATTAAACCTTACTCTGTTTCTACTGTATGACAGTATTGAGTCAGTCTCTGCTACGGTCGTGTCATAGCACTGGATTCCACATCGGTAACTGTGACTCGCCGCTGCAACAGGGCAAGAAGCGGCAGTACGACCTGGAGGTGGAGAACCTGGAGAAGAAACAGAAGCAGACAATCGAGCGCCTGGAGCAGGACCACACCAACCGCCTGCGGGACGAGGCGCGGCGCATCAAGGCCGACCAGGACAAGGAGCTCTCCAAGTTCCAAAACATGATGAAGAATCGCAAGAAGGAGGTAAGCTGCTGCCGCCGCCGCCGCCTGGCCCGGTCGGTCGGGGGTCGCCGCATGCGCGTGCTTCTCGTCAGTGGGTCTTGGGTCTCGCTGGTGGCGGTTTTGGCAGCCGGTGCCGTGTGCCAAGTACAAGCTTTCCTTTTTTTTTTTTTTTTTTTGTCTTTTTACAGCTTTGCCAATGGCATACTTGGCTATGACTCGGGATAAACTGAACACACTTCATCCCTAATGATACCGATTCTGAATAGAATCTAAACTTTTTTTAGTAACAATTCCAGTCCATCACATAGACTGTAACGATGATTGACATGTAATTGGGAAGTCCCAATGCCAGTTCCCTCTTTCCGCCTGGTATCAGACGGGTATGTGTGGGGCTCCATCCCTCGCCATAGCGCAGTCATGACATGAAAGTGTCTCTTTTTTTTTTTTTTTTTTTGGAGCTGCTAGCTCCATGTTGTTGAATCCATTATTCATCAACCCCAAGGCCTCCATTTTGCTTCCCACGTCGACGCCGCATGCTGCCGCTCCCGTTTGTTATTTTTAGAGAACCGCCCATCGGCATAGGGGGAAAGCGTGAATCCTCATGCCAGCGGTGAGCAGCGCTTGTGATTCATCACCTTTACAGCCAACACGCGCACTGTCTCGGTCTGGAGAGGTTATCGGTGGGATTCATGCTCTGCTTTGCTCCTTGCTTCCTCTGTGTGTTTTTTTTTTTTGTTTTTTTTGTTTTTGTTTTTTTTAAGGTGGTTTCTCCCAAAATTTCATTCCGCTGGGCTTCATAACGGCGGCTATCTCATGCGGCCGGCGGAGTCGCCGCGCTCTCTGTCACTTGTTTACTTGGGCGCTGACTGAGTGTGTTTAATCATGGTGCCGGAAAATCCTCTCCTGCGGGGCTGACTCTTTATCTGGCTGCTTCAGCACTCTCCCTATCTCAGCTCATGTCGCTATGTTTGTTGTTATATGCTTGAAAGAATTTATTCTGTTTATTCTGAACAATGCCATAGATTCTATCCTGTTTTGGAAATGTTAAGTTTGGGTTTTTTTTGTTTGTTTTTCTGAAATAGCCACAAGTTGTTGCCAATGTTGATGTAATTAACCCTGTCTTCTGTTTCTGAGTGCGTGAGTTGGCTTTGGTGATGGGATGGCTTACTTTTGGAGATTCTTGAATGTCATTTTTGGGTTAAGATCAGCAATTATGAAGGCCGTTGTGTCAGAGTATCTGCAATGGAATAGTCTTGTGTCATCGGCAAAATGTTTCAATTAATATGTAAGCAGGTTTTTATTCTATTTTCCATTCTATGATTTTAATCAATGTTTTCCGATCGCTTTGGAAGAAATCTCAGTCAAAAGACTATTCCTCAGATACTCACAGGCCTGCGACCTGAGGCAAGGGGAGACAAAGTAGGCTGTACTGACAATAACATCTTCCGGCATGCGACAATCAAAGCTGATTCTCTGTGTTTGGAAACCGCTAACCTGAATAACGTCCTCAAGGCGACCTTGGGAAGGTGACTAATCAGTAGCGCAGACGGTTATCAATTAACTCTGGAGTGGAATTGTTGGCAGACCTTTAATCGGGTGGTGGCTTTGAGAACTCAAACTCCGCCGGGGGCCTGCATGCCTTTCCCGACGTTATTGGCTGAATTCAATTGCTTTACAGTAACAGGAATGGGGAAAAAAAAAACATTACGAAACGCACACTGTACTGTAGGTGAAGCAGGAAGTTGGACAGTCACCCAAACACATGAGAAAAGAGCTCATGAAGCGCTTGAAGGAGGATCTATCGCTCATTAAGAGTGCAGAGGTAAACCATCACCGACTGTTTCTCCTTATCTCTCCCTCTCTCTCCTGTCCCTTTTTCTTGACCGTCCCATCAGTTCCTTCAGAGCCCCTCGCATGCAAACGCGCACATACTCCTCAGACACCTGTTACACAGCAGCCAGAACCACATTTCGGTTGTTATTTTCTGTCTCTCTTAACTAATGTGAAAAGGTCGCACAAAGCCTTTTTGTGCGCGCACAACTGTTCTGCGACCGGCCCGATTTAACCCGGAACGGCTCCCCAGCATGAGAAGATTAAAATAAATAATAACAAAAGAAAATAAAAAGCAAACATAACTAATTCATTGACTCTGTCGTTCACCTGGAAGTGCGCTTGTTTGCTTTACTCACCGCTACTCCCCAAAGTCAGGTGGGGGCAGGGCGAGGGGGGGGGGGGGCCATCTTGTAGACAAGTGTGGATGGATGAAACCTGAAGTGTGTTGTGTGTGTGTGTGTGTGTGTCCCTGATCAGGGCAAGTGCGCTGTGCTCTCTCCCGCAGGCAGTGGCCCAGGTTATGATACAGTCTTTTCAGTTGTCCTCATGTGCACTCTTCAACGCTCAGATGCAGGATGTAAGTTTCCCTGAACCCGCCCCCTTCCCCTCCCCTCCCCTCTCCGTCTCCGGCCCATACTTAGATGTGCGCGGCAGGGTGTACTGTGATGTGTTCGGGGGAGTTTGACGACGGCACATGTAAGCATGGGCGGTGTTGTCGTTTTCTTTTTGGCGTGTTGTCCTTGCCTTGTTGGTGCAGTGTGTCTCTCTACTCTCTGCCTGCTTGACATCCACCCGCCACCAAGTCACCCGTCCCGTTTTATATTCGTAAATGTACAGCTGTTTTCCGGACAGTCTAAATGGGCCAAAACAGTGTTGGCGTTGGTGTTGGTAGAGGAATCCCCAACTAGGAAACCAGGTTCCCCCTAATTGACCTTAAAGATCAAAGCCGACTACAAGGACGATTTCAGGGACCCGGTACTTAGGTCGTTTTACGTATACTGAAATACTGAAATTGACTCTTCTCGGATTGTTCCTGGTCCTAGTAAAAGTCCCTGGAGGTCAAATGAGATGGTACTCGGCCTCCCCTCCTCCTGAAAAACTTGTTCCCGTCTCAGGTTCCCGTCTTAGAAGGTTGATATAGTTCCTGTACCTTATGTGCATAACATCAACAGAATGGAGTAGAATAGAACGAATACAAACACCTGTTCACTTTCACTTACACGCAAGCTTTGGGAAAGTGGAATCCTGAAGTGCTCTCTACATTACTCAGTTGTGAGAAGTGTTTTTTCTTAATTGGAAAGCCATCCACAGAGGACTTTGGCACCCAGAGGAGAGTGTTTTACATTGTCGTACAAATTATCTTTAATAAAAGATCAGCTGTTACTTTCCATGGAATGTTATTCCTCCTCATGGTTTGTTTGTGTTTACATTCTCTTCAAATAGTTCAGAAAGGGAAATGATTTATCCCGGGCTCTTTGTGTATAAAAACAGCCTAGTAGTGGTGTGTACATGTGTTATAAACTCTGTCAATTTGAATGTCAATGTAGATGTGGTTTTACAAGCAAACTACAGTTCTGATCTCTCATTTTCTCACCATCTTCACTGTGGATCATTCCCATCCTTGATCTGACTCTGATCTGTCTCTTCTTCTGATTCCAGTTGATGATGTGACTTTTCTCTGTAGTGGAGTGCTCTGTATTGTGCTGAATTTCCAGACAAGATACCTTGAATATGAATATATATATATGTATATATAAATTTCAGAGCTCAACATAAGCACTGTGCCAATAGAATCCACAAGAACCAACTTATAGAAATGTTCCACTTTTCTCGTGCTAGATTTCAGGTGGGGGGGGGGGGAATCACTGCACTGGTACAGTGTCCACTTTTTTTCCCGGTTGTTGCCAATGAGGACAAAGCACCACGCCCGGCGTCTTTCCCAGAGCGCTTTGCCTTTTGTTACGCAGCCTCTCAGAAAGGAGCTCTCGTCGTAGTTGTCGGGAATTCGTGTTGAGAATTGTGTGGGGTCATCTATCATCGATAGAAAAACACTATGAAAGAAAAGCCCACGCAAACGCTTTATCTCGCCGCTTTTCTGCCCCGAAAATATAAACGCACAGTGGACAAAAGCCCCAATGTGTACCACAGGCCGCTGTTAAAATGTATTTAAAATCCCCTGGTAAATTTTTTTTTTTGTTCAACTTTCTTCGTTTTATCTCACTTGTAACTATAATTGAACACGTATAAAGTGACTGAAAACAACAATAATAACGAGCGACTTCAGGGCCAGCGGCTTTAACGGCAGGACCGGTGAATTTAGAAACGTTACCTTCGCCCAGAGAGCCTGTGGAAAATGTCGCTCCTCGTCAACCCCTACAGTATATACAGTATACACTGTATATACAGTATATATGGTTTATACAGTATGCGAGGTGTCCTCCCTTCTCTGTGCTCCGGCTGTCCTGATCTCTTCGCTCTCTTCACGGCCCCGTACTCACTACGTCCTCTCTCCGTCCGTCACCGTTTAAGGAGCAGGAGTTCCTGCAGAAGCAGCAGCAGGAGCTGGACGGAGCCCTGAAGAAGATAATCCAGCAGCACAAGCTGGAGATCGCCACCATCGAGCGGGACTGCCTCAACCACAAGCAGCAGCTGATGAGAGGTAGGCCGGACTCTATGAAGGGAGACCCGAGTGAGCCGAGAGACGTCGTGTTTTGCTTTGAGCCGGTGTTCACAGCGGTGGAGTTCCTTCTCTGTGTGACGTGCACTGCCTACTCCAATACTCGCACGAATACCACATGCCCCGGTGATGAGGCGGACTGGGGAGGTGCCCCGAGAGGGGATGTGTTGCGGCCCGTCCACCACGCTGTCTGCTTTACTCATCAGCGTGACATTCCTTTTCACCAACATGTATGTGCACGTCTGCTTACCTTGCCTTGGGTCTCACTTCTTGTGTCTGTGTGTGTGTCTGTGTCTGTGTGTGTTTTGCAGCTCGGGAGGCCGCCATGTGGGAGTTGGAAGAGCGCCACTTGCAGGAGAAGCACCAGCAGCTGAAGCAGCAGCTGAAAGACCAGTACTTCATGCAGAGACACCAGCTGCTCAAGCGGCACGAGAAGGTATGAGCTTCAGGAACCGCCACGGTCTTTCGCAACACCATACTGAACCGCCGCAGGTGCATTAACGGTAGGCTCATTAAAACAAGCGATGATGTGTGTGTTGGGTTTGTGTTTGTCTGGTATCTACGTAGGAAATGGAGCAGATGCAGCGCTACAACCAGCGGCTGATAGAGGAGATGAAGAACCGGCAGACCCAGGAGAGGGGCCGCCTACCCAAGATCCAGCGCAGCGACGCCAAGACCCGCATGGCCATGTTCAAGAAGAGCCTCCGCATCACGGCCGCCGCCGGCACCGTGGAGCAGGAGCGGGAGAGGATTAAACACGTGAGGCTTTATACGGTCCACGCGGACTCTAGAACGGACCGATTTTGTCAGTAACAACCCAGCACTGGCCTCTAGTGGCCACAAACCAGATGGCACCCTTCATTTTATAAAACATTTTTTACACATTTTTCTATTGGTCTGGAAAAGGCAAAGATTTCAGCAGCAACTCAAATATTTCACCCAGATGTCTGGTTGATATTTTTTAGTTGAATAAAAAATATATATGTACATGTATTTTCATATAAAATACATATTTGTTTTATTCACCTTTATGTTCGACACAGCCCAAAGTGATAATGAACTTCCTACTACACTTCCATTACACTCTACTTTGTGTTTGTCAAAAAAAAAAAAAATGCCTTAAAGTTGGCGGTTGGACATTCCTGGCCCATTTAAATTTCCTGGTTTTAATATCCGGACCATTCTAATTTCTAATCGGAACGTGCTGCTCTGGAAACAACGAAAAACACTTCCACATGTGGAGGAGCGGCTAGGAGGGAAGAAAGTCACAGGGAATGACTTTCTGTTGTTTCCAGTCGTCCTGCCCAGGAAAGGTGGACTGCAAGATAGTAAAATGAGGGGCAATGTGTAAACATGGTGACACACTTGATAATCCAAATTCTTTGTTTTTTCCAACACTATCAATTCTCAAAAGAAAAACATTTTTATTTACAGATGATAACCGTAGTTAGGAAAAAGTGTAGTTTGTCATTTTGTTTCAGTAATACACAGGATGTCATGTTCCCATGTGCCACAGATATAAATACTTTTTTTTTTTTTTTTTTTAACGGCCTGTCTGTACATTTTTTTTACTCATGGCAGACAAACGACAATATACCGCTGTATTATAAGTGTCTCAGTGCATCATCAGGTTAAAAATCAACCTACCGTGACGACGTTTCTGCCCAATCGGAATGCATCAAAATATCACAATAGTGCACCGTCTTATTAAAAGAAGTCTCTATTTAAAGTGGTAATCCATAAGATCGTCTGTGTTTGGTGGATTACACGAGTCCCATTCTGCGATTAATGACAATAAAAATAATAATAATAATAATAGTTTGACAGCTTTCAAATTATACACATTAAAGTCTGGCAGCTGCAACCTGTTACTGGTTGTAACAAAGCGTAAGGTAGGTGGAACCGCACGCTGGCCACCGGTTCCCGTTGAGAAGGTTCATGTGGATGTGTTTTTATTTGTGTAAAGTGGGTCACGGAGCATCTCCTTTGTTTTTGTTGTTGTTGTTGTTGTTGTTGTTCTTGTGTTGTCCAGTTTGCGTCCCAGGAGGACAAGAGGCAGAAGAGCGAGCGACTTCACCAACACCACAAGCACGAGAACCAGATGAGGGACCTGCAGCTGCAGTGTGACTCAAACATCAGGGAGCTCCAACAGCTTCAGGTGAGGTCACAACACACACACACACACATACACCTCGCATGATGTTTTTCACATTGAAACTATTTTCAGGTTTCATCAGTTCCTTTGGCTCCGTTTGTGCTAACGTAAGCGACTAGAAACAGGAAGTTGCACCACTTCACCCCATGAAAATGGGATGTAATTGGTACTTAAAGGGGACCTATTATGCTCCTTCTGAACAATTTCATGTATGCTTTCTGGGGTCCCCAAAACATGTTTTTGACGTTTTTTGCTGAAAATACTTCTTAATACTTAATACTTCTTAGATTATTAATTCGAGCCATTGTAACATGCCTCAAAACCATAGTGTTCCAAACAGGCTGGTTCTGTGCGTGTAGCTTTAAATGAAAATGAGCAACCAGGCCCCAAGTTCCGTCAGCCGACGGGGTTTGAGCTCTACACCGGATTCCGTTGTATTTCTCTGAAAACGTTCACTGATTTCATCTGATCTGATTGGGGATTTTTTGTTTCATTCAATGATGGAAACGTCGGAAAATGATAATAAAATAAATAAATCTTTGGTTTTATTTGGAGAAACGCGAAACGGATCCCATGCCACTGCCTACAGTACAGTCAACCTACCTGGAACAAACACTACCACGCAGAAAGAAATACACAGCAAATACTCGTCTGCAGTTTTATTACGGATGGGTGGCATTAATTTCTCTTTCTTTTAAAAGATTTGTGCTGGTCCGTAAGCCAACAACAGAGCAGTTCCCATGCTTAGCTCTTAGCTTCGATGCTAGCGAGTCTGGTCGTGCTCCAGGCGTGGATGGAGTTACTCAGATTGACGTCGGTTCTAATTCTAATGTGTCTCAACGCTACGTAGTACTGAGACACTAAGCTGAACGGCTCGTTTCAGGACATGTCTTCTGAATAAGAAGGCTCACAAAAACTGACTAAACTGAGTTAGTAGGTCCAAAGTAGAGACCAAAATGTATGTGCGCACTAGTACTGACAGTCAGTTTTGCATAACAAGCCCCCTTTAAAGCATGTAAAAAAAAAAAAAAAAACCCTGTTACGTTTTTCAAAAAGGAGATTCAATTTTGATAAGGCCTGGCTTTAAATCTGCGAACCTACTTCAAATGGGAAGTGAAAGTCCCTTTAAGTAATGTCGCAACTACTGTCAAGCTGAGAGATGTGGCCTAAATACACTGAATAGTTGCGCTCACACCATCAATATTGCAGTGTTTTCTTCATGACTGCGACTGGAACCTGATGTGTCTTTGTCCAAAAGTAGATTAAGGACTGTTAAGTTTGTCACCTCAGAGTTCTGTAATAGAATTTTGTTGAAAAAGCAAAGTTGAATTTGCCACTGGCACAAAATGCAATTGGCAAATCAATCAGAGACACCGACATGTCTCCTGGTATTTGGTGCTTGGTATTCAGCCCAGTGTTCGGCTTTGCCCTCCCGCCAAGAATTTTCATTTCAGCGCGTCGCTGCTGTCTTATCAGTGAGTTTGACTGCCAGGCTGTATCGGGGGGCGGGGAGGCACAGAATAATCAGGCAATATGTGACAGGAGCGGAGCGAGGTGCGGGGGATGTAGCTCAAAGTCCAACTGTAAACTCTGCTTTCGTGGCAGAATGAAAAGTGCCACCTGCTGATCGAGCACGAGACCCAGAAGCTGAAGGAGCTGGACGAGGAGCATGTCCAGGAGATCAAGGAGTGGAGGGACCGGCTCCGGCCCAGGAAGAAGGTAGGAGGCGGTGCACCGCTTGTAGACCACGCTCATCCCATTTTGAGTTCAGCTCACTCGGAACCAAGTACCGTCCCTTGTATGTCATAAAGACAGAGACGAGCTGTCCCTTTTAAAGTGGTAATCCACAAGACCCGCATCAAAAAAAGAAAAAAAAGATAAAATATGGGAATTTTCTTTAAACCCAATAATGTCATGGATTACCACTTTAACCCCCACACTGACCTTGTTTTTCTTCTGCACATTGTGGTTGAGGGAAAAATGTCACAAATCCACGCTCATAACCCCCCCCCCCCCCCCCGCAGGCGCTGGAAGACGAGTTCACCCGGAAGCTCCAGGAACAGGAAGTCTTCTTCAAAATGAGCGGCGAGTCCGAATGCCTTAACCCCACCACGCAGAGCCGCGTCTCCAAGTTCTACCCCATCCCCAACATGCACAGCTCCGGCTTATAGCCCCTCCTCCGCCCGTCCGCCCGACGGGGGAGGGAGGGAGGGGGGAGGGGGGCGGGGCGACCCCAACCGCGCTCACACGCGCCCCCTAGTGGAGCGGGCGGGACGCCTCTTTGACCTTCTACTGCTGAAATCACACGATTGTCTGCACTGCTTTTTGTTGTTTTTTTGTTTTTTTTGTTTTTGTTTTGGGGTTGTTTTTTTTTGTTTTTTTTTCACCATTTGCCGCTGTGACCTGCCTGACTCAACAATACCCCACTACACACACACACACACACACACACACACACACACACACACACACACACACACACACACACACACACACACACACACACACACACACACAGGGGTCACTTGTTTCCTTGCTTACTGGGAAATGTTTTCCCGGTGTGTGGAGTTGCTGACTGCTTATGACATGGTCAGATGGTTTGTAAGCACAGCCTATCACAGGATGAGTCATCTCCAGTGCCTAATAAGTTAGTCCGTCTCCCCTCGCAGCGCCTACTGTGTCTTCTGTAGGTTTTGCACTTCAATAAACATGCATTTCAACACCTCATTAAAATTGATATCGAGCGTTAATGCCAATCTTCTTTCACATTTTGGCTGATGTCGTTTGGTTTGCCGGTGCCCAAATCGTGCTTGACGTGGGGGGGGGGGGACGAACAAAAAAAAAATAATAATCAGTGTTGGCTGGTCCTTTTTTTTTTTTCTCGATTGTACTTGTGTCCTCGGAGCTTGTAGGTGGTGTCATCAAAAGTGATGTCTGTCGTGCCTGAATGTGGACTTGCACATCGGTGATTTCTCTGGGTGTGATTTCCCTCTTTGTCCCGCTCACCGTCTGGAGCTCGATGCAGGTCTTTTTTTTTTTCAAACGCTGACTTTTGTCGCCTGGACTTGTCAAAAGAGCCATTTTGCCGCCGGCCGACCGAGCGCTCGGGCAGAGGCCATTTGAGGTCACTTGTGAAGTCCGTGCGTCACTTAGCAACACTTACTTCAACACTCCTCTGGTTGTACGAGGAGACCGGAATTGAAACAAACAAGGAACTGGGTTAAAAAACAAATTGAAATCTCAACACTTGGAAAGAGAGAAATAAACATGTAGGGTTAGTGGCGTTCAACTGTTAGAAAAGCCTCGTGGAGAAGCGGACTGTGAGCGGGATGTTTATGCGACGACAAAGCGGCTTTGGAAACAAAATCCGGGTTCGGCCTATGGCGGCGTCCGTCCACCGGGGTGCAGACTTGTCCGGTGAAGGTCTGCGTTTTTAAGTCCAGTGGAACGTATCGTCTCGTACTGTAAGTGGTCGGGTGAAAACGTTGCCGTCCGTGCGTACGCCGTCAAGTTGAATGCCGCGCCGAACGTAAATCGCTCCATGCGGCGCTAATCGTGAGAACGTCCGACCAAGCGGTGGTTTGATTTATTGGAAAAAAATATACATAAAATGTTATATGCATATTAAATCACCTCACGTTCTGGAGTCGTATGCATGGGTGGGTTGTGTTATCGTGTTTGCCACGCCCCGGTTTCGAGTGCTGTTCGCGCGGGTGAAGAACACGCCCTTATACTGAAGGAATGTACAAGCTGTTTATTTGCACTGTTTTATCAGCTACGAGCTACAAAGAATATGCAGTAGTTTACTGTCGTATACTGTGTAAAGAATATGCAGTAGTTTACTGTCGTATACTGTATACCCATGTATGTTGACAGTGAGCAGGGGAGCGCTCACATCCCCTCTTCCAAGTCACCTTCATCTCACCCCATTTGCCTAAAATCCGACTTCAGTCGTCGACTTTTTATTTTTTGCATGCTTTTTCTACTCGTAATTTTAGCCTAGGTTTCCGTAGTACCTGTGATATCTTACGACGGGGTTTAGTTTTCTAAAGACGTGGTTCTTCCCCATTTTTTTTTTTTTTTTTTTTTTTTTTCTCTTTCTCGCTCCGTGGCGTACGTGAGGTTTCCGGTGGCGTGTCCGTACCTTTTAAGCGGATGAACTCCGTTGTTTTGAGAGTGCGTGTCGTTTTTTGGGGTGGGGTTTTCCGTGTATTTTATAACGGCGAAGTACTGATGGCTTAAAAAAAAAAAAAAAAAGGAAGACGGTCCGTTAAGAAGAAGATGAAATATTTTGCTTACTTTGTCACTGTATACCATCGGTGCATGAGGTAGTTTGTGTATGTGCCGGCCTCCAACGTATGCTGAATATTAACCCGCACTCCATGAATGCCGTCGGTTCGCGAGGTAAAAGAAAATGTAAAAACGGTCTTGAATGCTGGACTTTTATCGTGGTGCTTGGAAAATGATGGCTATAAAGTACACCATAGACCCTCGTATGTTTCAAACCAAGTCTTTTATTTTTGTTATGTGATAACATTTCGATGGGGTTGGTATATTTTGTTCCTACCCAGAATGATCATAATCTTATATGCTTTTTTTTTTTTTTGTTTTTTTGGTCAAATCAAATGTATTTAAGGACATCTTTATAAATTGATTTTTTTGTTTTTTTGGGGGGGGGGATTGTAAATAAAATATTAACTGTACATTGACCACCTTTGTGTGTTTTTATCACTCTCGCGAGAACCGGGTTCGGGCGTCAAGGTCGTTTCAGTTTCAATCAAGCATGTGTAAAGTCTCGTCATAGGAAAAATAGATTTATTCAAGTGTCTTTTTTCAAAACTTGACCAAAACTCAATATTGCGATATAAAATCTGGGAACAATTTAATTCAGTAATTTTTCGAACTTCATTCATCTTAAATACAATTTCAGATCTCTCTCTCATACAAAAATATACATTCCAATCAGTTATTTTTTTTTATCAGTTATTGAAGTACCCTTCTAATAACCTTGCTAAAAATTTAAAAATATATATATATATATATCCGAGGCTTGCAAGTATATAAATGATAATGTTGGTTGGTTACCCAATCTCTACCAGAGTCCCCACACTGGTTCCTCTGCAACATAAATTAAAATTGTTTTAATTGAGATTCCTGCATTGTCCCAAATGTTTTCGTTCTTAAGAATGAGAATACTGTTAAGAGACATTAATGCCAGGTGTGGCGAACCATTGGTGAAACACTTTTCTGTAGTCTTGGACAAAGTATTAAAAAGAAGCAGTGGTAAGGATAACACTCCTATAATCCTCAACACCAAAGCACTCAATACGGATTCAATACAAGTTTCAAAATAAAAGCACAGTAAACATCACACACCTAAAGAATAAAATTGAAAAATAGTCCGTGCTGAAAAACACTGGCCAGCAGCTACAACGATACCTAACCCTAATTCATTCTATAAGCAGATCTTTGTTTTGTTCATTTTATGTCATATTTATTTATACCCATATCATCCACACTCTTACAGTACACTATCTTCACAAAACAAAAGAGGCAAGGCAAGGGAGCGTTTTCCCCCGGAAATGTCTAATCTACTGTACAATGCTTGACATAATGTGTGGAGAAAAAAAAAAAAAAGTTTCAACCTGAAGCAAAAAAAAAAAACGACCCAGTAGTATAGTAAAGGGGTGTTTAACCCCTCAGGCGCCGCTGCGAGGACGCCGACTGCGCTGACGACGGCCAATCACCGCTTCTGGAGAAAAAAAAAATTGAGGATAATGTGTTACTTTGGAATGAGCTTCAAGTTCATCTTCATTTTATTGTTCATTATTCATTTTTTTGGTATTTAGTATTACATATTGCCACCTTTTTTTTCCCTCTATTTTTTCTCTATTTTTATCATTATTGCCTATTGTTTTTGATGAGAGCTGCTGCACCACAATTGTCCTCCGGGGCTTGAATAAAATACGGGTCCGTCTTTCCGAGTGACATTTTATCGGCCGTTCATCGTTGTGACTGAGGTGAAAGGTACCTGCTTCTCTCTTCTGGACCCGGTGTTGAGGCTGTACGGTGTGGAACGCTGAGAACCCCGGTGCGCCTGGACTCCCGGTATCACCTGAAATTAAACCACCCAAAGCTCCGTCGGTCAGCCAGCAACTGAGGAAGTATATTTGGCCATGCTTTGACCACCGAATGATGACCACGAATTGGACGTAATATTCAACCGCGCTCTGCAGAGGCTGCCGTAGCAGATTCCTCAAAGGGTCAGGAGCTCTGTTCAACTGTACCTTTGTCACCCCTGGGCCCGGGATAGCCTCTGTCTCCCTTTGGACCAGGTCTTCCCACGGGGCCCGGGATGGTTCCGTAGGCTGCACGAGACAGAGAGAGAGAGAGAGAGGTGAAACCAAACGACGAAGAGCGATCTTCACTCCGTTCACGTCTTCACATCATTCAGCCGATGCCGCGATCAGCTCTCGCGGAAACATGAAAAAAGGGTGTCCGTTTCGTGCTCACTTCTGAAGAAGTCCATGAGGTCAGCCGTGACGTTGCCGTAGGAGCCAATCACGCGGCTGTAGCCGGGAGGCCCGGGGGGGCCGGGGGGCCCGGGAGGCCCCTGGACCGCTCTGACGCTGGCCGTCACGGGGCCTTGAACCAGGTACTCCTGCAGCAGGCCTTGGTCTGTGGAGCCATGAGAATCGAGTCGGTCGGAGCTGCCGTGGATATGGCTTTTCTTGAGTGATATCAATTAAAAAGAACGCCGTCGCACTCACTCTTGATGTAATCCGTGACCCTCGCGGCGACGTTGGAGTAGTCCAGCGTCTCCGTCAACTGGCTGACGTCGATCTGGCTGACGCCGATCTGGCGCTTCTCGCCGTCGTGGCGAGAGCCGCCCTGGGAGAAGCTCTGACCCTGGACACTGTTCAGAAGATAACCCGGCTCCCCGCGCTCTCCAGTGTAACCCCTGGGACCCTGGGGCCCCGGAGGACCTGGGGGTCCCACGATGCTACGGCGGATGTTTTCGTCTGTGAATAAATGTGAGATTTGGTTTCAATTCCACCGCAGCGACTTGACTAATGTAGATTAAACCACAGAGAGGACTCACTGCTGAGGTATTGCTGGAGTTCAGTGCGTATGCTGTCACGTTGGCTGTTCCCACTGTAGGACAGTGTTCCCTGGATAACCCCTGGTGGCCCCTGGGGGCCCGGAGGGCCGGGTGGACCGGGAAGACCTCTGAACCCAGAGCCTAGGAGAGACGCTATTTCAATGAGTAGGACAGTACTGCATAATGGGGAAAAACATTTTTAATCTAAATGAGCTGTACAAAGAAATAACAAATTATTATATATAAATATATATACATTCATATATTTATATACTTGTATATTTTTTCTTTTTTATTTATTTATTTATTTGTTTGTTTATTTATTTTTTCTGGCCCACTCACTTTGCAGGTATTTCTGGATGTCCTCCATTCTGTAGCCAGCGCCCCCTGAGTTTCCGTACACCATGGAAGTGGAGAGTCCTGGAGGCCCTGGAGGGCCTGGAGTACCAGGCAGCCCCGGGATGCCAGGGGAGCCTGGTTGTCCTGCTGATCGGCTGACCATTGTGCGGAACTCTGTATCTGAGGAAGTGGAGGACACGACGAAGACAATTAGCGAGCCCCTTGTTTAATACGGATATACAGTATATTACCTGCATGTCTCAAACAGGAGTCAGCCAAAGCATCATTACACACAATACATCTTATACCACATGGACCTTCTAGTCTTACTCTTTGTACTGTGGGCAAAAGGGGCTGAGGTATTCATCACAATGACGTTTACCTAAACTCTCAGTTAAACTAGCAGACTAACTCAGCAGAGAAAAAAAACACAGAGTGGAATCTTCCTTTAATGTGTAAAGCCAGGCTGAAAGAGTCTTACTTCTCATGAGGGCAGAGTAGTCAATCGTAGCAGTAGCGAAGCCAGGACCTGGGGGGCCTGGAGGTCCATGAGGGCCCGGTGGTCCAGGCTGACCGGTAGTGATACCTCTCTCTGCAGAGGGGAACAACACGGGCGGCTGGCAAGTCAGATCAGCGCCACGCTCATCGAATATCATCCAGTCAGAAATGAGGCAGTGTGTCTGTGAGGTGCGTCTAGTCTGCCGTCCACAGAGCGTGGCAAGACGAAGGTCACTCTGATGACCCCTGCGGGGAACGGGGAACCCCACTGGGTTCTGGACTGGTTCTACTTAAGCTGTGTTTCCACCAGAGGAACTTTTTCCAGGAACTAGGAACCTTTGGAGGAACTCAGTGCGCTTCCACCACGGGGACAAATTAAGTTCGGGGACATTATTCGCCATTCGACTTTTTGGTCCCTGCTCAGGGCGTCGTACTTTTTCAAAAGCCCGGAAACTTTGGGGGCGGGGCTTGCAGCGCTGAACATTTCTGAATTCGGTCAAGTACTCGCAGCATTTTATCTCAGACGCCACTTCAAAAAATCTGCTGCGGCAAACCAACTATGTACTGGTCGTTCTTTGTTCAAATAATGTTCCGTTTGTACAAAAAACGGAAAACTACCCATTTTCCGTTTATTGTTTTGATAATTAAAAAAACAAAAGACAAAGAAAACGCAGACTGTAAATATATATATGAACAGACTTACATGCATGACCACACTGTGTGTAATGTGGGGAGTACACTCCTACACAGTAGACCCAGGGTTGATCCCCTCTGTGTGAACTCATGTTTTTCAATATGTTTCAAACTTGATAATAAAATCTTGATTGTGAGAGGTTTTTTTTACGTTAAATATAAGGACAGAAGAACAAAATGGATAAAGGAAGAGAGACAACCTGATATTCCACTCTCACTTGGTTGTCTTTCTCTATCCATTTTATTAGTTTAATTATTTCATCCTCGATTCGGATTTTTATTATTCTCTGAAGTTTTGGGCTAAAAGTCTCCGGAACAGAGCGATCGCAGGACGATCGCCAGGGGTACGCGCACAGATGAGGTGTCGTTGGAACCGAGACGTCGCAGACATGTCGCGGTTCATGTTTCGTCCAAAACGATGCACATACTGAGCGGAAATGACGTGTAAAAACAGACGTCGCCCTTTCCTATGTCAGCGTACAAATTTGCATAAGCTTCCAAGTCTTTAGGCCGCAGTGGAAACGCAGACAACAACGGAACAAGGAACCTTTTAGTTCCTTGAAAAAAGTTCCTGGGACTGAAAGTTATCTTGGTTGGAAGCAGGGCTGGTATTACAAAGGAACCTGTTAAGAAACTTGAACTGTCATAAAAGGCTTTCGTATTTCACGAGCATTTGTCATGGATGTCATTTATATCGCAGTCAACCATGGACCTTATCAAACCCAAAGGGGAAAAAAATACATGGGGGAGTTCAGCCTCAAATATCTTAACTTCATTCTGGATTTCCGGACTAGAAACTGTATAAAATTGACAGTGAGTAATGCAGTGAAGCCGAGAGAGATCGAGGGTGACGCTTAGTGTTCCGTGATAAAACCTCACCGTTCATGATTCGGAAGACATAGGTGGCGATCTCTTGCACGTTATAACTGGCCACGCTCCCTCCAGATGTTCCCGGCGTCCCAGGTAGTCCTGGAGCTCCCGGCGGTCCCTGCGGGCCTGTCAAATATCGTCTCACCTCGTCCCCTAAAATGCAGACGTCAAAACAGTTGGACATCCTTTTGGGGGAACACCCTAAGAGGTTCAATTCTCGCTAGATTTTGTGATGTACTTACTCTGCAGCATGACGATGAGACCACTGAGGGTCAGGGAACCAGAACCAGGGGGGCCAGGCGGCCCTGGAGGACCCTGAGCTCCTGCACCGAAACCTGAGCCTGAACCTGAAATGCCACGACAGTGTCAATGCAACGTCTCGTTCACCACCATGACTATTGGTCGCAACTCGGGCTGGGTCCATGAACTCAGATTATCGTACCCTCGTGTTACTATACTACCTCAGATAGGAGCAATCTTAGCAGTAAGGCCTAGCAACGAGTTTTCTAGTCCCAGGCAAAGGTTCCTTCGTCCCTGGCGACCAGCTTCAACGAGCCTAACCTGAGTCAAGGCTAAACTACTATTTTGTGAACTGAATCAATGCCACACAATTCAACACTGGTCAAATTGAATGTAGGGTGACCACATTTTGACACGCCCAAACCAGGACTTCTCCGGCGACAGAACTTACGCTGCAGGTAGACGAGGACACGGGACGATAGGTCCTCCAAAGAACCTGAGAAGGATCCAGGGAGTCCCGGGGGCCCGGGGGGGCCGGGGGGACCGGGGATGGAAGACTGGCTGTATCTACCTGTGGAGGACATGTGTCTTGTGTTATCCTGCATCATCCAACATCTCTGAGGTACCGTGAGCCTGCCCGACTCTGGGTCTGCGGCAGCGGAGGAAGTTCCAGTGAGGCTCGTACTTAGGTAGTCTGTGATGTAATGGCGCATCTCGGTTGAGGAGGAGAAGTGGCCAGGAGGCCCAGGAGGACCAGGGGGGCCAGGAGGTCCTGTCCTGACGGAGACTGATGAGTCTGATAAGAATAATAATAGAATTAATAATCATCAGAGGCAGTGAACAAAATACTTTGATATGTGCGCGGTACAGTGGTTAGTTTACGAGTTTACCTCTGGACGAAACAGCGCTGCCGGGAGCGCCAGGGGCTCCAGTGTCCCCTTTGAAATGAGACGCAACAACAGAATCACTACCTGCTGTAGATATAACATAACACGTGCTGCACGCAGGCAGTGAAAACACATTCTACAATAAAGAGAAATCCAAATGGACGTTAAAATAACCCGGCATTTTCCTCATTCTTTATTCGGCGATTTACCTTTCCGTCCCATTGGTCCGGGAGGTCCAGGAGGCCCAGGGACTCCGGGTGGCCCTTGACCCCCAGCATAGGACATAACTGTGGAGAATAATAAGGGTTTTGTTAAAAAAAAAAATCATCAATTTATAAACACACACATATATATATATATATATATATATATATATATATATATATATATATATATATATATATATATATATATATATATATATATATATATATATACAGTGGGATAAAAAAGTATTTAGTCAGCCACCAATTGTGCAAGTTCTCCCACTTAAAAAGATGAGAGAGGCCTGTTATTTTCATCATAGGTATACCTAAACTATGAGAGACAAAATGAGAAAAAAAAATCCAGAAAATCACACTGTCTGATTTTTAAAGAATTTATTTGCAAATTATGGTGGAAAATAAGTATTTGGTCAATAACAAAAGTTCAACTCAATACTTTGTTATATAGCCTTTGTTTGCAATGACAGAGGTCAAACATTTTCTGTAAGTCTTCACAAGGTTTTCACACACTGTTGCTGGTATTCTGGCCCGTTCCTCCATGCAGATCTCCTCTAGAGCAGTGATGTTTTGGGGCTGTCGCTGGGCAACACAGACTTTCAACTCCCTCCAAAGATTTTCTATGGGGTTGAGATCTGGAGACTGGCTAGGCCACTCCAGGACCTTGAAATGCTTCTTACGAAGCCACTCCTTCGTTGCCTGGGTGGTGTGTTTGGGATCATTGTCATGCTGAAAGACCCAGCCACGTTTCATCTTCAATGCCCTTGCTGATGGAAGGAGGTTTTCACTCAAAATCTCACGATACATGGCTCCATTCATTCTTTCCTTTACACGGATCAGTCGTCCTGGTCCCTTTGCAGAAAAACAGCCCCAAAGCATGATGTTTCCACCCCCATGCTTCACAGTAGGTATGGTGTTCTTTGGATGCAACTCAGCTTTCTTTCTCCTCCAAACACGACAAGTTCAGTTTTTACCAAAAGGTTCTATTTTGGTTTCATCTGACCATATGACATTCTCCCAATCCTCTTCTGGATCATCCAAATGCTCTCTAGCAAACTTCAGACGGGTCTGGACATGTACTGGCTTAAGCAGGGGGACACTGCAGGATTTGAGTCCCTGGCGGCGTAGTGTATTACTGAGGGTAGCCTTTGTTACTTTGGTCCCAGCTCTCTGCAGGTCATTCACTAGGTCCCCCCGTGTGGTTCTGGGATGTTTGCTCACTGTTCTTGTGATCATTTTGACCCCAGGGGGTGAGATCTTGCGTGGAGCCCCAGATTGAGGGAGATTATCAGTGGTCTTGTATGTCTTCCATTTTCTAATAATTGCTCCCACAGTTGATTTCTTCACAACAAGCTGCTTACCTATTGCAGATTCAGTCTTCCCAGCCTGGTGCAGGTCTATAATTTTGTTTCTGGTGTCCTTTGACAGCTCTTTGGTCTTGGCCATAGTGGAGTTTGGAGTGTGACTGTTTGAGGTTGTGGACAGGTGTCTTTTATACTGATAACGAGTTCAAACAGGTGCCATTAATACCGGTAACGAGTGGAGGACAGAGGAGCCTCTTAAAGAAAAAGTTCCAGGTCTGTGAAAGCCAGAAATCTTGCTTGTTTGTAGGTGACCAAATACCTATTTTACCGAGGAATTTACCAATTAATTCATTAAAAATCCTACAATGTGATTTCCTGGATTCTTTTCCCCCATTCTGTCCATTCAGTCAAAGTGAATCTATGATGAAAATTACAGGCCTCTCTCATCTTTTTAAGTGGGAGAACTTGCACAATTGGTGGCTGACTAAATACTTTTTTGCCCCACTGTATATATATAAATGCCCGGTTATTTATATATATATATATATATATTCACACACACACACACACTGTATATGTGTATACGTATGAGATGCAGGGCAGGGTTACCTCTGTCAGAGCCTCCTGATCTCCCTGGGGTGCCTGGGAGTCCTGGCTGTCCTGGTTCACCTTAGACAGACACAAAATGAGGCAGTGACCAAATGCTTGTCTCCACTGATGATTTACGACTATATCTGTTCAAATTAAACAGACCTATAACAAGGAAAAATGACCCTTTAAAAATACCCCCCCCCCCCCAGGTATTTACCTTGGTGCCCTCTTTGTCCAGGAGAACCTAATATGATCGGAGAGACGTCAAAAATATTGTAACACAAAGTTGTTTTCATTAGATTTTAAAATTGGGACTGTTGGGTTGACAACAAAAGCCTCACCAGTTGATCCCTTGGGCCCGGCAGGTCCAGGGGGTCCTGGCTGTCCTGAAAAGTATGTTCCTGTAACAGGGACAGGGTCAAAGTGTTTTGTAAGCGATACAACATGTTCTATAATTTAAGCAGCAAGTAGTGCTGGGGTATGTAATCCATGTTAATGTCCACACAATAAAACCATGTTTTTTTATCATTGATTGTACCAGAGTTGGGCAGAAAGCTGCCTGATTCCCCTTTCTCCCCCCTCGGTCCTGGTATTCCATATCCTAAAAATCAGAGCCGCTATCAACAGTTGGACATCAACAATGAAAGCAATGACACATTATTGCTCTTTAATTCTGCAATGACAATTTTTGCCATATTATCTACCATAACATCCGACGGACAACCATGGAGATTACAGTTGTATCTTATCTCATTTAATCGAAACCTTCTAATAGAATCGAATGGAATAGATTAAATCTGATTAAATCCAAACCAATCTGATCCAATCTAATCTAACCCGGGTAATATAATCAGTGCCAGTCTGATGTAAATTTATCTAATCTAATGTAATCTAATATAATCTAATCTAATCTAATCGAATCTAATATGTTCTAATCGAATCTAATACGTTCTAATCTAATCTAATCTAATATGTTCTAATCTAATGTAATCTAATCAAATTGTTCTAATCTGATCTAATCTGATCTAATCTAATCTAATATATCCATCATAACATAATCTAATCCAATCTGTCTAATACAACATGTGCTAAATAGTTCTAATCTAAAATGTTCTAAAACGTTCTAATCTTAACCAAACCAATCAAATAGAACATATTATAATATAAAGCAATCTAATCTATACTTATCTAATCTGTAGCCTAGTATTTTATTTGTGGACATTGGGGGTTTGGTTTTATTAAGTCACCAGGGTGACCAAAAGGCGAGACTTACCAGGCTCGCCGGGCGGACCCCGGGGCCCCGGAGGTCCTGATCTTGAATCCCCTAAAGAAACAATGTTGAGTTTACAGACGTTTTTAAAATGAACGTGGCTTTGCTGAAATATACTGTACGTGGGAGTCCCCTGCGTCACCCTGCTTTCTGTCGTAGATGATTTCAAGTAACATGCAGGTCTCGAACAACAAAGACGACAAATAAACGTAATTTTGTGCATTATGGTCCGAACAATATGGTACCTGTACGGCCTGGAGGCCCGGGGGGTCCAGGTGGGCCGGGTGGGCCTGCGATTCCTGATGCGCCGTACTGTCCTGGAGATGCAGCAAAGAGCCCATGAAAAGCCATTGAATGATTCTTTTACAACGTACAGGTGAGTCAGTCAATCCAACACATAATAGACAAAGTAATGAGAAACACATTAAATGTAATGTGTACGACTCATATGGAAACAAATAAAGCAAAAATATCGATTGAGGAAGCAGTGCGCCAATTTAAGTAATTGGGTTAAGTAATTCATCCCAAGGGGAAAAAAACATCTTGAAATCACTCACTTTCAGCTCTGGACGAGCTTAGGGTTTCTGAAGTTCTCACTGTAACCCCTGCAGCTCCCTGGTCGCCCCTGTCACCTTTAGCGCCTGGAAATCCACACAAAGACACGAGATTTGCTTTCAAACGGCCTAGGAAAACATATGATCATTATTTCATCGATTGTTGAAGTGTGACCACATACCAGGTCGCCCAGGAAGTCCAGCAGGACCAATGGGGCCTGAGGAAGCAAATCAACAGAATGGATAGAAGAAGGAAAAAAAAACACATTTAATTTCTCGATCAAATATAATGTATTACACAGCCTCGCTTCCTTCTTGTAGGGTTTGATCGTGTATATTCAGAATGTAGGACGGGTTTCGTCCGCCGTCAATGACCTGATAATCCAGGAGATCCGGAGCGCCCAGGAGGTCCGGCGGGCCCGGGGGGCCCAGGGATGGCGACAGAACTGGAGCCAGCTGGAAAACCCACGAAGGAGATCAAACATTTAAATTTAAACATAATATGCCGTAGTGTCAAGAATTGATATTAGCCTAATTCACCAGATTTCTCTAACCGCCTCGAGCAGTGGCTAATAATTCCTCATGATGTCGAGCGGTTGGATCCTTCTGAATTACAGCCCTTTTTGACCCTTCTGGTTTGCTTCCATTTGCATTTAAAGACATTCCCTGCATATGCAGATTGGCATACTACATACTACATACTACATATTACATGGTCGCACTATTTGAATCAGAGAATTAAGAGAATCAATACAGAAATGGTTCCCCCCTAAATACAACAGTGTAAATAAAACATCTGTCCACTCACCTGCATTAATGACTCTCCCTGGTTCGCCTGTTTGACCTAAAACAGAAACAGACACGTCCTCAAGCAGCAGCACAGATTCATATCCGCTCCATACAACTGCAAGCAATTGCAAACTGCACCAAGTGGAGCCCAGCTTCCTGCTGTGAGCTTACACAGTTCAGTTCTCAAGTTGATAAAGGTCTTACCTTTGGCCCCTGGCTGTCCCGGTGTTCCCGGTAAACCTTAAAACAAATAGAGCGTGTATGTTTTCGGTTTAAGTGACAAATTTGGTCTGAGCTCTTCGATCTCAAAAATATCAAAACAAACTATGCATAATGAGCAAGAGCATTGATGGATGGATACCTGGGGGTCCTTGAAGTCCGGGTGGACCTAGAAATATGGAGGAAATGTCCATTTATATCACAAAATTGTAAGCTAGAATGGATTTCAAAGTTGAAATGTCTTATTTGTTTTTGACCACGAGGGGAAGCACTAGCCCATAATAACTTGAAAATGAAGCAAAAATGTTAACTCGGTACCCAATCCTTTGCTTCCTACGGAGGTAGCTATCTTATAAAAGGTCGCTTTGAGTAAAAGATAGCTCTTCGTAGGGTGGACGTTCTATTATTTGTCTCATTACGTACGGCAAATGCTGTTTTAAGATTTAGAATGATGTCAAAAGTCGACACAAGTATCAGTTACCACACCCTAACCTCGTCGAAGCATCAAGTAAGATGATATTTCCACTGGTTTACCTGGAAGTGCAGAATCTGCAGGAGCACCGGGAGGCCCTCTGAGCCCCGGTGGCCCTGAAAGCCCGTGGTCACCTGAGGATCAAACACAATTTTGCTCAGTAAGTCATCAGCCGTGCACGGTGCAGTAACAGTGCACAAAATGAAAAAATAAATCTAATTTCAGTCGCACTGTATCACGTTAAAATAGTTTCATTTACCTCTTGGGCCTTTCGGACCTTCGATTCCAGCAGCCCCTGTTTCAGAAATAAATGACAGCAAATAAGAAAAACAAAAAGCGGGAGAACAACGAAAAAGGTCATTCCTTTTTATTTTAAAAGTGCCAATTAAGTATTGGCATTGTCTTTTCAGTGTACTACAAAGATGTAGGTCCATTAGGGTGGGAAACCAAAGGTGATGGGAAATAAGGCCTTAAGAGGTTGCCTCTTCCAGGCTGACTCTGGCACCACCTGGTGGACGAAGTGAGTCACTACAACCTCACACGACTGGAGCCAGAAAACCATAATTTGAAAAGACAAACTGGCACAAAATTGATCATGTTATTAGGTTGAGGCTATTTTGAAATTAAAGTGTTTTTTAAATTTGGTTAGGATGATATGATGTTTAATTGATTCATTATATTCATGAAAAAGAAGGGTAGCCACACCCATCTTAGGGATAAACCATTCAGGCCACCATTTAAATAAAATACTTTTGAGAATTTGAACTTCACTTGCAGATGAACTCTGTCTTGGATGCAATGACATACAAATACCCAGTGTTGTATGCCAAGCCTGTTGACAGCAAAGGTAAATATATATATATATAATTAAAATAAAAATTCAAATTAAAAAATAATTTAACCAACTCACCTGTTGATCCCTTCTCTCCTTTCTCTCCAGGAAATCCAGCCTCACCTGAGGGAGGGGACAAATCAATGAAGCAATAGACAGTAACATGCCCAAAAACATTACAGTAATATTCATTTGTTTGTTTGTGTGTCCTTCCAGACGATCTGGCATGCTCACCTTGCAGACCCCGCTGTCCTTTATCACCGTGGTCACCTGAAATGAAGACAGATTTAAAAGCACTTAGGTAACCCCAACGTCACAGTCGTCCTGTTTTACCTCTCGTATCCGCTCTGCCGCAACAAACCTTTGAGTCCTTGCGATCCGGTGAAGCCTCTGTCTCCTGCCGAGTTAAAACAGTAAGAACGTCAACCACAGTATCCGTGCATTTCTCCTATTACATTGGGCAGGCAGCGTTGATCTGCTGGACGGTGTGAACTTCCTGTGTTGTTTTTTTTCGTTTTCTTTTACCTTTAGGCCCAGGAAGTCCTGCCTCGCCTCGGAAACCCTGAGAACCCGGTTGACCTGGGTAGAGATTGTTCTCCTGAGTTAGTATTGGATTTTGGGGTTTTTGTAGGATGTGAGGTGTAATTTTCCAACGAGCAGATACAGTGTGAAGAGGACTGGGGAGGAGGAGGACATCGAGGCGAAACTGACCTGGTATCCCAGAAATCCCGGGGGCGCCCGCTGAGCCTGGGAAAGCAGAAGGCAGGGTTTTACCAGGACCATCAGCAACAAGATAATACAACAAAATAATACAACAACAACAACAACAACATGGTGTCAATATGTGGTAATAACAGTCTCAATCAATGTCTTTGGGAACTTTTTATTACAAAAGAAAAAAGTCCTAAAACCAATAAAAGGACAATACATTTTGCAATATATTAAAATAATATTGAATTAACTTATCCCATATACCCTATATAGCTATACCAGTAATGTATCCTGTGCATAGAATCACATTTTGTATATTCTGTTATATACATTTCTGTTCTGTATTTTTTTTTATATGTATATTTGTATTTTATTATTTTTCATTTTATTTTATTTAACTTTATTTAATTTAAGTAATGCTAATAGTCTGTAGAGAAACACACCAATCCACACCATGACAAATTAATTGTATGTGGTATGGTACTGGCTGATTGATAATTACTTTTATTGATCGGAAACCGTCACATCAAAGACACATAGAAAGGTTTTTCTATACAAAGGTTTTTAATAAATAAGCTTCCGTTTCCCTTTTTTCCACCTTTGGGTGCCCTCGTTTTCTCACCTTTAGAGCCGGCTGGTCCACTAGGTCCCATGGGACCAGGGGAGCCCGGTTCCCCACGGAAACCTGCAGCGACGAATGAAAAAAAGGTGAGCTCACGCACCTTAGTTGCATTTCTTTTTTTTTTCTAATAAGATTTAGCATTTATAGGATGTACTGTACTGTAATTCAACTGCAGAAATGATACATTTCAATATTCTGGTATTACCGTAGACATCACTCACCTCTGTCAAGTGTTCCTGGCTCTCCTCTGGGGCCAGGTGGGCCCTCACGGCCCCTGGTGCCCGGCAGCCCGTCCATGCCAGGGTCCCCTGGAGAAGAGAGCGTGGAGTCCGTTGTCAGTGTCGTCATTGACATGGACCCATCTAAATTGATTTGCAGGACCACCCAGCTCCACCCTACTACTTTACCTGCACTTCCTTTCTGTCCTTTGGGCCCCTCTGGGCCGGCGTGGCCCATCGCACCTTGGGTCAAAGGTTGGAAATATTAATGACGAGAACAGGATTCCAACACTGTATACACGTTAATAAAGTGAAGCTCTTTTCCTTACCTTGCAGTCCAGGGAACCCACTGTCACCTGCAATGCAAATGTAATATGGAATTTAACCATGGAGACAAACAAGGTGAACAATTTTATTGAAAGAAGTCGAATTGATATTTTTTACATTGCATCGGTAACATAAAATACAACACTGACCTTTCAGTCCTTGACTTCCTGCATAACCAGAATAGTAAACAGATGACATCATTAAGAATAAGGAATGAATGTAAATGGAATATCCTGCCATCGGTATTGGACGTTTTACCTTGGGGCCCGGGCTCTCCTCTCTCTCCCTTAGAAGAGGACGCTATGATGGCTGTAAGAGTGGAAGTAGAGAAAACATCTATTTAATGCGCTGATTCTAATAGATATTATCAGACTTTTATTGGCTCACACCCCTAAACTCATGCGATAATTGTCCACTTTGGAACACGCTCCCAGCCTCTACATCTGTCTGATTGGGTACCTACGTGGAAGCAGGGCTGGGAGAATTTTAGCAGCCATTTTGACCGTCATTGGTCTTTGCTTCTCGTAAGTCATCCTGCTTACTTTGTTTATAGTCTTAATGAACCTTAATAAATATGATGGCCTAGATTTACAGCCATGTCCTCTTCTGACTTGACCTCCATGGCACCTTTTGACCTGCTTCACAATATAGGCAGGATTACGTTTCACAGATCAGGTTTTCAAATCGAATGGAAGTCAATGGAAAGCAGAAAAAAAGGCCACCTTCACTCTCCGCACAGAGGGTCATGGGTCTCTTCAACCCTCCTGAGGCTCAATGCAGATTTAGGACTGTGAGACTCTCTCAATCCAATCTTACAACCAGAGAGAATTTTGCGTTTTGAAGTAATTTTGTGCAACGTCAACGCTACCTCTGAACGACTGCGACTGCATCTCAGCTCGCAGCAGGTTCTGGATGGTCCACTGCAGGGCGATGGGGTCCAGGTGTCCCGATCCGTAGCCGATGCCCAAGCCCGAGTCCGCACCGCCGCCAGCGCCGGCACCAGTTCCGAGAATGACGCCGGTGCCCGTTCCACCGCTGACGCCACTTCCACTACGGTCACCAGTTCCAACAAGGACACCAGTTCCATAACTGGTGCCAGATACAGTTCTACTACGGCCACCGGCACTTTCACTGACACCAGTTCCTCCACCAGCACCAGTTCCTACACCGCCGCTGGCTCCTCCACCGCCACCAGTTCCAACGAGGACACCAGTTCCATGACTGGTGCCAGCTACAGTTCCACTACGGCCACCGGCACCTCCGCTGACACCGGTTCCTCCACCAGCACCAGTTCCTCCACCAGCAGCAGTTCCTCCATTGCCACCAGTTCCAACATAGACACCGGTTCCATAACCAAAGCCAGTGCCAGTTCCACTATGGCCACCGGTTCCACCACTGACCCCAGTCCCTACATCGATGTGGGTCCCAGCACCACCAGCGGCGGTGCCATCGCCGACGCCGACACCGATGCCCAGTCCAGTTCCGGTCCCAGCGTGTCCAGAGGAGCCCGTGTGCAGCGTGTTGTCGTTGCGGCCGTGGGCCCCGCCACCATCCAGGTAGGTTCCGGAGTTGATCAGGTGGATGTCGTTGCCAGAGGCGGAGAAGCGGCTGGTGCGGGCGGCGAAGACGGAGGACTCTGCCTCCAGCGTCGCCACACGATTCTTCAGCTTCCTCACGTCTTCAGCTGGGGAGCAGGGTGGACGGTTAAAGAGACTAGTTAAAGAGACTAGTTAAATAGACAATGGTTCAAGAGACTATAGTTCAAGTGATGAGGGCAAATAGACTATAGTAAGTACTTGAGGTAAGTTAAGGTAAGTTTCATTTAGGAGGATTTAAATGTATATTTAATACAACACAGACAATTAATTATATTATATAATTATATGAATGTGACAAATAATCTCTTGAACGTGAACTTAAAGTGACTAGTTCAAGTGACTAGTTTGATAGACCGGTTAAATTATCTGGTTAAAGAGACTACTTAAAGAGACTAGTTAAATAGACTATAGTTCACGAGACTATAGTTAAAGTGACTAGTTAAAGTGACTTGTTCAAGAGACTGGTTAAAGGATCTGGAGACACTAGCTAAAGAGACTAGTTAAATAGACTTTAGTTCACGAGACTATAGTTAAAGTGACTAGTTCAAGTGAATAGTTCAATAGACCAGTTAAATGGTCTGGTTAAAGAGACTGGCTAAAGAGACTAGTTAAATAGACTATAGATCAAGAGACTATAGTTGAAGTGACTAGTTAAAGTGACTTGTTCAAGGATCTGGTTAAAGACACCAACTGAAGAGACTGGTTAAATAAACTATAGGTCAAGAGACTCTAGTTAAAGTGACTAGTTCAAGAGACTAGTTCAAGGATATGGTAAAAGAGACTAACTAAAGAGACTAGTTCAATAGACAATAGCTTAATAGACTATGGTTAAAGTGACAAGTTAAGGTGACTATTTCAAGAGACTAGTTAAAAAGTCTTGTTAAATTGTGAAATAGATATTCCTTAAATAGACAGTTCAAAAAACTAGTTAAAGTGACTAGTTAGGGAGACTAGTTAAAATGACAAGTTAAATAGTCTCGCACAACCAAACAAGCGGCCAAACCTACATTTTCTGCTTACAGTTGGAAGTAATTTCCCCCTGGGATTATTAAAGTATTTCTGATTTTGATTCTGAGATTTATATTCATGTATTGTACTTGTACTGTCTACATGACTCATTTTTTATATCCACAAGCGGTGCCTTAATGTCTTTAAAATACAGGAGAATGGATGATACCGCACGATGAAAGTGAGTCGCCGCAAATTATACTTCAAGTAACTTTATAAGGTCACTCCGTTTCATTTCAATTTGTCTAAAGGTTTCTCCCGAGCAGAGAAAGGAGACTTTAATCCGTGATGTCATCTGGCAGCATTGCCCGGCGCCGCTCTGGTGACAATGAATACCAGCGTGGCTTCGTGAGCATGTGACACCAGCGGCCAGAGTCAGTTTTCAGTCCTGCTCCGGGAAACAGGGAACATTTCCTGGTGCCAAGTTGTCAGCGACACATGAATCCCTGTTCACCGGACCTTTCAAGCTAAAACATGAGGCCGCAAAGAGGGGACATTCTGGAGTCTTGATTTATTTTTATGTCTTCCAGCTGTCCAGTTGTAAATTTATTTTTAAATAGTAACCCTTATATTATATTATATTATTTTCTTTGGTCTATAAATATGATATAATTATATAAATATATAATAATAATAATAATAATAATTATTATTATTTTAATTATTGTTATTATACATTAGGACTCACCCAGTGCGATGAGGCCGAACAGGAGCCCCAGGAGGAGCAGGGAGAGCAGCAGGAGGCCAAGCAGCCACTTCCACCAGGAGCAGCACGAGGGACCACAGCAGCAGAACGCTCCACCCCCACAGCCGTCATCCTCGTGGATCTCTGGAGCGATTAATAAGATCGTTTAACACGAGTGATGATATTATAATAAACAATGGGATGTTTGGTGTCAGCTACATTATGATACCTGCGTATGTTGACTTGTCTTTCATCAACACTCCTGACGATCCATCTGCGTAAAGGACAAATTGGGGTTTTGTTTTTTTTCGTTTTAATGGTAAAATAGTAATGCATTCCTGTAGGGGAGTTGTTTGGAATTTGGCCTCACAGTAGGAATTGCCGGCGTCTAACTTGAGCGGCATCGTCTCGGAATAGCTGGACAAAACCTTTTCTTTCTTCATCGAGTCTCCCGAGAGCGACCCTGTGGGAACAGAGCCGGATTAAAATTGATGTTGAAGAGAATTAAAGTCAAATAGTATCCATGAATTCCAGTGATTAATCTCACCTTTAGTAACATGCCAACACATGCTGTGTGTGTGTGTGTGTGCGTGTGCATGTGTTCGTGTCTGCGTGTGTGTGTGTGTGTGTGTGTGTGTGTGTGTGTGTGTGTGTGTGCGCGAGATAGATGGACACTACCTGACACTACCTGATGTGATTGCAATCCCCATCACATGACTATAATAATAATAAGAAGAATAAGAAGAAGAATAGTATTATTATTTATTTCTTTGTATATTTATTTAATATTATTATTATTATTATTATTATTATTATTATTATTATTATTATTATTATTATTATTATTTAATAATAACCTGTATTTATACAGCAATTTTCATACACAACATGCAACAGAGTGCTTAACATCAATGTAAGGTAATCAAATGGTAGTAGTAACAACAACAACAACAACAGTATCACAACGAATAATAATAAATATAGCTGCAGGCAGAAATACACTGGGTCCAGCCTATTCGTTTTAGGTAAGTTTTACAGTTTGTTAAGTGTAGTTATAGGACAATGTTTATACGTGATGTTTATTACAAAAAAGTATTTTGTTTTTTATTTTGTCATTGTTATATCTTACCTTGCTGCACTGAAGTACATCCAGAGTTTCCGTGACGGTAGATATTGTGTGTCATATACATCAATTATGACGTATTTACATTGATTTACGATATCAGTTTAATTGACATATTTCCAAAATTCCACAAGTTTTATTATACAAGCCATTTCCATGAAATGCGACAAAAGTGATATTTCTGTGGGTAACAACCATTGCACGGCTTCTATTTTTTTGACGCCTCGCTGGATCTCGAACGCGTCTCTGAGTCGCACACAGTGTTTTCGAGGGACACACTGACGACATTTTAAGGCTTATTTTTTATTATTTTTAATCCGGCAAAGTAATGTGGACCGCAGATTTAAAATATCAATTGAACAGATCTACTGACATCTACCAGGTAAGGAGCTATATAAATGCACATCGATAGTTTGGAAACGTCTAAAGACTACAGAGTGTCCCGGTCCACGCAGCTCACTGGACACGGTCCAACTGGACATTCTCAACCGGACTCTGTACATTTATAGTAAATATTATGATGACGTCATAAAGCATCTCACTGTAAATCTCATCTCGTTCACTTTCGAACGAGACGTGTGACGTGTCGGTTAATCAAGACCAACTGAATATTTTGGGTCAAAGTTGTTCGGTTTTTCACTAATCTCTGCTCCGTATGTGGATCAATTTGGATCTGTTGGCACTGTTACTTTGCATTTCACTGCATACCTGTATCCATGTGACAAATAAAAATCTTGAATCTTGAATCTTGATTCTTTAAACCATGAGATCCCTGTTACATAGCGGTTTAAACTACACCTGAGCCGGGGGGCCCCTTGGACCCCTAATAATAATAATAATAATAATAATAATAATAATAATAATAATAATAATAATAATAATAATAAAAAAGCTAGAATCATTTAAAAATGACTAGTAAGGCTATACCCAATTTCAGTAGATTCCAAAGTTGAAAAATGATTGATTTGATTTTGATTTGAGTTAAAGTTGTTTATCTGGAACCTAAAGTGCAGATAAGATGCTCGGTGTATTTGGGGAGAGGCTGCATGCTTCATGCAGTGAGCAGCGTGTCCACCAGGGGACAGTGAAGAGCTGACTGACCGCTGCCCACGACGGTGCTGCAGCTGGTGAAGTGCTTGCCGCTGTCTTTGGCCAGGATCAGTGTCTCTGTGTCCCTCTTGGCTGCAAAGTTCTCCTTATCCGACAGCAGGTACTTTACGTCTTTCTTAAAGGCATCGTCAGTCTGAGCTCTGGTGGCTGCTGGGAAGAAATTAACTTTATTAACTTTAATAAATATAACATTTATCTTAAGCCTTGCTGATATAAAAGTGCAAACCTTATAACAAAATAAAATTCACCTATATTTGAAAATACATACGTATATAACAATATAGTAATACAACTACTACTAATAATAATAATAAGCTACCACTTTGCGGTCGACACAGTGCAACCCTCCAAATGCAAATGAGTAGAGACGGAAACAGGACTTACATAACATCAGTTCATGATGTCACAAAGCCTCCGATGCTGAAATTAATCAAATCGCCTCAACGTTCTTCCACTTCTGATAAGATTCAGACAGTTTTTCACAAATTGATGCTTCAAATGTACATCGACATAGATCAAACTCAAACGACAAGACGTCTGAAACGTCCCAGTTTAACGAGACCTCAGCCATGTCTGTGCGTACTGCGGTTGTCGTGTTCCAGATACTTTTAGCCCGAAAAATGCTGAGAAGACGAAAGGAAAAAAAATCCCAGCGATAACAAAAGGGACCCCTTATAATAATAATAATAATAATAATAATAATAATAATAATAATAATAATAATAATAATAATAATAATAATAATAATAGCACAAGTATAAAAAAATAGGAATTTTACTGTAGACCCCTGCAATTCCTTCCCAAACCAAAGGAAGGCAGCAAACCCCTGTTTTAGGATATGCCTATTTCCTATGTGAGTGGAAAAACTTGGTGTGGACACGAACGTGTCCAACATTATTTACTTTTTGAAAAATCCACGATTAAAAACATAAAAAAAAATAAAAATACATAACTAGATTAAAAAATTTGATTTTGAGCTTTTGATGTATTTTCAAGTTATATGATGCATCACATTTGTACTCATTAAACATTCAATTTGTCACTGAAGGGCTTAGAATCATCGTTGATAGTAATGAAGCTCTGAAAGTCTAAAGTTATGTGATGTTATTAATGCCAATACAAATTATTATAAATTTAATATTTATTATATTTTGCTACCATGTACCGTGCCTAAATTGTTTTTTTTGTTTGTTTTTTTTAGTTTTTATCAGCTACAGACTTACTTGTAGAGACTCCAGTGCTGACGACACCACTGCTGTTTGAGACATTCTTCTGTACTCCATACCCTAATAACACACACACACACAGACACACACAGACACACACACACACACACACAGAGTTGTCCACAAAGTTGTATACATATTGACAATAGGAAATACTATGTATGTATATTCAATGGAAACCTGCCATCGTACCTCCAGCATTCGCATTTATGTTGGCTCCACTGGTCGTGAGCACACCGACCGATGATGGTGCCAGGTTATTCTGGAAGCCATAGACTGCAAAGAGAAACACAAAGATGAAAATGAGATAAAAGAAAATAAATAAAACGTATTACTTATAATTACTTTTTTGGATCAGAAAGTAAAACTTAATCAATGCATTCCAAATAACACAGCATTTCATTAGAAATAGTATCATTTATGGCGGCGGACAATTCATTATTGTCTGTTACTGTGTTCAAGTGAATGTGAAATTTAAAACAGTATCACGCCATAACATTTTATTTATTTTCATCTAAATACTTTTTTGACAAAATTCTTCTATGAAAACTAGAGTTTTGGTCTGCTATCATACTTATATTACCATATAAAGTTCCATGCAACGAAGCACAGTCTGACTTTTTTCTAAACCTTAGGTCTATATCGTATGTATCATTATATAATAAATATTATATAGTAATATAATATTTAGAAAGAAAATGCTGCAGGGCCTGCAGACTGCAATTCCTTTACTGACCCATCGGGGGCCTGAGACCCCAGTTTTGGAACCTTTGTGTGGACACTTTGAATGTGTCCAACTTTATTTATTTTCTGGTACCTGACAAGGAGGAGGGGGCGGCGGGGGCGAGCAGGGAGTGTCCAGATGACATGTTGTTGGTGCTGATCTGGTAGGCGTAGGCGCTGCCGGCGCTGCCGCCGCCGCCGCCGCCACCGCCGCCGCCGCCACCACAACTACCACCACAGCCGCCGCTGCTGGCAGCCACCGTGGTGGAGGGGAGGGTGGAGGTGGACCAGGAAAAGACCGGCAGCGCTGAGTCCAGCGTGGACGACTCGTACTGCCCAGACCGCACGCCGGCGTCGTAAAGACCCGACCTGATCCCGCCATCGTGCCCGGCTGACTTCACGCCGCCATCGTAGATCCCCGACTTGGTGCTCGCCTCAAAGTGGCCGGATTTTAGGCTGCTCTCATATTGGCCAGAATTTGCGGTTCCCACATAGAGGCCTGGCTTCAAACTGCCGTTATACTGACCAGAATTCAAACTGCCGTTATACTGACCAGAATTCAAACTGGCAGTATATTGGCCGGAATTCAAACCGGTGTTATATTGACCGGAATTCAAACTGCCGGTATATTGGCCTGATTTCCCCGTTGCGTCAAACAGACCGGCATCCAAAACCGTGTCATATTGGCCGATTTTCAAACTTCCATCATACACGTCCGACCTCACACTCGTTTCGTAGCGAGTGGAAACTGCAGGAAACAGGAAAGAAGAACAACAGTCAACGAGTCATGAGGATTGTAAAGGCCGCAAAACACATTTCAATGGATTGTTGTGTGGTGTGGTGCGGTTTTGTCGTGTAGTTGCATTGTTTGATTGTGTTCCGTTGAGTTGTGTTGCGTGGTGCGTTTGTGTTGTGCTGTTGTGTTGTATAACATAGCGTGGTGCAGTCGTGCTGTGCTTTGCTGGGCAGCTGTGTTGTGCTTTGTGTAGCTGTACTGTGTGTGGTACGGTTGTGTAGCGCTGTATAGTATCGTATTGTGTGCTGGTTTTGCATCGTATTGTGTTGTATGGTTGTGTTGTGCAGTGTTTTTCTGTTGTAGATTTATTGTGTGGTTTTGTTGCTTTGAGTTGTGTTGTGTGGTATGATTGTGTTGTGTTGTGTCGTGTTGTTGTGAGTGCGGCTGTTTTGCGAAGTTGTGTTGTGTTGTGTTGTGCGGTTTGCCAGGTAGCTGTATTGTGTTGTGTTGTGTTATATTGCGTTTTGTGGTTATGCCGTGTTGTGTAGTTGCATTGTTTGGTTATATTATGTTGGGTAACGTGCTGTGTTGTACAGTTGTGTTGTGTATTTTGGTGGTGTTGTACAGTTGTGTTGTGTATTTTGGTTGTGTTGTATTGTTTGGTTATATTATGTTGGGTAACGTGCTGTGCTGTACAGTTGTGTTGTGTATTTTGGTTGTGTTGTGTTGTGCGGCGTTGCTCGGCGTTTGGCGCCCTCTACCCGACTGAGAGGTGGCGGTGTTGCCCTCCACGACGGCGGCCTTCCTGGGCACGGGCAGGGTGGTGGAGCGGGTGGAGGAGCGGGTGGGGCTGACGCTGTTGGAGCGTCCCGCGTTCAGCAGCCGCTTCACGTCGTCCAGCTCCGTCCCTGACGACCAATCACAGCGGCCGTGAGAACCTCGAGGCGTACAACGCCGCTGCCTGCTCCGCTACACCCCTACCTCCCATGGAGAACAACCTTGTGCTGAGGCGTAGTCAATCAGGGTTTTTTTTCTACGTAGCACTTAACCTGTCACATGATCTCTCATTTGTAGTTGTCGACTGGGTTGAGAAGGGGAATTTAAAAAAAATTACAAAGCAATTAAAATAAAGACCTGCAGTTCGGTCGGTGAGTATTAGAGACGGACTGTTCCCAACAATGATACCAGTGCCAGATATTCATTTTCTGCTTCTGACCCGAAAGGTAACGTCTCAGTGACAGTAATGGATTTAGTCACTACTTAAAGTTCAGGATTCAGACTCATCGTTGTCAGTGGTACCGTGCGGGTCGCTCCCTGATGCATATTATTAGAATTGTTGTATCAATCCATGTTTTCGGTCACATGCACATATGAACCGCATTTTCCTCGCCCAATAAATTCTCCGCCCCCTCCAAAAAAACGTGATTTTGGCAGCGGCATTGTACAAAGAACAAAAAGTCCGGTGCATATTCCGTGTCAGGAGAACCCGACCGGTTCCGCTCTCAGAATGTTCACACACAGACGCTCTATGCTTTGTGAGCGATTGCACAACCGCTGGCGGGCGGATCAAGGTCTTACATCTGGAGGCCGTGGGGGAGGCACTCTGCAGTCTGGCCCGGATCTCACTCTCTGTGAGAAAGAAAGACACACACGCGCGCGCGCACACACACACACACACACACGGACAAAAATGGACAAAAGAATCCGGATTCAGTAAAGTCCAAATTCCCGCACGACACCACTTTTTTCAATTTGCGACGGAGCGGAAACAGAAGGAGAAAAGGTGGAAGCGCTACTGGACCCACCTCTGCTCTGACTCCGCCCTCTGGAGGCGCCGGAGCCTAAAATCCACACACACACGACACACACACACACACACACACACAGAAAAGAAAACAAGCGCATAAGGTGACCACGGCGGGTGGACAATTAGAAATGAGCGCGGTGATCACGTGCTGTTTTTTGTCTTTGCACTCAACCCACAATAGTTTCCATAATCCTTTCGTGTCAGTTCGGGCGAGGAGTTACCGCTGGAGCTTCCTGGTAGAAAACACAACAGGTCAGGAAGGAGAGCGGTGAAAACCGGACCCCCGTGTCCAATTAAAGGTTTCCTTTTATTTTCTCAGTCTTCTGTCCCGAGTCCAAAACCCCTGCCAACTCCATGCCAAGTCCGCCACCAGTGTGTGTGTGCGTGCATGCGCGCCCGTGCCTGTGTGTGCGTGCGTGCGTGTGTGTGTTGAACTTGGCACTCACCGTCGTAGCCTCCCGAGCGGCTGGACACGATCTTCCTGTCCCGGAACGCCGGCGAGGAGGCAGCGCCGGCCTGCGTCCTCCTGGTGCCGCCCGACGAGCTGGACCTCACCTTGGACACTGAGCTCACCACGTAGCTCCCGCCGCTGCTGCCCCCTCCGCTGCCGTAGCCGTCGATGTCCCCGTAGCCGCTGCCGCCGCCGATGCCGCCGATGCCGCCGATGCCGCCGATGCCGCCGATGCCTCCCCCTCCGCCCGACGAGCTCCCCCCCAGGTAGACCCCTGAGGAGGAGCTGCTGAAGCTGCTGCTGTTCACCCCCACGGAGGCTGGAGGAGGGACGGAGATGGGTTAAGGGTTCTGGGCTTCCAAAAAAAAAGGTTGCACGATTTCACGTCTGAAAACCCTGCAACTCAAACTTTGAAACTTTTGCATATTTTAAGTTACGTTTTTTTTTCTGACAGACAACTCTTAGACTTCATTTAATTTAAAATTATCTTTATTTATGAAGCGTGGTTTGAGTTTGGCACCTGGGCTGTATTGCTCGTCACTCCCTGTGAGATGCAGAGCAAGCAGGTAGCACTTAATGAGCTCG
>NC_137202.1:24272802-24325302 GCF_960531495.2 Zeus faber
TGTGTGTGTGTGTGTGTATGTATGTATGTATGTATGGAAGATTGGACTAAGTGGTATTTAACAATGAAAATCTCTCCCAATGACAAGAGACAAAAGCTTATGTGATGGCGGGGGGGGGTCGGCCACATAATGTGCATCAAATTTAGGGTCTTTAATGAGAAAAAGATTTAGAACAAAATAAACAAAACCAAACAAAACAAATACACTCACACACAAACACACACACACGCACACACACACACACACACATTTCTGCATAATCCGCTGATCCATGCAGATTAATTTGATTTCAGGAGGTTGACATCTGCTACGCACATTGGAACAACGGCGGAGTTTCATGGTTTCATTGTTTTCAAACATCGTTTCTCTGCTGCCGTCGAGTCAACAGGCGGCACGCGGTCCTCGTTTCACCACTTTCCAGCCTCAAACTTGAGCTTTGTGCTGCGTTTCTTCCCTTTGTGTTGGTCTTTTTTGCACCGCGAAGGAAACTCGTCTCCCCTTAAAGACCAGAAGTTGCGAAGAGGGAAGTTATAGGTCTATTCCGAGCTGTTTGGACTCGAGGGGTTTAGCAGAGTTGTGTTTAGAGGCGTCTGGAATACATTTAAATTTTTTATTTTTTTCCCTCCGCATTAAATTGTATCTGTGGGACACGAGTCAAAATTGGATGCTTTCCTCCGCTGGCAGCCACAGGCACCAGATAGAACCCTCACCCACCACACCCAGCGCAGACATTCATCCACCCTGCATGACTCACGGCCGAGTATGACTCCAATCGGCCCAAATGATGGAAAACATTGTTGCCCGGGAACGGTATAACGGGGGAGGAACTGATTCACACGTGAGCGAGGCCAAATAGCGCCAGATATCTGGAGGAAAGGCGGTTGGTGGAACAAATGGAAAGAAAAGAAGCTGAAACTGCAGTAGCTCTTTGGAGAGAAGAGATTTCATGATTGTTTTTGTACGGTTGCGAAGCGGTACAGCCAAGATCAAATGAAGGATTTGCCTGAAATGCAACTCAGAACAGTGTTTTCCAAGTGCTCCATGAGAGCTTTCCAGGTATGCCCTGATAAAAAAATTATGTAAATTAGCCTTGGCGTTGCAAGATCAAAATTTGCCAGGCTGCACTAATTTGTTGAATTCATCGGTTACCAGCCAGAACAGCGGCTCCAGCCGAACAAGTTTCACTCTGAGAGCGAGGGCTACTCGTAGCGATGAGAGGTTCACGATTGACTCAGTAAAATCAGTCGTTAGATGCCCCGACTCTTTATTCATTGGGTGCAGTTGGTTTAATGCACGGTGAGCAGGGGACGACTTCCACTGAACGATTAACAACAGTTCATTATTTTCAGTTTGTTGTAAGATTCCCTCGTTCCCCCCGCCCACTATTTCGACTCCTGAGTCATTTGAGATGTGTTCGCCACAATATTCGTTTGTGACTCTTGCATCGCTACTAGTAGGCCACAATAATAAGCACGGTTCTCGACATTTTTAGTGGTTAAAGGGATAGCGGTATAGTGCCGTGGGATTATTTCATTGTAATAAGTGAGGGGTGGCGGCAAAAAAAACAACCTCGGAAAACACTGGCTTAGAATGGCTCGTACGGAATGAGACGGGGTTCTTGTGCAAAGTGCACAGCCAGGCTCAGGAGAAAGCGTATCCAGGCACTGAATCACTTTCTGGGTTTGTCACTTCCACATGACTTTAGAGATTAACACCTCAACGAGCAATCTCAATGACACTTTGGGTGTTGTCGGGCTACCACCGGCTTTCCTCGGGTGAACCGGAAAACTGCGTCGCGTGGAGCGTCGCTTTCATTATTTTACCTCAGCAGCCACGTAAAAACATGAGGTACAAAAAACGCATTTTGTTGAAAATGCTGAAATTTGTTGTTTTTTTTATCCCACCTCCCATTACAAGTCCATTCAAAGTGTTGTTCTTTTTGCCTATTTGGCAATTAAAAATAACCACCAATAATACCAATATTATTAATAATATTATATTACATTTTTTAATTTACATAATATACATTTCAACTAATAAATTGTTTAAATGGAGAGAAATAAACCGGACACAACACACGCCGTGGTATGAAAGGTCCTTCAGTAGGACATCTTATGCCTGGCAAAGTTTGCGAAGGAAGAAAATGGATACCTTCTTTTATTAATATCATACCCTATTTTAAAATACGGGAGTTCTTGGACGTTCTCCGCGAGAGTTATTCCAGTCTCGTGGGATAAAAACAGAAGCAGATGATTCACGTTTGCCAGAAGTATTCGCCTGAAACCAACAACTTCTGTCTTTAAAGCAGGGGTTCAAACTACAGGCCCGGGGGCCACATGCGGCGAGCGAGACAATTGAATGCGGTCCGCTACACATTTATAATACATTGCTAATATTTCTTTAATCATAATATTTAATTAATCCAGGCAACCTTACCTAATGTTTTGAGAATATAAAACAGGATAAAACAGAATATAACAAAGATTTTTTTTTTTTTGTTATGACACACACATATCATTGCACCTCAACTATAAAAAGAAAAAAACGCCAGACGGTTTATTTTTGTATTTTTATTTATGTTCAACATGACCACCCCCCCATGACAAGACAACCTGGCCAGTGCCCCCTGTGTCGTTTCAGTTTGGGATCCCTGCTTTAAACCAATGGGCAAAAATAAGTGATGAGTTATGTGAGTGAAATGAGTAATGATAAGGGAAAACACATCAATATTCACAATGAGTTTCATCATTTCTTCTTATCTCGCCAAACTGTTAATGCTTCAACTGTTAAAGTTCAAGTCAGGTTTACTGAAATTTTTGCCTTTTATGGTGATACCTCTACACCCTTTATATCCCAAAGAATTTGACTTTATAGCAGGTAATATATTATGGTACGCCTTCAGACGAACAACAAACTGGAGCTCGTGAGACAGCCCCACCCTCCTCCATAAAGAGAACAGAACTTGAGCCAGAAAGTTGAGAGTAATAATTACCCTGATGATCCCTCGGCTCTGCGAGACTCATCCGCATAAAATGTTCAGATCCCCATTCCCCGGGGTGAACAACATCAGACAGAGGTGCTCTGATGTTCATGTCCAGGCAGGATAGCATTCTAAGTCATAACATTCAGCTCAAGGCACTGATTGAAAGACACAATTAAATCAAAACACCTTAAGATAAATAAAAAGGGAGTAGAAGGCAATCGTCAAGGTTTTTAATCCTTCAATACGGATGAATCACACTGTTCAGTACAAATGAATCATCATGACCCCAGCAGTAGCCATGCAAGGTGATCATCATATGATATGGAATATAATATTCATAAATATTTTTTAAAGGGAACCTATTATGCTCCGTTAGACACGAGTTCATATAGGTCTCTGAGGTCCCCAAAACATGTTTTTGATGTTTGCTTTTTTTCCTGAAAATGCCACTCAGATCATACATCAGAGCCATTATACCATGCCTCTAAATCCATTGTGTTCCTGACGCTCTGTTTAAATGGGAGTGGCCACCCTCGGGAGGCCCCTAGATCTAAGCCAATGGGGTTTAAGTGCAAGTTTCGGGTTCTTTGAGCCAAAGGGGTTTGAGCGTGGCTGCTGGGTTCCGTTGTATTTAGTCCATAAGCCTTCACTTATTTCCCCTTATAAGTCCACCAAAATCTGTTCCTGAACAAATTTGAGGCGAGAAATAAGCAACCCAGTTCATCTTCACTGATGTTAGGTCTACAAGGCGCCATTTAAAAGTTTAGTCCGACTTTCGTAGCTTGTGGGGGACAGGGACAACGCATACACAGGAATTTTTTAGTTTTGTTTCGTAAGAAAATAAAATACCATAAAATAAAATAACATAAAATAAAATAAAATCTACAATAAAAACACTCATTTGTTATTGGTTTTGGGCTTATTCCGTGGGCTGCGATCTGCAACCTCACCGCTAGATGCCGCTAAACTCTACACGCTGCACCTTTTAAACGACTGGATTTTTTATTCTAAGTCCTGTCTCAGTTGAGTTAGATTTAATATATTTAATATTAGAGTTATGTCTCTAATAAAAACACATGTTTTTATAAATGTGCGCACTAAGGAATCTAAACACGGAAAGGTTGTCCACTTTTGGCACGTCTTGAGTAGTGAACTACGTCTCCCATGGGGCACCGCGGCAGGAAGTTATTTTTTTTTCTCTAATCCGGAAAAACAAAAAAGCAGCGCGATTGGGATCAACATGGCACATCACTGCGTTACTTTAGTTTAAGCGATAAAGATAACGTTGGACGGGCCGTCGGGTTTAAAGTTTAAAGTTACCAGATGGACAGGACTCCTCCGACAACCAAGTTAGACAGCGACCACCGCGACCCGGGAGACCCGAGCCCCAGTGCAGTGGGACGGGGAAAGGTAAGCTGCGGTGTACTGCTGCCCTCACCGGACAAACATGTGTTGACATAGATTGAAAAGTCACATGTATATATTTTATATATTCAACAATGTTTGTGTGTGTATATACACGTTAATAACTTCAATGCTGTGTTCGGTATCAGTTTTAATTAAGTTTAATATATTGAACTTGAAGCACTCCCCATATATTTTCACATGGGTGCCAATATATTATTTTCCCCCAATAATATCCGAAAAAATATGACTATACTATTACACAAATGTATTGTTCCTTTACACTTAAATGTATGGGTAGTTAACAACTGTCTTTCACTGCGCAGCCTCCTCAGCAGCTGAGCGCATCGCTCAGGGAGAGACTGAAACGGACGAGGCGCTCCTTCACCTCGCCTGTCTCCATAGCCAAACGCCTCTGTGTCGACGCCGAGGACGACGGGGGCCGGCCAGTCCCGACAGAGCCCCAGGAGGTGGTTAACAACCCGCTCAGAAGCCGGCACGCTGTCGACGTCAATAAAAACGAAGTGACGCCAGAGACCGAAGGAGCTCCCGGAGACTGGGCGAGGCAGCGGGAACACCTCAGACGCCAAATTACTGAGAAGGCGGAGACCCTGCGCAGGCTTAAGATGGTGAAAATGTACAGAAGCAAGGTAGCGGCTGCTGTGGACTGCTATGTGCTCTTCTCGAAACGTGCACCCCTGATATACCTAATGTACGTATTGTACGGTCACACATATTTTGTGTCTCGTCTCCCCACAGAACGACTTGGAACGTCTTCATCGCTTGGTCGACAAGTGGCGGAGTAGCGCCCAGGCCGCGCTGTGCGAGCTCCGGGCCGAGCTTCCCGCAGACGGGCCAAAGGCCAGCTTGTCTCAGCTTATTGACCTCTTTGGTCTGGATGACAAAATACTGCACTTTAATCGCTCAGAGGACGACTTCACCACTTGAGACAGAACCAAATAACTGACGAAGTTACACGTTTTCTCCCGTCAGTCGTTTTGTTTTATTCATCGAAAGCCTCATTCCCATCGTTATGGACACAAGCGTTTGAAGATCTACCGTTTATTTTTGTACGGTTATGTGTCAATCAAATGTTTTCCATCGTCAAGGAGGTTGCATGTGTTCCAGCGACGGGGCTAGGGCAGAGCGGGGAAGCTCTTCATTCTCAGGCGCTCCAGTTCCGTCCGGAGTAGGAGCAGATCTTCCGCCTGCATTTTGGCCATGTCCATCATGCCCTTCCTTTGAAGGATCATTTGGTAGTTCTCCTCGGTTTCCAGCTTTGTGTTATCTTCCGCCACTGCAGCCGCAACCACAAGCGAGAGAGGAGGAGAGCTCGTCTTAACATTTAGTGGCACTTTGATTCGGTCAGTAAAACAAATCCATCTCTGCATGCATGGTTAAGAATAAAACAAAACTACAACTTCAATCTTAATCGCGAAATGACCGCGCGATTTACCTGTCGCCTCGTAAATATCCCTCTTCTCGGCCACAGCCACTTCCAGGTCGAGCAGCTGCCGGTCTAAAATTGAATTCTTCTCAGCTTTGGTGGCTGCCTGACTTTCAAGTTGTTTGATCCTTTTCTCATAATTCTTTACGTTGTGTGCTTGCTACAGGAAGAAAAAATCAATTGTAGATGCATGTCAATGTGGTTAGGCTTTAAGGAATTCACCCTTTTATGTTGCTGCAGCACTATTATATTACCCTTTCTTTCTGCATTTTCTTCTCAACGGCGGCAACCTGCTTCGCCTTACGATTTCCGACACCTGTCGTGTTGAGATACTGGGAAGAAAGGGAAGAAATGCAGAGTTATGTAGGTCAGCTCTCGGGTTTCCAAGCACATTTAATTTTGTTCTTGTTCTGTTATTCCTTCACAGTAAATGCAGACTGACAATTAAAGGCTCAAAATAGCGGAGACAATTCTGGTATCAATACAACTTGTTGGTGCACTACTTCTCCGACGGTCCGGAGGACTGAATTTGCAAAATCCAGCGGTACAACCAATGAGATAAATGAGAGATCAGATGGTTGAGTGCCCGGGCGGAGCCAAAAAACATGGCAGGACTTACTTTTTGATTCTGGAACGGTCCACCACAGTGATGAATATCACCTTAAATATGCTAGATAATGTACCTCAACCCTTCACTCTGATACGAAGGTCCATGAACCCAGACTCACTTCCTGTAGTTCATCTGAGACAAACAGCGACTGGATGTCCTTGACTTTGTGGTTGAGGTTCTCCATCTGCATCCTCATCCTCTTGTGCTCCCATATCTGCTTGATGATTCTTTTACGGAAGTCCTTGCGCTCCACCATGGTGGCGATCTTCTTCTCCCCCAACATCTGATTGTAGTGGATTTAGATTCAACGTTTATCTAAAGCACGCCTACTGATAACTACTGATGGAGCAAGTTTTGATTTGGACCAGAGCGTCCGCTGGCCCTCACCCACCTTGATGGTCGCGTTGAGGCTTTCCACCACGCTTCTGTCGAGGAGCACGGAGTGGGAGTGGTCAGCGATGAAGTCTGTGGGAGCCACCTCCACCTGGCCTTGCTTAACCAGGACCTGCACCATGATGTCCTGCTGGAACAGGATCTTCTCATCACGCAGGCTGAAGCAGGGGCCAGTTAAGAGATGAAGAACAGGAGGATGTTCAATGGATAAAATAAATAATAATTAATTTAGCATAAAAATTTGATTTCAATAAGTTCGATTATTTTTTATTTTTTTTCCCCCAAATTTGAAATCTTAAAGAAAAATATTTAAACTAAAATGTCTGCCTAGGGCAATCTATTAATTTAATAAGCAGTTTTACAGTACAATGTATAGTATTTGGATTATCCAAGGATTTCATATGAATTGCGCTTTTGTACCGGATATTTAACTGGATTTTATGAACTATTTAATTCTGAAAACCATTTAAACTACTCAGAGTATTCCACTTGAACCTGAATAAGTAAATAAACAACATCGATTTAAACTCATACCCAACGAGTTCATCTTTCAGACTTTGGATTTCCTGTTTCAAAGTCTCCTCCTCGTCACTCCTTTTCTGAAGAAAAGCCTGCATCTCAGCCAGTGTCATCGCCTTCTTTTTTACCTACAGAATATTTTAACGGTCATTTGAATATGCGTTTAGAAAGAGAAGCCATTGCTGCAGTCCACCCAAGTTCTCATAGTTGTAACGAAACTACAGGGAGACGTAGCCTGGACTTATTGTGGTGGAGAATTTGCACCAATTCAGATCACGTAGCACAGAAGAAATAGAAACTGTCTAAGCAAGTACAGTTTTGCCTCTATTGGTTTACTGTTGGCAACAATTCCCCAAAATACACATTTCTGTCATCCAAAAATTTAGATTTTCTGGCTCTGGGATGCCAATAAATTTTGTTTTATTTTTCATCTTTGAAAGCAGAACCCCATTTGAAAACCTCAGACATTTAAGAAATTGAAAACATTCTGAATGTGCGGGGCAGGGGCTGCGTTTTGGAACATGGAACACACTTTTGCCAAATACACCCCTCCCTTACTACTGAAGACTCGCCGGCACATTGCCTTGCGTCAACGCCGTTACCTCTTGCTCGATTTCGATTTTGGCCCTGCGGACACGGCAGAAGCGCTCCCAGATGATCGGCTCCAGGCCCTCCGGCTGGTGCTCCAGAGAGTCCAGCTCATCCATGGCCTTCGACGTTTGGCAGATTACGTTTTTCATCATCCAGCTGCACTGAGGCCGCTCCTTGAACGGGCTCAAGGCGTTGTCCCCGTGGGTCACCATCTTCTCAACTCTGCGGCAGAAGAAAACACTCCCTTAGAACACCTTGAAGACCCATCGGACATAGCTGAGCATGACCTGCGCCGCCATCTTGGTATGGGAGTTAATGCATCGTCACAGACCTGGGTCTTCGCTTGTACAGCTTATAGAGAAGATCCACATAGTGGCTTGATACGTCAAAGAACTCCTTCCTGAATCCTTTGTCAAGCAGCTTAGGGTGGGTGGAGAGCAGGGAGGCGGTTTTAGAACACATACTGTACGTCTTTATGCGATCGTATACTTTGAACTGTGTAGCGCTTACTTTGTCCTCAGCTACAAGGTCGTCATAGGTCTCGTGAAACAATCTCACGGCCTCTTCGTGATGCTCCACGTCGTCCCGGACCTCGCTCTGTCAGTGAAATGGGGGCTCATATATATTATGTTATATTGAAGGCTTCGGACAAAAGCGGCTTCCAATGCTAATGCACAATGACATGGAGGCTTGTGGGCCAAACGTGGCCCCAACATTAATGCAGACTGGCCTAAATTTGAGGGGAAGCAATAAACGATATTTACACAAATTTTAGAAATACCTGAAGGGCTTAAACTAGCAACAAATAACTAGGTGACAATGCAGTAGCAGTGTGCATTTCAAGAATATGTACCCTAGAAAGAATATTATCTAGAAATGTATTGGTTCCTTTTAAAGGGATTCTCAATTTAGGGGGGAAATTGAATTTTTCAGACGAGGAGCTCAATAGCAGGATGCGCCCCATGCATGCAAACTATGTTAGCTCAATGCATGGCTGCAGCTGGAATTACCTAGCCTAGCTCCTGTGTCATTTCCCTAAAAACTGAAAATATACTTTAACTTTTTTATTATTATTGATAAAGACAATATTAAGAATATGCAGCAGGATTGGCATTTTCTTTTTTTCTTCTTTATTTTTGTTTTACAAGTGTTTTTTTCATTTGTGAGTTCCCTGAGGTGGTAATGGGTTGAACATGGCCCCCAGCAGAGTGTAGTTTAATAGTCCTGGCGTATTGTAATGTCTTGGAGGCAATCTAGGGTAATCCAACTCTCAAGGCGCCTTGCGGGTTGGTTCTTGCGAAATGTGAGCTCGCCGAACGTCACGTCACCCATTTGAAAGAATTCGAAGTAACAACCGAATATCAAAAAATCTGGACGCGGCAGGGTCATAAATTCCTTCTACGTGACTGAAAGACTAGGCGGTTTCTCACCTCGTACGCCCTCTTCGTCTCCAGCTTGTGGCTGAGCTCGGCCTCTCGGTTGTTAATCTCCTTCTCTATCAGGATGGAGTACACAAGATTGGCGATCTTGAGCTCTTCCTATCGACAAAAAAGAAAAGGGAAAAAAAAAAGTTTGCTGTAGAGGTTTTATTGTCGTACACTGCCTGTGTTTGAGTGTTTTATGATTACCTGGTATATAACCATCTCCGACTTCACTTTCCTCTCAAACAGTTTTGGCAACATTAGGTCAAACCCTTGCGTCGATTCCTTGATGGCTGTGTGCAGCTTCTTCATTTCGATCTCCAGGGCCTGGAACGACGCGATAACAGGAGAAATGTACATATATATATATATTTTTTTTCTGAATCAAATAGGATAAAATGCAGCTGGGTAGGAATCCTTCTACCTTCCTGTGTGCCTCCTGCGCCACACGCAGCGTATCGCATTTCTTCATGTACTCGCCGAAGAGCTTTTTCTCCTCTTCATTGAACTGGGTGTCAGGTTTGGCCGCAACAAATTCTGGCTGAGGGATTTCCTACATGAGGTGAGGGAACGAAAAAAGTGAATGTATTGTTTACTTTGTTTTGAAGCGAGATCAACAATTAAGATAACATAATCGTAAATATCTTCCAGAAATGGGAAAGCAGAGGAAGAAGTCATACAATAAATAGAAATAAATACAATTAATACATGGAAAAAGTACAATTTAACATTGTATTTGTAGAATTTATGAGGAAACAAAATATATTTCACAATGAAAAGCTAAAATAATAATAATGCAGCTGACCACGTTCAGGATGTCCTCTTTCTTCACTTCAAGCGTTCCGCCCATCATGTCATCCAGAGCCCTCTCTCTGATGTTGTCGCCCTGGAACAGCACACAACATATAATGACATCCGTTGGCGGGGGTTACATGATCCACGACTGTCATGTATCCAAAATAACCGAATAAATGCATGCAATTCAGAGGAGACGGCTTAAGAGGAGATGGATAAATGGAGGAAAAACTATAACAAAAAAAGTAGCTGTTGTTGTTGCAAACCTTGGCAGGCAAAAGTCTATCTTCTTCCAATTTCCGCCTCACCGCCTTTTCCTTCTGTTGCTCCGGGGTGAGGTACCTTTCTACATCAATCTGCAGCGGGAGAAATTTAGTTTTATCTAGTCCCGACACGAAAAGTCATCTGATAGGGTTAGGTCAAATTTTCAGTGCTTCACATTTCTGTTGAAAGTCCATGCCGCCAGCCGGTAAAGTATTTTAACTATAAAGCTGCTAAAGGATAGGTTCGCCATTTTTCAACCCGCTTCGATTATTTATTCTTGTTCCTAGCACAACCTGAACACTCTACTTTTGAGAAACTTACCGCTCAGCCGCAGCTTCTCACCGTGCTTGAATGCAATCCAATGGGGCAAACATTTAGGCCTTAAAATGTTATTTAATAGTATTGTCATTGACAGCCTCTATATGTGGCCGGGAAAATGGTAGCAGTTGGAGGTGGAGGTTTTTCAGGGTGTTATTGATTCTTTTGGCTCACGTAAGAGACTAGAAACATGAAGTTGCGCCGCTTCATACAGGCACAGTCGAGCAGTCTTAATATGTTAAAGTGAAGAAAAAAAATGGTAGCAATTTTAGCAATTAAGCACCTGGTTTTATCAGGCGTTTCAAGGCTTTATAGACTCTTTTGCACGTTCACAAATCAGCTCTCTTGGCTACATCCATGCTCGGAGACTAGAAACAGGGAGTTGCGCCTCTTCCTACTGGCAACCGACTGTCGCAAACGTTACGCTTTGGATGAAGTGTGGCAATTGTGAAAAGTAGTTTTAAATAAAAAGCAAGTTATAACTGTCAATGAAATCATGTTCAAGAAATACACTGTAATGTAAATTTCTTGTTAACAAAAAGAGGCTTAAACATTTTCGTCGTGCCATGAGCAGTCATAAGCGATGGGAACCAACATCTTGAGGAGACCTGGGGTGGAAAACAGCAAACCTGTCCTTATTTTAACTTGAAAACAATTCCAAATGTCTTTCCTATCCTCAGGCATTCTCTCACGTTCCCATTCTATGTACCGAAAAACGTTCCGTGAGGACTCACCTCAGAGTCCTCCACCGTCAGCGCCCTCTCTGGCTGCTCGCTGTCCGACAGGCTGGGGTTCCACACCTCCCGAACGATTCTCAGCTCCGCGGCGATGGCCATGATGCGGCTGTTCTTGCCTCTGATGTTGTTCACCTCCTGCTGCTTTTTCTTGAACATGGCCTCAAATTCGATGTTGAAGGCCAGCTTGACTTTATAAATCACGTCCTGGAGTAACGGGGAAGGTGAGATGAAAAAAATAAAATGGCGATGCCGTATATGGTTCGTGATAAAACCAAAGAACCGCCGTCTGCCGGTTCTGTGACCGACCTTTGAGTTCTATGCTTGTTAAAAAACGATCGCCTAAGCTTTAATTTTTGAGTCTGCCGGTTTTATGTTCTGTCGTTGAGATGTTTAGATGTCCTGAGGCTTATTTGACCCAGAAAAAAATGATAAATGTAGGGATTTCCTTGAGAGATTTGTTCTCTAATCCGATAGAACCTTTATTTAGGAACACACCTGAATATTCCATCAGGGAACCTTATCAGATACAACGTTCTTCTCAGATTGTCAGACAGCTCAGGTCGATTGGAGTTGATTCCACTTGTTTTTTTTTCTCTATTCGTTTATGACCCGGATTTCTCGGGTTGTTTTTGTTTTTTGGCGGCGTGCGCGTCGACAGGGTCCCCACCTGCAGCAGCGTGATTTGGTTCATCTTCTGCTCAATGGTGTGCATGTGGAACTGATCGTACAGATGGGGATGCGAGCAGCCGAGCTGGGGAGCGAGACTCCCCGACGTGGCCGAGCTGTCCGTCTCCTCTTCCTCTTTTTTGGGCGCCACCGCGGAGCTCACCTCCAGGACCTTCTTCTGGACCTGGGTGTTTTGGGGGCGGAAACACACCTTGAATCCGGCAGATGGGGTGGATTTAGGATTCCCCTTTTAAAACCCCAATTTAATTCCCCTTCTCATTCCGCGCCGCAGAGAAGTTACAACACCCGGTTTTGTTATCTTTCTCAGGCATTTTAAAAAAGTTAGCTCATTGACAGTTCAACTTTGGGAAGACTTGTTGGCAGGCGCTGAATAGCATTCTGTCCGGGGGAAGGTTGTTTTGACTTGAATGGTTTAGCAATAGAGTGCGGTTACGGGAAGCAAAAAGAAAACTGCGTGACCAGAGATATGAAGGATTGAATTGAGCCCCTTTTTTTGCAAGACAAACCATTTCCCGTGAATTGTATTTGTCACACCAGGGCGTTTCTAGGGTTATACACAAATCTTGTTTCTGCTTCACATCAAACGAAAGTCAACATGTGCTCCCATCCATTGAAGCGTCGAACCATCCCAAACCGCAAAGTTTGCAGAGCTTTTGAAAAGCCCGGAAGGGCGTGGCACAACCTTTTTTTTGTTTTCATCTTACAGTGTTGTTGGTCCTCTCAATCTCCCTGATATTCTCCACCCGATCCAGATCCTCCAGCTCTGTTTCTGTTCGCTCTTTCATGGGGTAGTTCTTTACCTCCAGCTCAGAGTGGAAGCCCTTTGGAAGACAAGCGCCGTTCACTGGACACATTCTGGTGCAAAGCAGAGCATTGACTCAGTGTTTCCCCAACTTTCCACAACAATGGAATCATGTAGCGGCACACCACTGTCCCTGTTAACCACTAAAAGCAGAAACATGTAGAACTGTGCTTATTATTTGGGCCTACTAATAGATAGTGACTCGAAATGAGTTGCCCGTGGCGAACGAATAAACGATTCCAGAGTCGGGAGTCGCTCAGGCAAAGGAGTGGGCGAGTGAGTGAATATTTGACTCAAAAACTGAAAGAAATTACTGAACTCGATGGAAGTCCAAGGGAACAGAGGAACCTTGCCAAGGAATTTGGCACAGTTCATACTGAATGTGACTGACTTACACTGGACAACATGACTGGAGAATTCCATCTCAAACTCAAGAGCGACCTACTCTTCTGATTCTCGACCAACGTGCATCACCTAGTGGCGTAACGCAGCTCAAAAGGCTCATCTGGGGAAAAAAAAGAAAGGAAAAAAAAAAAAGTCTCACCTTGACAGCCTTGGCTTTCACCTTAAAAAGATCCCAGCACTCTCTCTTGAGGACCGCATGGAGGTAGCATTTAGCGAGGTTGTCCAGCTCTATCTCATTCCTCATCTAAAGAGTGAAGAAAATACAGAAATGACCTTCCCGACACATCAAAAACCCAACTGTGCCTGCGTGCGCGCGCGTTACCTTGGTAACCTCCTGCACCCTCTTCTCCGCCAGTCTCTCCTGCGCCTCCTCATCCACGAACTCGGACAGGTTCTCGTCCTCGCGCATCATCTCCAGGAGCTGCCGGGGAAAGCGTTGCGGAGGCGCTTTTTAATATCAACTCTCCAGGGGGGGGACGTATCGGGTGAGAGCGGTGGTTAAAACGATCGACGAGGTTCACTCACATCGCGGCGCAACTCTCCAATCTTCCGCCTTAAACTCTTCTTTGCGTCAGAAAACCTTTCATTCTCCGCTTTTATGACCTGTGGCCAGACAGACAGACGGACAGACAGACAGACACTGATTTTTTTTTGTCAGACAGTAAAGCAAACCTGTCTCGACGGCGTGTGCACTTGCCTTAACTTTTTCGGCATTCAATGCACAGCGCTTGAACGTATTGAACGAGACTCTCCCCATAGATTGCATTGCGTCGGCCGCGATGAATTTCGCCACGGCGTCAAAATATTATTTGTGTGCTGTCAAACGCATCACTGCACAACACGCCGTGACCTCAGCGGAAAAGATGGACCTTTGTAAATCACAGAGGAAAGAAAAATGGCCCCGTAATGGTCCTGTAATGACCGCTTGTGAACAAGGTAGGAAACCCACAACACAAAGGGGGCCACACCCTGGTACTGTATTGGTCCGGCGTTATCAACAGGGCTTTGTGGCATGACAAAGCTACCGAGCCATTAAGGTTCCCAGCAGATATCCAGAAACAATATATATCAGCGTACTGAAGGAATGTGCCAACAGCAACGCAGCTGCTTCTCTGACTCAGGCTTCGCACACACATGCAAGTGGCACCTACCTGATAGGTATCCAAACATTAAGACTTTCCAGCTGCCAGGGCCAACAACTCGTGTGTGTGTGTGTGTGTGTGTGTGTGTGTGTGTGTGTGTGTGTGTGTGTGTGTGTGTGTGTGTGTGTGTGTGTGTGTGTGTGTGTGTGTGTGTGTGTGTGTGTGTGTGTGTGTGTGTGTGTGTGTCACACCGACCGCCTCTCGCCTGCTCTCCAGCCATGTGGGGTTGGGAGCCGGAGCAGCGGAGCTCCCGACCGGCTCCATGTCATCTGCCGCTTCAGTTGTGGCTTTGGCCTACGATGAAAAAAAAACAAAAAACTTGGGTTTAATCTCATTACTGGGGAAAACGCACGCACGCACGCACACACACACACACACACACACACACACACACACACTCTGAGGCGAGTGCCACCACCTTGTTGTGGCGTATTTCACCTTTTGATAAGACGCCATATCACAGTTTACAATCCTGTCCAATGGCAGCATCGTAGCTTAGTATCATAATCTTAGTTTTATTCACCAGGTACAAGGAGTTTGTTCTTGTGAGGTTCGGTGTTTTTCACTACAGACTCATGGCATTCAAAAATATAAAAGCTTAACAGTCCGAATGAATTTAGAAATATATTAAATACAAATACATTTAATTGTGACATATATAAAAATTGCCCAAAAATACCAAAGAAAACAAAAACAGAATAGTCAGATATTTAGCATATGCAATGCACACATGACACTATGCATAGGATACATTTTTGTTACGGTATAAAGGGTATAAATTATGAATATGAATTATTAATATGTAGTAACTATATTATTATAGTATGTACTATGTAACCAGTGTTATTGCACGTATATTATTGCACAAGTTGTGTAAATGTGTGTGTGTGTATGTGTGTGATTGAGGGAATGAAAGGAAGGGGTGGGGGAGTGTGAGTGATATTATTATTATTATTATGAATAATAATATTTGTTTTGTTTGTTATTACATTTTGGAAGCCTACTTTTACAGAGCTGACACCTTGTGTACATTTTGCAACGATAAAACCTTCTTTTTTTGTGCTGGAGCCGCAACGCCGGGTACCTCTTCCTGTGTGCTGTCCGAGCCAGGGAGGGACGGAGAAGCTTGGGCCCAATCAACCAGTTCAGCCAGGGCAGCGTTCTCTGCTTCCACGACATCACCCAGGAACTGAGCCATGGACTCCATGTACTTTGTGGCCTCGGCCCCTTTCCCGACACCTGCCGGTTCCATGCTTATACATAGAAAACAGGGTTGTTATTGTTATTATTATTATTATTATTATTATTAGTAGTAGTAGTAGTAGCAGTATGTGTATGTTGTATGTTCTTGCATATTTTAGATATTGGCATTACATTATTAAAAAAAAACGTGTTTACAGATATAAAGGCATTTTATTTCACAGTATTGGTTCACAATTTCAAGTGAACTTATTAAATAAACAAAAATAATTCAATTCTGTAAGAATTGTGAGATATTTCTCAGGTAACACATAACAAACCTAAGTCAAACAAATGCACCAACAAGGCAAAGAATAAAATAAACAAATAAATAACTCGAACTACATACAATATAAATTCTGTAAGGATTTGACCAAATATCGAGCAGTTGGAGTCTAACATGAATTGAGCTTTGTTTTTGTTTTCTCTTGATTTTAGGGGATTTGATGAAAGAGCAGCAACATTCTGAACGCTTTTGAGCGCCATCGCAACGAGGGCAACGGCGCCCTCTGGTTTTGTCCGGGGGAACAGACAGGTGAAGCGTCTCCACCTGAGCTGGGTGCAGAGGAGGAGGCCGTCTCCCCAGCCCGCGGTGACGAGCGTCTGGCCGTCTGCAGCGAAGGAGACGCTCCGGATCCCACCAAGACGACAGGAGTGACCCTGGATCTCAGCGAACTGCGTCTGTTCCGAGGTGACAGTCATACAACCTTTATGCTCGTATTCCATAGGTGAATGACACAGGAGGTTGAGGGTAAAGTATGCAGTATAGCGGGGATATTATTGATGGCTGGTTTAATTATTCTATTAAAATAAATCCTCATCTCATCATATGTTATTATATTATTATTATTATATATTATATATATATAAATTATATATTTTTTGATTTTCTATAAATATATAATTATATTACAATGTTTAATTGTATATTTTTGTATATGATACATGAAGCTATCATTTATTTTATATTAATTTATTAAATTGAAAATATCATGAGAAATATATAGTAAAAATTTGAATCTGGAATATTAATGCTGAATGTGAATGTTAATGTTTTTTTTATGTTAAGATGGAAGTGAGTTTAACTTGTAATCTTTAATCAACAAAGTTGAATGAAAACATGGACATTCATGTTGTTCATAATGTTAGGGATTTTTAAATTACTGTAAGTCCACTACCGCCATGGGCGCTGGATTGTACCACATTGTGGTGGGACACTACAGGGGGGACTCAGGAATGTTCCATTACGTAGGGTGCTTTATTTGTTTAAGGAAACCTTTTAAAGGAAACGGAACATAATAAAATACATGTCAAATAAAAACACATTGTTTATATTAGGACAGTGTTTTACCTGTTTTATCTAATGGTATGTAATAAATAAATTGGAAAATATTATTTATAATTTATAAAAAGCAGCGTCATATAAATAAATGGTATTTCATTGGTCTAATTAACGTCAACAAATTAGCCTTGACGTCACGTCACAGCAGGCACAGACCCAATCTACCTGTAGCAGTAGGCAGTGGTGTCATTAGAGGCTGACGCAGACCGGCCGAAATAAGCGAGCAACACAAACTCATCGTATTGCCGCATACAATTGCGATAGGCTTTAGACGTTATCGCAAAGGTGTCAATGTTCCCACCAAAAAACATTTTCCAAAATACTTGAAATGAACGGACAAAAAATCCCGGTGTCCCCCCTATCCCTGCGCCCCTGATTGCGACTTGCTTTGTCCCTTGCTTTGTCGAGGTTCAATGTATGACGAATACACACAACTACAGTTCAAGGCGCAAACTATTGTTGGTTTATGCTTATTAGATCGCAGGTTATAAAAGCGCTTCGGAATTAATTATAACTAATAACTGTAAAAAAATGTTAAAGGTGTTTTGCGAGTTAGGAAACAAAATGTATTTTTAAAAAAAAGAGCCTTCACCATGGACGCTGTCTCGCGGACGCGCAGTTTGCCGTCTCGTCCCGCTGAGGCCAGCCAAAGCTTGTGAGGGGACAGGGCGATGCAGGCGGGTCCCAAGGGGTGGCCCTCAAGACTCACCGCGGGGCTTAGCGGGGTCTCCCTTTGACCGGACGCACGATCGGTGCCCTGAAAGAAAAAAAAAAATACTGCATAGAAGATATTCTGTAACAGTGTCACTCTGGATATGTCACTACATCAGTGTTTCCAGACCTTTTTTCTTCCACGGAAAAAGCTTTAACAATGAAATTATCCCACAGCACACCGCTATCCTGTTAACCACTAAAAACATAGAATCATGTATAACTGTGCTTATTATTACGGCCTAGTAAGAGCCATGCAAGACCGCAAATTATTCATTCGTAGTGAAAAACAATCCTAACCTTTAATCACCACAAATCGTTAAATCTTGTCTGATGAACACAGAGTATTCTGGCTGGAACTGATGAATCAGGTGAATAAGTGCAGCCTCGCAATTTTGATCTTGCAACACAAAAGCTTATTTGACATAATTTATCTTTTTTTTTTTTTTTAAGTGGAATTTAAGACCTTTGAAACTAGTGGTTGAAAAACACTGCAATACATAGAACATTTTTAACATCTCTGTGTTTATATGAGTGGTCAGGTGAACCACAATTAGAATCAGGTTCTGCATTCCGCTACGATACAAATAGGAGATATTTTAGGGTTATGACGGCATCAGCGCCACACCTGAGGCAGCTGGAAACTCTGGAGGGCTTTTTTCCTTTGGCAGTATGCAAAGACCTCAGAGATGCCCAGGACACAGCTTTGTAGCGCGTCCGGTACTTTGTACGTGCCGGCCTTCAAGGAATCATTCAGGAGACAGCCGTACAGGTCCACACACCCCTGAGCTGGGATTTAAATACAAACACAAAATTGAAGTGTTGGGGGTCACCTCGGACATCCGAATGAGCCTGGCGACATTCTCACGGCCGTCGCCGGCTGATACCTGAGAGGCGCCCCTCGGCCAGAGAGAAGACTTTGAGCACGCTGCCTTCCTGCTCTTTGTCTTTTTGCCCAGTGCATAGGACAAGAACATCCACCTGCTTCGTGTTTCTGTTGAAGTGGGTGGAGAGGGACACGATGGGCCCAGGAACAACTGGAAATATCAAACAAAGTTTTTAAATTGCAATATTGCGCTGCCCAGGAAATACAGTATGTCAAGCGTGATCTTTGTTGTTTACTCAGGAGTTTTAACCAGGGGGCTCATTCAGGTGAAATTAAATTAAATAAGGCCCAAAAATGATGTTATATTATACGTTTCATAAAAACCTTCCCCGTTTGTACGGATTCTACCTGTGTACCCGATGAGCTGAAATTTTTTCGATGGCTTTGCGTTCAGGACGAAGACGTGGCAGTCCGAGGCACCGGTGAAAAGGAAGTTCCCCCCTTGGTCAAAACTGTCAAAGAAACACACACACAAAAAAAAAACCCCAAACAAAAACCCCAAATAAGGAACACATCTGAACTGCCTTCTCTGAATTAATTGACTGAACCTAAATGGATGTTAGAAACTGAATGCAGTGCCAATCCCCAATGCCAAGCGTGCACCGCAACTCACATTTCTATTTCATAAATCTACGGATGAGATGGCACTAATACACGACAAAAATTAAAAAAAAAATGGGCGTGACGTGGTGGAGGGTACTTGCTCTAAGTGTCCCACGGGGCCGTGGCACAGATGGACCTTGTGGACCACCCGAGGATGCTTCAGAATGAGGAGGTCGACGAACCAGACGTCGCCTGACGCCGTGCCGACGGCAGCGTACTGCGCGGCAGGACAGCAGGCCAGGCTGGTGACCTGGGAGGACACGAGGAGGGAGCTTTTTATTTCACCATGAGACTTCCCTTTTCAGAAATTAAGAATATGAATGAAGGATAGAAACAGAAGTTGGCAGATAGCAGCACTTGTGCAGCAGACTGTTAACCTGTTGGTCCGGTATGGGCGGGTGGCGGATACGCTTAAGTAGCTTTCAAGTATGTTATGTAACATAGGTATATACTGTAGTAAATCACGTTTAATAATAATATGTGATGATTGTTCGAGTAGAAGGTGCGATGTTGAAATACATATAGCATGGCATATTATGCTGGCGTAATATGATATATGTAGAACGGTAGATTATATCCATATCTATAGTATGGCAAAATAATAGTATAGTAGTAACAAGACAATTTCTGGTGAAATTGTGTGTGTATGTGTGTGTGTGTGTGTGTGTGTGTGTGTGTGTGTGTCTGTGTGTGTGTGTCTGTGTGTGTGTGTATGCGTGTGTGCGTGCGAGCCTGCGTGGATACAGTATGTGGGGAATTCTATCAGTACGTTCACATATGTTTGAAGACTGGATTTCTTTGGATGAAGACTGGATTTCTTTGCCGCACGGTTTTCTTTTCCCCATGGGGATTTGGCCCAAAAAGTGAAATATTTCTTTGGTCAAAGCACAAAGGTGTAGCACACCGTCAGGATCGAGACCTTCATTTTGACATATTCCGATGTATGTGGATATAAAACTGGGTGAGGAGTAGTGCAGCGAAATATTGCGAGTATAATAAGAGGGTCAATAATAGTCAGTGTGCGGGGCAGGCCTGCTTCTAGACTGCTTTGACTGGACAGGCAGTAAGAAATGTTGACTGGCTTATTCACATGTTGACCGGGGCGGGGTGTTTACCAAGATATCAGACCTGGGGACTACCGACACTGATTGGTTTTCCGAGTTCCCGTGGAACGCAGCATCACTTCCTACCGACACAAATAACAGTTTTCCGAGTTCCTGTGGAACTTTTGGAAGGGCTGAGCCCACCCCTGCCCACAGCCACCACCGGCCTTGGTGTGTGGCACTGCCAGCACACGTATTAATAATAATAATAATAATAATAATAATAACAACAATAATATGAATACAGATAATAATTGTTACAGACATACGCAGTTCCATTTGTCTTATTACTCAGGTTTGTGTTCCATTCTGGTGGAGAAATTCCCATGCCAATCTTTCTGCACTGTCATCTCTTTGAATCTGCAGTGAATCTGACCTCGGTTTGAAGAGCCAGCGACCCAGTACAAAAGCTGTCCATGGACCACAGCTGCATCTCGCCGGTGTCCCTCACCGACTGCAAACACCATGAAGAAATTACATCGCCCAAAGTAAGAGAGACGTGAAAACGTGCAACAGTGACGCAGAATGACCCTGTAACTTCTTTCCAGAAAAGTGATCATTTACCACATGAATGTCTGGGTTCGTATACAATGGCTCCCCTGCTACAAAATTGCCGCTGAGAACATCCAAGACCTTCACGATCGCTCCGGATTCGAGTAGATTGTATCTGTAAATGTTCCCCTGGAAAAGAAAAAATACACATATATACATACCTACATACAGTATATATAAATATAAACATACAGTATAGACATAATATACATAATTTAATACTTACCAAACTGGACGCAAATAGTAATGTTTTATAGTCAGGAGAGCACATGACACTTTTGGCGGGTTCCTCCAGCCTCAACGTTTGTGTGATCTTAATGTGAGTTTCCTTAATTTGCAGACAGTGTATCTCCTGGGGACACGTATTGCAAATAGGAACTTTAGTAAGAGGATGTGGAATAACATGTCGACAGTATGAAACGTAGATTGAATATATACATGTCATAGCCGCCACGGTGGTCCGTATGCTGCGTGTAAAGAAAGGGAATATGAACATCATACCGTTCCTGCAGCGATAACTCCGTCCCTGATAAGGGCTAAGCTTTGGAAGCTTCCCTTTCTGAACTCAGGAATCCCGCTGGCGTCTGATTTTCGAGCACAAACAAATGTACATGCACGCGTTTCAACCAAAGGTCAAGTCTGTCTCAGCGGTACAGTACGGCCGCCGCAGATGGTCATAGAACACATTTACTAAATGCAATGTGTTTTAGCGTCACAGAAAAAACAAACCGTGGTCTTTTTGTCCCTGCGTGTGCGTGTGTGTGTGCGCGTGTGCGTGCGTGCGTCTCTACCTTTGGGATTGAAAAGAACCGACACGGAGAGGCTCTCCGCATCGACGAGCAGGAGCATGTTTTCCTGACAGCCTACGTAGAGCTTGGACGTGGCCGTCCAGCAAACGGCGACGGGGGTCAACCTGGCTACATCGCGTTGCTGAGGCTGTTGAAACAGAACTGTCATCGTTTTTGCGCCGCGTAACACCGGCACCCGCAGAGTGCATTTATGTGGGTGAGGTAAGAGAAGGGGGGAAGAGTAGGGTACCACAAAGCTGTCCGCCTTGTCTCCGGTCAACCCCGAGATCGCCGACGTGGGCATCTGGGGGCCCCAGTAGGTCCTGCCGAGGTCGATGTGGGACAGCGTCTCCTCTTTCTCGACGCCGGAGCCGTCGGCCGCCGGGAGATCCACGCGGCTGTGGGACGGGAAAAGACTGCGCGTCAAAGCGCCCGCGGCGTTCTCAGAGTTAGCAAAGCCGGTCGAGAAAAAAAACCTGCGGCGTCTACCTCTCCTTCAGGATGTGATGGGTCTCGGTCTTCTCGATGTTCCAGACGACGAGGGACGACGTACCCAGAGCGCAAATTTGGAGCCAACACATGGGGTTGAAAGCCAGAGAGATCACGTCCTTCCCGGCTTGGGGTTGTGAGCAAATAGCCTCCGCCTTCTCCCAGTTCCTCCACAATGCAGTCAGGGTAAAAGTACAAATATTAGGGTTGCAAGGGTAATAATTAAATAAGGTTAAATACTAACAAAGAGTTGCCAACTCTTACTGTTATTGTATTGAAATCCTCACTTATTGTGTAAAACCTCACTCAGAATCTTTGATGTAGGATTTTGAGTTTTTAAGTAGACGCGCATATTTACGACGATGTAAGATTTAGAGTACGAGCAAAATCACTATTACTCTCTATATAATCTCCAAAATCCCCGTGGCGGCCATTTCCAACCATTGGTGCACCGCTTTCCATAGCTTACCACACGGTTATGGTGTGGTCCGGGACAGAAGAACAAGAACATAAATAAGGACCGCAGTCGCTCAGCGCCAGACAGGAGTAGTCAAATTCTGCTTTTCCTGCACAAACACAATCACAAAAGCAACAAAGTCGGCGTGGGAGTCCGCGGCCGCCGGGGTAAACAATGCACGACTGCACTAAGTGCGGTATCACCTTTTAGTTCGCTCTTCAGCTTCAGTTCAGGATAGCCGTACAGGAATATGGAGGGGTTCAACCTCTGCTCAGAGAAGGCCAGGATCTCACAGCTGCCACTTGCTGTGAAAATGCCGATGCCTCGGCCGGGACACTGGAACACGCGTCTCGTTTTTTCCTTTATGTCGAGGAAGATGATGTAGTTGCCACAGGTGTAGCACGCTGTTTTCGCGTCAATGAACTCAACCCTCTGGTTTGGGAAGCCCTGCGCCCACCTGGGAAGAAGAAATGAAACACCTGGCTTTTGGTGTCATTTGGGAGACTGATCACTTGGGGCAAAGCAGCCACGAGGCACGGAAAGGCAAGTTTATTTATAGGGCACATTTCATACACAGAGGCGTTTTCAAAGTGTTTTACATAAAATAGATGTATATATATTTTTATTTATTTATTTGTAAAAATGTTTAAAAGCATAAAAGCCATAAAAATAGTAAATAGCGAGGGTGCATTTTACAGTCCGCGTGCAATTATGAGCAGCAGTTAAAGGCACAGGTGAACATAAAAGTCTTTAGCCGGAGTTGGGGCAGACCTAGGATCTGCAGCTGTGTGTGGCAGAATAACTTAAAGCGGCCTTAGCATGTTTTGTTTTCATCCGGGGAACAGTGAGCGGGTCGGGCCCTGATGACCCAACAAGTCCGCAGGGTTCACAGGACGGAAGCGAGTCAGGTATGTATTTTGGCCCAAAAAAACCACCGAGTGATTTATAGACAAATAACAGTGTTTTGAAATCAATTCCATGATAAACTACCTGTATTACTACCACAGTATGTATAGCGATTTTGTGTTTTACTTTTCCCCCTTGTGGGACTTATAAAGGTTCATCGTATCTTATATTGTATGTACTGTGCATGTGAATTCATTGCACAAGTGTCTGTCTGTCTGTCTGTCTGTCTGTCTGTCTGTCTGTCTGTCTGTCTGTCCTAACATGGCATTAAACACGCACACATCACACATGTACCTGACTTCCATCTTCACGATGTCGTCCATTTTCCTGGATAAAAAAAAAAAAACAACAACAAAAACAACAACAACAAGTTTCTCCGTTAGAAAGTCAACGTCGAGGAGGCGGAGCGCTCCCCACTCCCCGCAAACAGACGCCTGCGCGTCGCCACGGCAACCCAGACACGTCGCCCTCGTCCCCCATTGGATGACGCCGCGCCTCGGGACACGCCCACAGCGGAAGTGTGATCCGCAACGTCTCCGTCGCGAAAGTCGCGGCGGCGCCACTGACTCGACGCCGCGCGGCTGGGGCTCCTCGACGCGGGCGGCATGACGTCCCAGAAGTCCTTCGCCAGAGGTACGGTGCACGCCGGGATCGCTCGCGTCACGGAAATCGCATAACTTGTACATGCCTCAACTCTGGAAAAACCTTGAAAAAAAAAAATAATTTTGAAGTAATTCAACGTTTTACCGTGTGTACTGTCAGTATGCGCACCTGCCTCCGCCTTTCCTGTCAGATATTCTTACACTGGTTGTACTGCCTTCGTCCTTGGTCGCTTCCTCTGGTTAAAACCGCGATGCGCTTTTGAGAACAAGAACGTTTCCGAGCGGGAATTTAACGGGGGAAAAAAGAAAAAAAATTCTGTCGGATTTTAGGTGCAGGTACAGTTAGAAAGACGCGTGAACAAAAGGCGTTAGAACATGTCCCAGCACACCGTCGGCAGGATAATCAATAAGAACTCTCTAAGAACTCTCTAAGAACTCTCTAAGAACTCTTTAAGAACCCAATAAGAACCCAATAAGAACCCAATAAGAACCCAATAAGAACTCAATAAGAACCCAATAAGAACCCAATAAGAACTCAATAAGAACCCAATAAGAACCCAATAAGAACTCAATAAGAACCCAATAAGAACCCAATAAGAACCCAAAAAGAACTCAATAATAACTCAATAAGAACTCGACAGTGAGAGGAGGTGGCAGTGGTTTTGTTTTACATAAAGACAAAAAAAAATAAAAATCAAAAAAAGTGAAATCAAACTCAATGTCATTCGTTGACAGTACCCGTATTTCCTCAAATAGTGACCGGGGCTTTTATTTAATTTATTACTTTATTTGTTAGTTCAGAGACACGGGACGCGCAATGGACCAGAGATCACCCTCTCCATTACGCAACCCGGTGTCCTGATCCAAGGCGGAACGTCCCTTGGTTTAAAATGCAAGTAGATTGTAACTAGATTGTAGATTGTAAAACCAGCACAGGGACCGCACGGTGCGCGGCGCAGCGCCAGGAAAGAAAACACCCACACCCACACATACTGACTCAGATTCAGCCTTGTTTACCGGTTTTTATTTTTGATCAGAGGAGATACGGTGTGTGTACATAAAGCATGCCTGGAATGTTACGACTCTAGAGAAAACAAGCTTGTTGACCTGAGAAAAGGAGGAGGTTGAATGACCAGGACAGGGATGGTTGAAGTCGGTCCCCTGACGCAACGGAATTTGGAACAATCACGACGAGGGGAGCTCTCAGAGCGAGACAAAGATGAAAGGCAAAGTTCGGCTCAGGGGTTTGAGCAGAGAACACTACCAGAACCCAGATCAGGTTCAAGTTCAAGAGATTAATTGTCACATACATATACATACGGTCATACATATATGCAGTAAAATGTCATGACACCCCGTGATTACGCACAATAAGCTCCATAAGCTCTAAAAATACAAAAAAAACGCGTCAATTTGTTCTGATCTTGTTCTGAACGCGTCTTTTTGGTCCAAATCTTCTACTTCTTTTTAAGTGTACCTCCACCTTAAATTATCAACACCACTTTGGAAATCGTAAGAGAAGAAAGAAGCGTGTCCACTGAAGAGGTGGATTTAAGTTGTCAAATTTTAGTTTGATTTGATTTATTTTGGCTGCGCAGTCATGGCCATCTCTACATGGCCAACGCATTGACTGCTTCGGTCCGTTGCTGTGTCCGTTGATATGTCAACGTCACCGCCGTATTGGGGCGGGCGAGACCTGGCCTGTAAACAAATACAAGTACACCAGGGAGCTGCAGTTTTTCTGGGTAAAAAGTGCTTATAACGTTTACATTTCTCAACCGATTTCAGTGAGTCATTTTTATATTCAAGGGTTTATGATCTATGTGGAGTAAATCGCTCCACCGTCCGCCATTTCCGCCCATGGTTGCGCATTGGTGGGTGCACTTTCCGTGACGCACTGCCCCAAATCGATCGTTCTCCCGGGGTTTCGTACCCGGTGCCACGGGGAATTGCACAGTGAAAGCGAGGCATACAGAGAACCACAGTGTCATTATTCTGTAGCCATTCGATCGTGCAATCAGCATTTACTTCATAATGACAAGTAAAAGCCAAAAAGTTGTCTATTGCTCCTCCTCAAAATTTAGGTTCCTACTTGTACCAACATTCACCACTAAGTGTCCTCAGCGTTCCCTTTACACTGACGCCTCGTGATGGTCTGGATGCCGCTTCATGGTGAAATAGTTGCTTGTCACCGTGACTATGTAATCTGTGCAGTTGCTGCCTGTCTTACATACACATAAGAATAAAAACCAACACCATTATACCCATACAAAAGTTCCGATTAGCTAAGTGCGGAATTTCCCTGAAGAAGCCATATGTTTCCATGATGACTGGGTTTCTTAGCTGCGCTCTTATTTTTGGTACAAAAAGCAGAATGCTTTGTAAGCCGATGGGCCAAACCTTCCACAAAGTGTGTACAGTATGTGAATCAAAAGATGTGGGTGGAGTAGCGTGGCAAGAATTTGCTATGATAACAAGACAATTCGTGTGTGTGTGTGTGTGTGTGTGTGTGTGTGTGTGTGTGTGTGTGTGTGTGTGTGTGTGTGTGTGTGTGTGTGTGTGTGTGTGTGTGTGTGTGTGTGTGTGTGTGTGTGTGTGTGTGTGTGTGTACCTTCTCTGTCATAATCTCTTTGTCTTTTAATGGTCCACAAACTCTCAGCATTATGAGGGGGGACTTGTGACATCACAAAGAGAATATGATTTTTTTTTTTTGTATCGTCCTGATTATAAAATGTGAAACAATCAGTATTTGACATAAACAGTAAAATTTATAAAACTCACTTGGTTATTTATTTATTTATTTATTTATTTAGCCTATTTACTTATTTTGCATAAAAGGGGTTAACAGCTTAAAACGTTTACTCTGTGACATAAAAGACAAAGAGCAGAGAAAGGATCCACCGCCTGGCCGCCTGCGTGACCTCGGTCGTGGACTACAGGAGACAAAATCTGTAATCGTAAACCATTTTGACCTTCGGAACATTTTCGGGGATCCATCCCTACTTCAAGAAGGCGTCACCTCTTTGAAGACGGGGTTACTTCTTCCGCTGCATTCTCGGCTGTTGAGTTTCGATGTGTGGATTCGTGTTCACAGGTAGCGCCGCACCCGGTCCGGTGGCTGAAGGCTACGTCAGGCTTTACAGCATGAGATTCTGCCCGTTTGCCCACAGGACCAGACTCGTCCTTCACGCCAAGGGGATCAAGTAGGTTGACTCATGTATGGTTTTCTGCCGTTGAAATCGAGGCTAATTTTACCCGTAAAAATTCCTCCTTTTTTCAAACCTGATTTCTCAGACACGAAACCATCAATATTAACCTGAAAGAGAAACCTGATTGGTATCTTGAGAAGAGTCCTCTGGGGCTCGTGCCTGTACTGGAGACACCTAGCGGCCAGGTGATTTCTGACTCTCCCATCACCTCCGAGTACTTGGATGATGTTTACTCTGAGAGGAAGCTTATGCCATCGGATCCCTTCGAAAAAGCGCAGCAAAAGATGATGTTGGAGAATTTTTCCAAGGTATTATTATTATTATTATTATTATTATTATTATTGTTGTTGTTGTCATTATTATCATTATTATTATTATTAGCATTATTATTAGCATTATTAACGTTGCTATGAAAAGGAAGGAGCGATTAATGCACAGTACAACCCATTCCGTATCATCTTTTTGCAGATAGTACCATACTTCTACAAGATCCCCTCGGCGAGAAGGAATGGCGATGATGTGTCTGCACTCGAAGGGGAACTCAAAGAAAAGTTTGCCAAACTAAATGAGGCAAGCAAACACTTAGCGCCTCTCACATATCCCCATTTTAGATTTAGTATGAACGTGTGTAACTGCCATTTTTTTTTTTTTATAGGATCTAGTCAATAAAAAAACAAAGTTCTTTGCTGCGGATTCCATCACAATGATCGATTACATGATGTGGCCGTGGTTCGAGAGGCTGGAGGTGTTTGAAATGAAGCAGTAAGTATTCATCTATGCAGGCACCATCATACGCACGTTTTGGTATTTTTTAGTATTTTTAGAGCTTATTGTGCGTATTCACCGGGTGTCATGACATTTCACTGCATATATGTATGACCGTATGTATATGTATGTGACAAATAATCACTTGAACTTGAATAAGAAAGTGCTTTTCCCAACTGAATCGTTTAATGTACGGCATTTAAATTGCCTGAAGTATTTAAGGATGAAAAATGTTGTCTCATAGCATATCTTGTAATTGATTTCAATATCCCAACAGTCTAAGTCTTGTTATTTTGTATTTATATAGCTGCCTCGATGGAACCCCGGAGCTTAAAAAGTGGACGCAGCGCATGGTGGAGGACCCCGCTGTGAAAGGCACCATGCACAGCACGGACACATACCAGGCCTTCTACAAGGGCTACATCGAGGGGAAACCCGACTTTGACTACGGCCTGTAGATGACAGCCCTTCTATATACTCTAATCATGTTCTGTCAGAGTACCTCTGTATGTATAAAGAGGGAACCGCTTTTCAATGGGGCAAAATCAAAATAAACCGATGGGTGCCATGGAACCTGCGAGATCTGCTTTTGGTGGTAGCTCATGATATTAGGAGTTGATCAGTAATTGTGTCACTGTGTTACATGTGTGTTTAAAAGTACATGAAGTACATTTTGTTCAGCAAATTTTTTTTCCACGACAAAAATATGAATTAGAAGTATCTTTCCATTAAAATTATAGTTTACATTTTTAATTTCTGTGTATCTTTCCAGTAGTCGCCAGTGCCGTTGCTGTGCGTCAGTCAACCTAAAATTAAGCAAAAACGCGTTTTCAAGCCTGAGGGCCGAGGTTTAATTCGTAACATCATAACACTGTCATATGCGGTAACAGTAAAACACCATGTCTCGATATCAGTCATACATTAAAAAAATACAATCTACACTTTATAAATGCTATATGTCAAAATTGGTAACAAGGTAAAAAAAAAAGTTAAAAGTCTGCCAAGCTTACTTTAACTTCATATTAAGTAGTCTACTTTTATGATGACAAACAAGGAAGTGATATCAGAAACTATCCTATTTTCTGCTGAGTCACTCCGTTCGGCAAGGGGGGGGTGTACTCCTCTATGAGCACGGGAGCGTTCCGCAGCATTTCCTGGAAATGTCTGACCGTGTCCGTGTAAAGAGCCTTCTGTAACACCAGCTGCCGGAACAGGTTGATGGGCTCCGACGAGCTGAAGATCTCGGGGACCCGGATCTCCGCCGGCAGCCGTCCGTTCCCCACCAGGACGTGGTGCAGTCTCTTTTCCCTCAGACTCCTCAGCAGAAACGCCAGCACGTCCCGGATCCTGTGCTCCATCAGCTCAGCGTCCCAGCTGGACGGAGCCTTGCTCACCAGCAGGTGCAGCAGGGCGGTCTTCACGTGGTAGCCGGTTAAACCGCTTTTGCCCGAAAGCCCTACCTGCTTTTTGTGTAGGAAAGTCACAACCTGCAAGCAGTGGAGGTGACAAGCGTTTTCTGGTAATCTTTTAGCCAAATGCTTGAGCAAGTTCCTTTCGTACACGGCAAAGGACAGGGGCCAGTGGGGGTCTGGAGAGCTGCTACCTGAGGGAAAGTGCGAGACAAAGTAGGCATCCGTATCTTCCAGCTGGACCACGGGGATGATGTTCAGCAATATGGCCTTTCCCGAGCGGAATCGAACCTTCACGGCGCCCGTGATGTCCAGGCTGTGAAACGTGAGCTCAAACTCGTACTTGTGAGAGATGCGTCCCCATGCTTTGGTCACGGACGTCTGGAACCAGCTCATGACCCGATCTTTGGATAAACACGACGTGTCCCCCGAGCACAGGAGCTCGTCGGGGCTGCGGTCCGCCCTCGCCCGGTCTTTCTTGCCGTGCAGAAGACACAGCATGTCCTCCCCGAGGTTCGCCGAGCCACAGAGGCAGGCCTCCTCGCTCTCCCCGAAATTGGTCACCTCGATCCTGCCGCAGCCCTGCATGTCCGGCGGGACGTGGCTGGACGGCGCGCACCACAGCTGGAACCGGAAGCCGTACGGCTCCGGGGGAGAGATGGGCACGATCAGGTCGCACACCAGGGGCTTGCTCGCCTTCCAGGCTTCAAACATGCTTCCGACCCCTAAAAAGTCCCCCAACTCCATGTCCACGTCTCGGTTGCAGAGGCTCCTCATCGACTCCAGCAGGTCGTCGGCTAAACCTTCGGCAAACTCCCTCACCCGCCAGTTTTCGTGCGCCGACGCGTAGATGCATCGGTCGCAAAACCGGCTCAGGGCGTCTTTATCCAGCGCCAACGTCCTCGGGTCGACGGCTCCGCTCTCTGCCGACCCCTCCTCGTCCTCGACCGGCCAGTCGTCAGCTCTGCCGCCGAGATCCACCCTGCACACCTCGATGGTGAAGAAAATAACCAGGGAGAGGGCGCTCCAGAAGTACCAGCCGCAGCTTTGGTCCGTGCCGGCTTCTCGGCGCTTGGACTCCAGCTGCAGGAGCTCCGTCTCCAGCCTGGCCTGCTCCGCCGCCAGCCTCTCCTCGTGCTCCCGCATGCGCGCCACCAGCTCCTCGTCGTGCTCCGGGAGCGTCGCGTTCTCCCGGGAAAAGAGCAGGGGGTGGTTCAGGATGGCGGCCGCCACCACCATGCACACTCGCGCTATGGCTCCCTGCATCGCGGGCCGCGTCCCGTCATCACGCCGTCAGGCGCCGGAGCCCGCCGGGCCGCATCTGGAGAGCTTCAAAACATAACACAAATTTGCTTTCAGTCGTGACCGCTGTAGGTTTACGAAGCAGCATTTGAGTCCAGATGTGTATGAGTGTGCGCATTGAGTAATCATTTCTGTAAAGCACTCTGGCCACGTCTACTTCCAGATATAGAATTGTCACACAGAATGACGCACCCTTGTATCTCATCTCTCTGCAGTATATGAGGAAGGAAGAAGCCTTCTTCAACGTTATCTTCTCTGACATCCGTCTGAGCTGCCGATATGCCGTAGAGAGACAAAAATACACATCCCAGAAAGGAGTATTTTGTGGACGGATCTCCCTTGACTCAAACGCCTCGACGTCAGGAACAAAGTCAACGCGCTGAAGGTTCACGCTGTTCAAACTCGACGCAACAGGAAGACCGAAAAGCAAGCAAGAGATGTCAAAATCTGCTCAAAGAAATCGTGATCAGGAAGCCTGCCTGGCCGAACCCACCCGACAGGGTGTGCTTTGTTCATATTTCACAATATAATATAATATATAAAACCCTACAGTTTATAGTTGCAAAGCTTTGGAGGCTGACGTGAGACGTTTATTAGCGTTTGCATAGTTAAAATGTTTAAATGTTTTCCAGTGTGTAGACGTTAGTGGCCTCTAGCGCTCCCCAACATGGCGGCCTCCGTGGAGGAGACGGTGGCCACTTAACTCGCCAAAAACGCGAAAGGCCCTCTCTAGAGCCGGTGTTTGGTTTGTCCCTTCTGGGCTACTGTAGACGGCGGCGCAACATGGCGGCTTCCGTGAAGCGTACCCGCGCCCGTGTAAATAAAAACGGCTCATTCTGAGGTAACGCCAACAGAGACACTGCTATTTTCACGGGATGATACACTAATTAAAATACGCTTATGAATATTATATTCCATTTCTGTCCGTCCGTAGATCCTACACACTGCACCATAGTTACAGAGGTTACGGTGAAACCAAAATCAAAACGGTCATTATTGTAAATTCTCAAACGGTGCTTGAATTGAATGACGGTCTACTTATAACTTTTGGTCGTTTTGCTGGGGACCGTTGGGGAGGGTCCCCGGACCACAAGTTGAGAACCACTTGTTGTAGAGTTACCCAACTACAGCTAAAATCTGGTGAGAACAAGTAGTTATAGTAGTTAGTAGGTAGTAGTAGTAGTAAAGTAGTTAGTAGGGCGACGGATACAAAGTTTGGGCACCACGAGTTGAGAGCGGCGCAGAAAGCCCCCAAAACCCGATGTTTCTGTTGCCTCGGCAACGAAACAGTGACGCACTCACTGGAGAAGTGCGGGGAACACTACGCCCCGGGAACACTACGCCCCGGGTACACTACGCCCCGGGAACACTACGCCCCGGGAACACTACGCCCCGGGTACACTACGCCCCGGGAACACTACGCCCCGGGAACACTACGCTCCGGGTACACTACGCCCCGGGAACACTACGCCCCGGGTACACTACGCCCCGGGTACACGGACACGGGCTCGGCGGGATGTTCGAGGGCGAATTATGACGACGGCTGCGCGGCACGCAAAACAACACAGGGTTTCAGAGCCGCTGAAGCGGCGTTTGGGGTTTCTCCACGTACCTTCCGCGGTGCTTTACGGGGGAGATCCGGCTCCACGCCGACGAGAGCGAAAAGAGAAAGACGGCGGGTGGGCGGGGGAACCTCAAGGACCCCGCTGCGGTCCGCGCCGAGCTCCGTCAAGACACGGGGCGGGAGCCGGAGCTGTCCGCTCGCTCGTTCGACGCGTTTCCTGCCTCAGAGAGCCCCACCCGCACCCGCTACAGCTCGCACTTCCCCCTTGTAAACAACCTGACCACGCATGCTGTCTGCTGGAAGGGAAAAAAAGAAAAACAACGGATATAATAATAATAATAATAATAATAATAATAATAAACTACACATGATGTATGATGAAAGGGAAAAAAAGAAAACAACGGATATAATAATAATAATAATAATAATAATAATAATAAACTACACATGATGTATGATGAAAGGGAAAAAAAGAAAACAACGGATATAATAATAATAATAATAATAATAATAATAATAATAATAATAATAAACTACACATGATGTATGATGAAAGGGAAAAAAAGAAAACAACGGATATAATAATAATAATAATAATAATAATAATAATAAACTACACATGATGTATGATGAAAGGGAAAAAAAGAAAACAACGGATATAATAATAATAATAATAATAATAATAATAATAATAATAAACTACACATGATGTATGATGAAAGGGAAAAAAAGAAAACAACGGATATAATAATAATAATAATAATAATAATAATAATAATAATAATAAACTACACATGATGTATGATGAAAGGGAAAAAAAGAAAACAACGGATATAATAATAATAATAATAATAATAATAATAATAATAATAATAATAAACTACACATGATGTATGATGAAAGGGAAAAAAAGAAAACAACGGATATAATAATAATAATAATAATAATAATAATAATAATAATAATAATAATAATAAACTACACATGACGTATGATGAAAGGGAAAAAAAGAAAACAACGGATATAATAATAATAATAATAATAATAATAATAATAATAAACTACACATGACGTATGATGAAAGGGAAAAAAAGAAAACAACGGATATAATAATAATAATAATAATAATAATAATAATAATAATAAACTACACATGATGTATGATGAAAGGGGAAAAAAGAAAAACAACGGATATAATAATAAAATAATTATAATAATTATAATAATAATAATAATAATAATAAACTACACATGACGTATGACGAAAGGGGGAAAAGAAAAACAACGGATATAATAATAATAATAATAATAATAATAATAATAATAATAATAATAATGATGTATGATGAAAAGAAAAAAAATGCTTACATAAAGATGATATTATGACGAACAGAAAAAAAGAATAATACACGTGATGTATGATGTAGAAAAATGTAAAAAAAACCAAAAAAAACTAAAATGGTATAAAATGCAAAAAGAAAAAAAAACGTGGAAAAAAATATATTTAAACAACTGTAATAAATCAATACACAAAACACGGGGTCCAGTATCGGACGCCAGTTACGCATTTCGAGCTCCCCTGGAACGTAGCATCAGTTCGTGCTGTCGCTGCTGTTTACGTCATCATGACGTCCTAAACGAGTCACAATTTTCAGAGTTTCCATTGATCGACTCAACTAATTATGAGTGAGTCCTGATGACGCGCAGAATTAATAAAAACAAGTGGATACACTTGTTGGGTGTTGTGACTTTATCCGAAAAATTAGAAGGTGTCTGTCATACTACCTGTACTCCACAGAGTCCTGTCTCACGGTGTCTCTGTGGAGGGAAATCACTCCGTGTGGACGTTCCCAGCAACAGGGTTCCATTCAAACGGACTCAACACTCCCATGTCCCTCGGAGACGTTTCATCGACTTTTTAAACATTTGGGGCTAAAACAGATCGGGGACAATTCGGACCCGTTGCTCTGGAGCTTGCGAGTGAACTCCATGCGTGAGGTCACAAACACGGAATATGTTTCGGACTCCTACAGTTTGTGTTTTGAAGACTGGCTCGAATGCGTCAAATGAGGAGGGTTAGGTGTGAACAGAATGCGTTCATATTTACAAAATGGGCAAAAGAGATAAAACAGCAAATGGAAAAACAGGTGAGAGGGTACACACACACACACACACACACACCCAAGATGTCTGTTACGTCCCGGTCGAACGACACCTTGGCAGTGTCCGTACCTGCGGCGGTTGTCCTGTTCCGGACACTTTGAGCCCCAAAAGTGCCAAGGGGAAGAAAAATAATTAAAATCCGAACCATGACAAATATACGCATGGTGTACGGTGGTATGAAAGAAAGAAAAGAAATGCAGAAAGAGAAAGAGCTCTGTTTTTATCAAGCATAATCGTTGTCTTAAGTTGTTCACTGTATAATGTTTACAGACTCGTGAAAACAATTGTTTCCGAACAAACGCGAGGTCGCAAAGTGCACGTGGTGGCCCCCGTGCGGTGAAGTACCGCGCCTAATGCTGCGTTCAAGGCGAAAGGGAAACACGGAAATACGGCTTTCACCAACAAAAATGCAAATAACTCAAAATAACCTGAACGTTTTCAGACCTTTGACCTCGGTGATGGTCGGATGGATGCTGTTGATTTTGTGATCGGTAACTATCGCCAGATTTCCGCCCCTCACAATGCAATCCAACAGTAAAGCAAAATGTGACAGGGCAGCCTCCGTGGAGAGTAGGTTAGGTTGGGGTAATGAAACATAGGTTTCGTGCTGAGCCGCCTCAAGATGTTGGCATTCTTCCCACCGCTCCTCCCCAGACTTGCTCCGTTATCTCCGAGTTTAGATCAGGCACGGAGACAAAGAGGGTGCTTAATCAAGATGTCTGATGGAGAGCTGATACCGCCTCATGAGGCCTCCCTTTATGGCGCTACATACTGTTTGAATTCAAGTTTCAAACCAAAAAAGCGTGTACTAAGTCCCTACTCTTCAAAAAGCAAGGTCCTTTATCAAAGAAAATAGCTTATTCCTTGTGTGGGTTCCAGTTCCTCGGTGGGTTGAAGCAGAGTTTGTCACATAGGCCTACTTGATTGAACTTGGGAAAATGTCAATGGAACGGATAAAAAAAAAAAAAAAAATGTGTTCATTGCCTGTAATAACTTATATCGTCCGCTTCCCATCCCCTCAATATCTTCTAAATGTTCCACGCCTGTAAAGCAAAATACTTGATCTTGTTTTTGAAGATAATGGCAGTTGTAGTGGCAGTCGAACAACAAAAAAAGCCACTTAGGGGAATTAGAAGACATTTCAAGCATTTGGTGCAAAACAAAAAAAGATGTCTGCCATGGAGTACGCGTTTCACACTTTGTTTATATATATGGATTAAAGAACAACTACAAAAGCTGGGTGCATTGCTTGAATGACAAAAAAAACAAGTTGTAAAATGTGAAACATTTAACAAACAATAAATACTGAGGCTTCAACATGATAAAAAAAAAAACAGCCCAGATGCACATGGATGCACGGTTGAAAAACCGCGTGGCCTCCCAGCTCCTCATTCAGCAGCTGTTCACCTGAGCCCCAAACATCACCACTGTGATCACCTGCCTCTGCCCTCTAGTGCGCAGGCAGGTGGAGCAGCACCAGCCAAATGTAGCTGAATGTTATTCTCCCTTGTAAGTCGCTTTGGATAAAAGCGTCTGCCAAATGACTAAATGTAAATGTAATGTAAATGTACACATTACATAGACAACATACAGCACACATCAAATTGGCTCCCAACAGTAATGATTCGTGCTCAGTTTCTGTGTGTGTGTGTGATACTCATCAAGCTCAGCGTCTATACAAACTTCTTTGTCCTCATTTTGGGGGAAAGAAAAATTCAAAAAAAAATATTTCAGATGAAAGAATTGAATGTATTCAAGGACAGCATCAGCATTTATTCACATCTCTCAAGTATCAAGAAAAATATCTGTGGACCCATCTGTGTGTGTGTGTGTGTGTGTGTGTGTGTGTGTGTGTGTGTGTGTGTGTGTGTGTGTGTGTGTGTGTGTGTGTTACACCCCAATCAAATTTTCCTCTAAATTATGCTGTCAAAGTGTAAATTTTTTAAGGTTCTATTCCAGATTTTGAATCTTTTTTTTTTTTTTTTTTTATAAAAGGACACCCGGGTGAGTGCCAGTACCAAGCATACAATTCATGCACCAGCTATACTGTTTAGGATTTAGCTTTGGGAATTGGTAGCTATATCTATTTATATTCTTAATATATAATTATAATATATTGTTAATTTTATTTGTTTATTTTATTTATATTATAACTTACAAAAAACACCCAATCAAGCAGCAGGCTCAACACAATCAACGGCTCTGTAACAAAACCTTTGTTGCTGTTTGGCTAAAATACTGCAGCAATTTTCCAAAACGTAAAAAGTGCATAGACAAACCAACGCTCCTCATAACACTGACCTTCAATTGTGGATTCCCCAATATCTAACTGTCGCTATACTTATAGCATATCAATTCTGTCAATTTATAAATTAGATTTATCGATATAAATATAATCTCGTCCCACTTTCTTTTAACCTTTTAAAATCCCTCACGGGCATAAATAGCTTCATCTACTCTCAGCACAGTGGCATTTCATGGACGTTACGCGCCGATAATTCAAAATCTAATCTAACGGCGGACTTTAGCCGCCACTTGCTCTGCTTTGCCCTTTCTGTTCACATCCTTCAGCTTCTGTATCAGTTCCTCCGGCGCAGCGCTGCCCATCCTCTGCACCCAATCCATCAGGAGGTGAAGCGCCATTTCCTTGCTGTCGTTCGAGTGGTCCAGTCCGTAGCTTTCGATTTCGGCGGGTTGGAAGTTGCTTTTCAAGGCCACGGCCTTCATATCTTTCCATCCGATGAGGTCCGCCATTTCCTGGAGATGCGGCGTGAGCTCCCCCGCTGACAAAGAGGCGGAAGACACGGGCGTTAGGAGTGAAATTGGCTCCCTCGGAATGAACATGGTGAAATGGTGGAGCAGTTAATCGGAACGTGTGTGTTTACTATTCATGCATGGCTTTTAGTGTGCTGGCTTGCTCACCTCCGAGAAGCTGGATTTCCTGACGAGTGAAAACAAAGGGAAAGTTATTTGCCTCGTGTGAAGGACTGCAGTCACTGATACCTTGGTGCCGTGAAACGCGCATTAACGCATTAACCACAAAAACGGAACAAGCGCACTAAAAGCGGTCAGCAACAGCTGATCTGTGACTAACCTTTAACCACCTTGTACGAACATCGTGAGCTATTGCAATTTGGGAGAGGTGAGAAAAGAGGGAAAGATGCGCGTGGATTAGTGTGCACATACAGTGGGAGAAATAATTATTTGATCCCTCACTGATTTTTTCAGTTTGGCCACTGACAAAGAAATCAACGGTCTATAATTTTAGTGGTAATTTTTGGTAGGTTTATTATAACAGTGAGAGACAGAATATCAAAAAGAAACCTAAACATACATACATACAGCCCAGGCAACAAAGGAGTGGCTCAAGAAGAAGCACATTAAGGTCATGGAGTGGCCTGGCCGGTCTCTGGACCTTAATCCTATAGAAAATCTGTGGCAGGAGCTGAAGCTTGGAGTTGCAAAGCGACAGCCTCGAAACCTTAAAGATTTGGAGAGGATCTGCAAAGACGAATGGTCCAACTTTCCTCCTGAGATGTGTGCAAACCTGGAAATCAACTACAAGAAACGTCTGACCTCTGTACTTGCCAACAAGGGTTTCTCCACCAAGTACTAAGTCATATTTTGATAGGGGATCAAATACTTATTTCACTCAATGAAATGCAAAATAATTTATATATTTTTTTTTAATGTGATTTTCTGGATTTTCTTTTTGATATTCTGTCTCTCACTGTTATAATAAACCTACCAAAAATTACCACTAAAATTATAGACTGTTCATTTCTTTGTCAGTGGGCAAACTTACAAAATCACTGAGAGATCAAATAATTATTTCCCCCACTGTATATCCCCCCCAAAAAATAAAAAAATAAAAAGTTAGGGCCAAATCCCCAAGACAGTGGAAAGGCTTGAGCTGGTGCCTGTGGGGGTAAGGTTAGTGAGTTATTCTGCAGTGGACTCACCGGGGACTCTGAACGCCCAACCGCCCCGGGTGCTCCGTCATTGGGCGTGTCCGGTCCTGTTGTGGGGTTTACACGTGAGATTCAAAACAACGAGGAGGCTCCATGAAAAGCAATGAGCGTCAAGCAAAGAGACAGGAAAGGCAGAGCTTTAAGGTTCCTGCGACCCCTGTTGGTCATATTAGTCATTGCAACGTCTTTGCTGTAAAGAACTCACGGAAACAAAGCCACTTCTTCCACCACATAATGCCAAATGAAACCACAGATATGGCGACGAGGACAAGTACTATGAGTGCTATAAGCCAGGCGGAGTTTCCTGAAAGGGGGAGAGATTCCCGTTACTTTTGTAAATATGCGCACATACATTTGAATTGATGTGAGGTTTTGATTGCCAATTCCAAACTCACCGCAGACTGTGTTGCTTGTGGCTGTACAGGGCGTCTGGACTCCTTGAGTACCACACCTGGAAACCAATAGAAGTTGGTAGTCAACCCTGAACGACCGATTGGTTCTGTCCAATGCTTTACACAATCACCTTAAAACCCTCGTTTACTCACCTGCATACGTCAGGAATTACATTTTTTGCATTTTGCTCCCCTCCCTTGTGTATTTGTGCATATGTACATAACTCACTTTTTTTATTCTATTTTGTTATAATTTTTTACTATTCTCATTTTTTTCAGGTCTGTTTAGCTTTTTTTTAAATTTAATTTTATTTTAATGCTAATGGTCTGCAGTGAAACGCACCAAACCTCACCAGAGAAAATTCCTAGTATATGTAAATGTACCTGCCGAATAAAACTGATTCTGCTAGGTTTATAAAACTGATTCTGCCACGTTTATAATTCCAATTCTGATACGTTTATAAAACTGATTCTGATACGATTATATAGCCATTTCGGGGACAAACATAATATTTAAAGCACTAGAAATTGTAATAGAGTGAACCATGTATAAGTAGTATGTATGCCGGTGTACAATGGCATCAAAATATCATCTAGTCCAGGGTTTCACAACAATAAGTACGGTAGTTTGACTACTATAAGTACAGATCTAGACATGGTTTGATGTGGTCTCAAATAGGATTATTACTTTCACAAATCAGAAACTGTGTTAGAAATGTAATATGGGCTCCTTATTTTAATCTAGTCCAGGTTTGACAGTTTGACAGACAAATGAAGTTGTTTAACTACTGTAAGCACAGGTGTCTGCGTGTACAAAAACAGTAAAAGAATTCAGTGGAATTTGAATGCGCCGGGAAAACAGGTGCTGTGAATGGGCTGCTCAAACCAGCGGTAAGTCGAACCAGAAGCTGCAACTCGAAAGCCAACCGCAGCCTCGTCCTGGGTACCTACTTGTCGCAGGGGAGGCAGAATAAACACGCGTTTCCGTCGCCGTCGCAGTAGTGTTCGTCTTTGCATCGGCACACGGTGTCCCGGGCGATGGTGCACGGCTTGTCCACCTGCATATTGGCTGCACACAAGAGGAGTAACTTAGTTCCAAGAGGGTCAAACTAAAGCCTTAACCTTTACGGAGTCTCGGGGAGGGGGAGGGAAAACGTACCGTTGGGTTGAAGGCAGGACGTACAAGGGTGACAGGAGTTGATCGAGTTAGGTACACTGTTGTATGTCTTTCCTGACTCGCAGTAATCACAAGAGACATCTTCGGGACTCTTTTTGCAGTGCTGTACCAAAAACTGACCTGGTCACGCATAACCCCAACCCCGGCCAAAAAAAAAAAAGAGAGAAGGGAAATGGTTAAAATCGAACCGGGATGACACTAGGACCTTATTTTTGCAGACCCTCAATATTAAGAGTGACAGGACGGACGATGACATCGATGGACATGTGTATGGCGAACGGCAAAATGTGTACATGTGTAGTTCGAGTTAGGGCTGTCAAATAGAAGGATTACCGGCTGCACACTGGCAGCAGGTCTTTGCCTCATGCTGGTAGGTGCCGTCAGTACAAACTTGCTTCCCGGTGGGAATAACATTGGCAATCTGATGCGCAGTGAATGGCTGGACTTTGTCCTCAGTGTTGGAAGGCGGGGAAGAGGGGACGACAGAACCGTGACTGAGAGAGAGAGAGAGAGAAAGAGAAAGAAAGAGAGAGAGAAAAAGAGAGAGAGAGAGATGCGATCGGTTGCACGTCATTTCAACGCAGGCTCTTTTTTGATGTCAACAACCTCTTTATTTGACTGTATTTTTCATCTCCTATTCCCTTGAATTGTATTTATTTATTTGTTTTTAATGGTAACTTAAAAAAACTTAAATTGTGATTTTGTGGGGTGTATTAAAAAGTTGAATCTCCAGGAGAAGAAGAAAAAAAAAAAACAATTGCGTAGAGAATTCAGAAAGAGTCCGGCTGCAGACCTCTCTCCTGAGGCCCCTGGTTTGGTGAGCCATCGCCCCCGCTGGTCGGAGGATGTATTGTATTTTCTTTTTCCAGGTCATAGTTTACAACATATAATTATATGAAAACTATATATTCAAAATCTAATTATGAATATATTAAGACAATATATACTGTAATATATTACAAATATTAAAATACATGACAGTATTAGTACACACAGTATTAGTTATTAAAATAATTATTGATGCACAACAACAAATACCCATGAATTCATATTATTAATATATTAATATGTACGAGCACCTTTTCATTGATTCCAAACTACAGGGGATAAGTATGAGCTCTCTGAAGCTCCACAAACCTCCATTCCATTGATCATTTTCACCCAGTTATATAAAACCTATCAGAGTCAAAAATTACAAATGCCTGCGTAGCTGCAGGCGGCGACTGTAGGGTCCAAACAGAAAACATTCACACCGCAGTAGGTAGGCTAATGGTTCCCAACAATTTTATTTCATGGACTTTTAAAGCTTGCAAACACAGGGAAGTCTTCCCGCATGAACCAGTTGCATTCATCTTGACGTTCAAACTCAAACAAAAAAATTCCCCATAAACTCCTGCTTCAAGTTCAGTTCTTCTTCCATTTCCTTTTCTTCCCGTTCTTCCCGTTGCACATATTATTTTTCCTTATTATTGGGACATGACAGCCAGGGCAATGGGAATGACCGTCTGTCCAGCAGCCTTGGTGGCACTTGCAAATTCTCATGTCTACATAAAGAAACACCATTTTAAAATACAGTGGATTACACATTTTATTAAAATTTATTTGGATTGTTTCTCACAGACCCAGAGGTGTTATTTGTTTGATTTTTTACACCAGTGGCAACAACTGGCCACCAATGGCCAGTCGTGGCCGCTGTATTTCCCTCCCTTTCCTTCCCTTTGCTGCTTCGCTTCGGTGTCTTCCACAAGCTGGAAGCATGGCCAAGAAAGTCAAAACAACATTTTAAATGAGGCCTTGTAGGTCTTATATGAATGAAGATTCAGCAATCTGATTGCTTGTTTCTCTAATTTGTTCAGAAACGGTGTACGGAGTAAATTCAAGGAAACCTGCAAGCCATGCTCAAACCCCATATGCTGACAGAGCGGGGGCCTCAGGAGGGAGGTCTGCAGGTGGACCCTTCTCCCTGGTTCTCTGAGCCAAAGGGTTTTGAGCACAAGTTCCGGGTTCTGTGAGCCAATGGGGTTTGAGTATAGCTTCGCTGAATTTTATCTGTAAAATTTCACTCATTTCACCTTATCAGTCCATCAAAATCTGTTTCTGAACAAATTTGAGAAATAAGCAATCCAGTTGCTGAATATTCACTCATATAAAATCCATAAGGTGTCATTTAAAAGTTTGTTCTGACTTTCGTGGTCATGCTTCCAGCTTGTGGGAGGCACCGAAGTGAAGCAGAAAAGCCCCAAACAGCTCCACATGTAAGTGACTTTTGTCTAGTACTACTTAATATCATCAAATATTACAATAACGCTGAAAATGTATTCGTATTTGTATTCAGAATAAACGCTTTGTTGTTGAAAATGCAATTATGGATCTGATCACTAGCCTATTAGTTTACTACTATCATTTCCCACTCACTTTGCCCAGTTTCAGCCTTAATGGGATGCTCATGATTAATCAATAATTGATCATTACTCAGTCGTCTATCATGCTGATCAACTCAACAATCTAATTTAAATAATTATTTTGTCAACAGTGTTGTGAGGATAAAAATGTAATGATTTTACTTGTCCACCAGAGAGAGCTATAAAACCTACACCAGACTAATCTCATTCCATCCAAGTTTAGTTTTAAATGCTTTACAGTGTGAAGAAGGTAGAGTGCATCAACTGGACATTGGCCGTTGTCCAGCAATTTTGCCATAGCTATTATGGAATTACCGTTAATGATTCCATTATTCAATAATTTAAAAGATAATTGCTCAAGATTTTCAAGCCCTAATGAAACAATGAGGGTGATTTGCTTTGGTAAACCTATTTTTTTTTAACAAATTTAAGTTGTATAACTTCATAAAAATGTCCAATTCTCTTACCAGTTTAGTGTAAAAAATAAAATAAAATAAACAAAACCTCTGGGTCTGTGAGAAACAATCCAAATCATTTTAGTAAATTGTGTAATCTACTGTATAGATCAACAGTATTTCAAAATGGTATTTTTTTCTGTAGACATGAGAATTTGCAAGTGCCACCAAGGCTGCAGGACAGACGGTCATTCCCATTGCCCTGGCTGTCATGTCACAATAATAAGGAAGGATAATATGTGCAGGCATTTGCACCCAGCAGTAGGGCAGCCCCTCTTGCCTGAGAAAAGGAAGTGGAAGAACAAGTGCTTGAAGCACACAATAAAGAACTTCAGCAGTTTATGGGGAACTTTTTGTTTGAGTTTTAACGTCAAGTTTACTCGTTGGTTCAGGTGGGAAGTCAGAGAACCTTGACATTCCCGTGTGTGCAAGCCTAGAAAGGCCATGAAATAAAATTGTTGGGAACCATTAGCCTACCTACTGTGTTGTGAACGTTTTCTCTTTGGACCCTACAGTCGCCGTCTGCAGCTACACAGGAATTTGCAAATTTTTACTCTGATATCTCTACAGTATATATAGTCTTCATACATTTATAAATAATTTTATAATATATCGTTTTTATATACAGGTACTCCTCACTTAACAACCTACCTGTTTAACGACCGTTCAGATTTAGAACCAGCTCTCAGACCAGTCTGCATTGTACACTGTGTATAATACCACGGTGTCTCAGCGTCAAGCATCTCATCGCGCATCACCCTTTATATACTATATATACTATATATATTTATATATTTATATATATATATATATACACACACACACTATATATACTATATACACTATATATCGTATATACAGTACACTATATATACTATATACACACTATCTACACTGTTTATACTGTATACACTATATATATATATATATATATACACTATATATACTATATACACTATATACCTTATATACACTATATATACTATATACACTGTATATACTATATATACTGTATATACTAAATACACTATATACACTACAGGTACTCCTCACTTAAGGACCTACCTGTTTAACAACTATTCGGACTTAGGACCAGCTCTCTGACCAGTCTGTATTGTACACTGTGTACAATACCACGGTGTCTCATCTCACATCACCCTTTATATACTATATACACTATATATACTTGATATACTATATACACTATATATACTATATACACTATATATATACACTATATACACTGTTTATACTATATGCACTATATACACTGTTTATACTATATGCACTATATACACTATATATATATATACACACACTATATATACTATATACAGCATATATACAATATACACTATATACACTGTATACACTATATACATCTCATCACCGTTCTCAGTCTCGTTCCCGCAGTCTGTCAGTATTCACTACACTAGCGTTCTCAATCGCCACACCCCCTTACTGTGAAATAACACTATATACACTATATATACTATATACACTGTGTACATCTCATCTCATCTCCGTTCTCAGTCTTGTTACTGCAGTCTGTCAGTATTCACTACACTACCGTTCTCAATGGCCACGCCCCCTTACCGTGAAATAACACGGGTCCTCGCTTATCGGCCAAATCACTTATCTTCCTGGTCCTAGTAACGGAACTCGGTCGTTAAGTGAGAAGTACCTGTAATTACATTTTGCGAACCATGATCTGGAGAAAGAAAATACAATACATCCTCCGACCAGCGGGGGCGATGGCTCACAGAACCAGGGGCCGCAGGAGGGAAGTCTCAGGTCTGCAGCTGGACCCTTCTCCTGCAGCTGGACCCTGCTCTGAGAATGTCCTTCATCGCCGTTTCTTAAAAACTTGTGAATAATATTACACACAAAAAATTTGAGCCAAATAATAGTATAGATGAATAGGCTTCAATCTAAGCATCTACAATAATATATTTATTAATAATAATAATAATAATAATAATAATAATAATAATAATAATACACATATATAACATAACATAATAATATAACCATTTTACTCCTGGTAAAATAACCTGCTGTTGTTAAGGTCTATGATAATTGTTCTGGTGTTCATTATGTCACATATCAAATTATGTATCACATATAAATTTTGAGCGTTCAACCTATTTTTTTTTTTTTTTTTTTTTCGATTAGAATTTTGTCAATATTTTCAAACCAAAGAAAAACAACACGGACACCGAAAACATAACAAATCAATCACTGCTAACGATGAAAAAAATAATAAACAACCAAAACATAACACAACACTGTACATCCTGTGTGGCCAGAAGATTCCAATTTACAGTGACAGCGAAAGTGAAACTTAACGATGACTGCACACCCCCGGAGAGTCCCGCTCAAAACCAACCAACAAACAGACGAACAAACGGACAAAAATAACGGCAAAGAAAACCAAAACACAACTGTCAACCTGGAACTAATTAAAAATGTATCTGTTAAACACTGAAAAGTATCTGGTCCGCTCTGAAAACATCGTTACGTCGTAGTAACTCAGGAGCCCACTCACCTCAGCGGCACCAAAAGCAACACGACGCAGCATATGATGACACTGACAGCATATCGGAGAGCTCTGTGAGACGCCATCGCGGGGGTTTGACTGTTTAAAAGGCTCCGGCCACACCGTTCCGACTGGCAGCGGCGGTCATTCCCCTTCCTCGTCCTCCCTCGAACACCCTGCGAGACCGGTTTCTCCTGAAGGAGCAGTGTGCGCGATCCGGCGTCATCTAGCGGCGGGGTGGCAGATTGCAACGAATCGAAGCGTTAGCAGGTTTACATATTTTATTATCCATTTGCAGGGACAATGACCGGATAGACCGTGCCCGGTAACGTTACGGAGGTAAGAGCGAGAGGGAGAGCCAGTGTTTGGTTTGTCCGTTCTGGGCTACTGTAGAAACATGCCGGTGCAACATGGCGGTCTCCGTGGAAGAGGACCCACTCCCTATGCAGATATATACGCTCATTCTTAGGTAACAAAAACTCAGTCGGGGCGCACTGAGGACAGTCCGCCCCGGTCGAGGGTCACGCCGGGGGGGAGCCCCATCCCCGTCCACAAGGTGGACCCGGTCTCGTGTGGATCCCCTCAGGCCGTTCCTCGGCGGACCCCCCTGTCGGTCGCTTTTCCTCCGCAGCGCTCCCGGGTTGGCTTGGAAGGGCTCTGGGGCTGAGGACGGACCCTTCCTGGGTCCCGGCCCATGTACACGGGGCGCAAAGGGTCAGCAGCGACGCCGGCTTCCCACCCGACCCGTCCTGAAAGACGGACCTAAGAGTCGAAGGTGCGGGGGAGACAGGGGATCGAACAAAATCCCGCGGCGCAGTGAAGGTGAAGGCCAGCGAGATCCAGCCGAGGTGGGATCCTCGACACACCACCGGGCTGCCTCCACCCGGGCCGCCAGGGAGGCGTAGCTTGGTGGTCACAACAAATCGGAAATGTTAAATGACAAAATCAAGTATCCCATTTTCTCATGTTCGATTTTGAACTTCAGAACAAAATCAAAACAACTCTACAGCCTGTTATTGGTTTTCGGATTTTGCTTGTAAATCGGATATGAAATGATCAAATTATACACGGATTCAAAAATTCTGAAAATTGGAGTTTCACAAGTGCAGCCTACATAAGCGATTTGAGTTACACGCAGGCATATTGAAAGCTTTTCAAAAATGGCGTCTAAAGAGAAGAAACAGGACAGAGCAGACATCTTCATCTTCAGGCTGCACTGCTAAATTAACATTTTCCAAAAAAAAAAGTTGAGTTGTTATTATTATTGACTACAGAAATGTCCAAGCTTTTCAACGTTTATCTTCATTTGATCCTTGATTAAAAAAACAACTTTATTATTGTAGGGGACACGGTCTGATCTGATCTCTGCTCAGCCCTATCTACCATCGTCCTCAACCAGTGTCCTCCTGCCAACTCATCCTCAGAGTCCGATGTTGCATCACTGTGATCTTGGTTTTCTGCATCGTTTGCTCTCAGCTGAATGTTCTTTTTGCCTTTGTGGTGCTCTTGAAACTGACTTGGCTGGCTGGGGTGGGGGTTCAACCGGTAAGTCTTTGACTAGCAGCAGCAAATTTCAGTGTCCTGGTTTTTAATTTGTTGTCTCCTTCTGGGTGAATCACATACACAGGATTGTCTGAGACCCGACCCCGAACTTCATATATCCTCTTCTCCTAGTAGGATGGCAGTTTCCCTGGCCTGCCTCGCTGGATCACAGTTTCCCTGGCCTGCCTCACTCACCTAGGTTCCTAACCAGCACTGTATCCCCGGCTGAAGCCCTATTCCCCTCATCTTTTGATCATAGTAGGACCTGCCTCTGGCACTGGATGTCAGGCTGTTTTTGTTTGCAACGCGATATGCCTTGCCATTCTATTCGACCGTTTGTCGTTTATCCTTTGTGTGTCACTGGATTTGACTCCTCAAACAGAACACACAGAAGGTCCAGGAGGCGAGGGTGTTCAATACAGGTACTCCTCACTTAACAACCTACCTGTTTAACGACCGTTTCGGACATTCAACCAGCTCTCTGACCAGTCTGTATTGTGCTCTGCGTACAATACGTCTCAGCGTCAAGCGTCTTCATCGTGCATCAACCTCTCTCAGTCTCAGTCTCGTTCCTGCAGTCTGTCAGTATTCACTACACTAGCGTTCATAATCGCCACGCCCCCTTACCGTGAAATAACACGGGTCCTCGCTTTATTGACCAATTCACTCAACGCCCTGTTCCTAGGAATGGAAATCGGTGGTTAAGTGAGGAGTACCTGTACAGCAGATAGTGAGGTGAGTATCCAGTAGACTGATGGTGGGTACAGTTATAGGCATGTATCACTTGTGGAAGATTTTTATTTCTCTTTGTCTGTCAGCATTCGTAGAACCTGGAGCAGTGTGCAGTTAAATAGCTTGACAAATTGGGGGTGATACAGGGATGTGGGAGAGTGACCCATGCCTGACAGCTGCCTGAGTGTCTGAAAAAGTTCATTTTCAAACCCACGCCCTCAGTGGTGGTGGAGTTTGTTCAGATATCCGAAACGGGAGACAAAGTCATTGTAAATCTGCACCGCTGTAGTTCGGCCATATTTGTGTTTGGTGGTCTATACAAACAAAATCGAGGGGTGAGTTAGACGTTAAACTACACATAGGTGCACCAACATGCGTTGTGGGCTTCTTCTGTTTAACACAACAGTATTTCTTTGTCACATAATCCTCCATGCAGTTCTCATATAAGGCCAGTAAAATCTTTCCCTGGCCAGGTGAAGTACCCTCTCTGTACCCACATGTCACATGTTGTCATGAAGATGTTTCAAGACAACATATACTGTAGGTATTTGAAAGTGAGGACTTACTCTATGCTGTTCATTGGATTAGCATTCCATTCTCCAGATGGCGTTGGCTCCACTCATGGAGGAGCTTATGAGTGGTTACATTCACAAACTTCTGAGTTTCATCCATAAGACTCCCATTTGTCTCTGTGAGTCTTATGATTTCTCCAATCACAGTGTCATCTCTTTTGGCTTTTCCTAAATCATGATGCAACCAGGCCACATCCTTTCTCTGTGCAGTTTGGTTTCCCTCCCATGTTGCGTTTAGCATATCTTGTGACAACTCCTCTGTGACTACATGTCGCCACGTAGTCATTAATATCCAGAGGGATGCTCGAAAATGTATCCAAATACAGGAAGCCAGGCCTGTATTTGGACTGTATTTATCACACACGGCCCATTTTAGTGCATGGAATGCAGATGAATGCTATGTCAAAATTTGGTTATGCTAGAAGTGGAGGATTGGTTAGTATGTCAACAAATCTCTCAAGTGTACTTTGGTGTTCAGAAGTCCATGCTTTAGGTGTCTTGGATAACAGCTGTGGACTTCTGGTTTTACTCTGGTAATGACACACTTGTGGTGTTGATTTCACTTGGAGCAACTCATATAGCGACTTGATATCCTGGAGAAATCTAGTATGTAAGACCGGTAGTAACTGAGGAAACCATGGACCCTTCTGGTGTCACCCACTGTCTGTGGTATTTTGGTTTTCAGACCCAGCATGGCCTCCAGGTCTTTGGGGTCAACTCGAATCCCCTCAGAGGACACAAGGTGCTCCACATACCGGACCTCTCCCCTTGGAATAGCGCCCACTTTCCGGGTCAGAGCATCACTCCATGAAGTTGCAGAGCTTGGAGTACCTTGTGGATCACCACCACATGGTCTATAAATGACTGAATAGCACCGAATGTCATCCAGGTAAGGAATACAACATTCACCCCTTAAGGAGCTCAACATGTCCATGCTGCTCTGGAATGCTGCAGACGCATTGGTAAGCCAAATGGGATCCTCACCCATTTGTAACGCCCCCATGGTGTGATGAAGGCGGTGAGATTATGTGAACCTTCTGCCACAAGGCTCTGTTGGTATGCGTTACCCTGGTCGAGAATGCTGAACCATGAGTATCACCCCAAGGTGTTTATCCAGTCCTGAATTTGCCACAGTGGATGCCTGTCAGGGACTGTCTTTTGATTCAGTAGAAAACAGTCAATGCAGAGGCGTAGTGTGCCGTCCTTTTTCCAGACACACACGAGAAGGGCAGAATAGGGAGACTTAAATTTGACTATCCATCTCTTCACCAGCAGGTCCTGTGTGCATTCTTTAACCTCCTTAAAGAGTGGCTTTGGGATGGGGGTGTACGCTCTCTGCACCGGAATGGTTTAGGTTAACTGCCCTTTAGGTTAATCACCATTCGACCCAATGTCATTTTCGTCTACTGCAAAGACCTCTGACCCCTCGTACAGCATCCTTTTAGCTGCCTCTTGTTGTTCCTCCTCTAAGTGGTCAAGGTTCACAGGAGGATGCCACAGGGGAGGAGTTGGCTGAATGGCATGAGTGGTGACCTCATTGAGCACTACCGTAGACTTTTGTTTGATAGGGGAGTCTGTGCCTACAATCCTTTCAAAGGGGTTGAAAAAGCTGTCTTGCGTGGCAGGTTTATGTCATGCTTGGCGTTGTTACCAACTGTTACAGTCACATAGGGCTCTGCAGGGTTTTGGATTTCAAACAAGCATGGCCCTAAATCCAGCTGTTCTATGGGTAAACTACTTTTGTCTTCTTCAAACAACTAACCAAACACTAGACCATCAGAGGCGGCAAGAGTTGGTGGAACCTAGCACCTGACCCAGGTGACTTGACCAACTGGGTTGACGATGTCATAAATTCCCGTCCTCAGGCGTCCCTGCCGCAGGTTCGATCTTGCTGTCTGGATTCAGGTCACTGTTGCGTCTGCTTTTACAACAGGGATAGAGATGGTGTTGCAAAGCAGGTTAATGAGGGCAGGTATTAACCGTTAAGGTTGCTCATGGATAAGCTGCTCTATAACATTTAAGCCAACCAACGGTCTCCCATATTTAAACTGCTGACCAGGAATGGGACGTTGATGGAAAGACTGGGGTCCTCATTTTCCTGGTAGATTTTGCATTATGAATCTTGAATCTTGAATCTTGAATCTTGAATCATTATCGGTACCCAACCATCAAGTGGAATAGCGTCCCCATTGACTGCGTAAACATCCAGTACATCCAACTCAAGGATTTCCGACACTGGTTGAATGTTAAGGTCAGACAGATATTCATCTTTCCAAGCCTGGCTTATCATACTGACTTGTGCCCTATGTGTCAAGCGGTGTGCTCACTTTCAAGCCATTTAGGTTACATTGGACCAATGCTTTTTTCCTTATTAGATTAGCCACAATTGCTCTTTTTTTTTAATGGCCGCTTTGGAGAGGACTGGGTAGAGGAATTATTTTGTTTGCAGTGATTTTGTGTACTGGCTACTTCCAGGGTGGTGGATTGAATGTTTGTTTTACTGTTTGTTTTACACTAAGATTGTGACACCACTTCCGATCCGGTGACTGAGTGCCCCTCTGCAGCGACCGGTTCAAGTTTCTCTGGTTCCTTTGTCTTATTAGACAGCCAATTGCCCTGTGACCTTCCTCCCCACACGAGAAACAATGACTGCAGTCTGGGAGATTTAGTTTGACATATTTTGGACCGCCGTACGCCTTTTCTGTTTTGGTTTTCATCCTATTTTCTGAATGTTGGTACCCGTGTTCTGATCTTCGTGGCTGACTCTGCTGTCTCAGTGTCTAAACCCGGTTTGTGAGGTGGTCTACCTTGGCTGCAAGCTCTTTAAGCGAGTTTCCTTTTGCTTCGCGGTCTGAGCTTTCTTTATTATAACTAGCCCCCCGGATTGTATTAACCTTGAGCTGTGCACTACAGTATGTGCATTTGCTGTGTTTTGTCGATGGGAGGAACCTAGCCTCCTCTCCCTCTCTCGCCTCTCCCTTCCCTTTTTCTTTCGTTTGATAGAAACAGTTGAAGTTCTCTTTGAGTGTTTGTGTCCTAGTCCCTGGTAAACTGTATGAAGAAAAACATCCTGTAGATTAGCTGCAGAATACTTGATGCCTGCGTCGGAAAGTCTAGACGTCAATAGGATGCGTTGCTTTAGTCCTATTACACGGTAGAGAAATTGTTGCGGTGTATCGTGCTCATCCTGTTTGGTGCACATCAGCTCTTGAAACAATTCTGTGCTGTTTATTTTGCCTGCAAAAATTCCTTGAGCTCTGTCACTGTTATATCCTCTTTATTTATTAGCATGTCTTTAAAATTTCAGGGGGGTTTTTTTATCCTGAGCATGCCACAGACTATTTCTGTGTCAGTAAAGCCCCCTTTATCCCTTCATCAACCTGCTTGCAGACATTGTTACAGCTTATGTCTGATGAATGGTCCCCAATTTGACCCCCTTGAACTTTAAACTCCCTCCTTTGAAATAGGAGACCCTCCCCTCACTCACTGGCTGATTGCTGGATGCATGTGGTGGATTTACTTCCTGATGGGTCACTCTGAAGCTTACTAGACGGTGCTGGGGACATCTGAGTGAGTTTTCTGGTGATTGTGTAGCAGGTACTGTAATGCACTGCTTGTTTGTAGCTTCTTTCCTTCTCCCTCACCTTAGGTCACACAGTTCAGCAATCACGTTGTCTCTGCTCCAACACAAGGATCTACGCTCACATCAGCGGTCCCGGTATCAGCGGTATCATGCATGGATCGGCTCCCAACCAGAAAACTGCGCCGATCGCAGACGAGCCCCCAAGAATCTGTAACAGTTGCATGGAAACTATAGTATGTGGACATTATATTATAGGATATCAGCAATTTTGTACAGCTGTGGAAACATTTCCCCTTAAGTAGACTAGACGGTTGTTAATTAAAATTGTCATGCATGTTGTGGCAGAGAGCTTCATGTTGCTGCTTCGATCGCTTTAAGGCTATCATTTATTTAATTTTTTTTTTTTTACTTGTGCTGTATAACTGCTCGCACAAACCAAAGCTCAAAGGCCTTCAGGTAAATATAAAACGACGCATGAATTTCAAGTGCATTTGAAAACTCTACTTCCTTGGTTGCAGTTTCCCATT
>NC_137202.1:24335302-24337802 GCF_960531495.2 Zeus faber
TTGGGGTAGAAAGTCAAACGGTCAGGTGATAGTTATCACACTGCACGGTCATAGCTTTGTGCACATTATAGAATTATGAATCAAAATGAGGACGCTGATTGTCACACGCACACGTCTATATGCACATTCTGTGCATCGGTAATTGCAATTTTAAAAGGATAGCGTCGCTATTTTTCATCCAACATCAAAAATGTTTGCCCCCGAAGCCTTACAGTTAATGCCCTCAAAAAAATCATTTCGGAAAACGGAAAATAATAACAGTAGCATCACGTTTTATTGAAAACTACATTTTAAATTGCCTTAGCGCCTCCAAAGCGTAGCGTGAACGGCAGTAGGCTGCCAGTAGGAAGCGGCGCAGCTCCCTGTTTCTAGTCTCCTGCAGGAGTCACTCAAACCCTTGCGTTGTTTGCTCCCATTTTCTCTTCAGGACAGCACTCAAAGACTGCCTGGCCTCTCTGCCAGGAGGAAGCGGCTTCCCGTTTCTAGCCTCTTAGTCAATGGAAAAAAGGAAAACCTCATGAAACGCACGGCTTGCCACCATTTCATTCCACCATAACGTTTAAAGACTGTCCGACGTTAATGCAACTTTGCTTTGTGTATTTAACGTCCAGATTTTACTTTCTGAGCGGCTGGGCTGCATTCAAGCACGGTGAGAAGCTGCGGCGGAGACGCTTCTCAATAGTGAAGCGCTCAGCGACGTCGTGCTGTGCACAGTTCCAAATGACGGGAACCAACATTCCAACCGGGTTGGGGAAAAAGTGGTGAGGCTGCCCTTTAGCATTTATCGAACACTTACCGCGGGGGAAGGTGGAGGGACTCTCGGACGGACGCGGCGCATGCGGCGCGATGACGCGGGGACACCTCGTGTACTTTCTCCCGCGCATTTGGTAACTTTCACGGCGAGCGGGTTACAAAAAAAAAAAAAAAAAAAAAAGCTTTTGTTTAATTTCTACTTCCTGTTTTATTCTCGGCCTAATCCAAGCGCAAGGCAGCTGTGCGGTGAGCCGGGGAGAGGGGACTGGGTGGGTGTGGGGGCGGGGAGCGGCGGAGTCGGGTCCTGGTGAGCTCGACCATTGCTCTGCAACTGCTCCCAACAGATGGAGGGGAAATGGGGTTACCAGCCTGGGTTTATCTACTCTTTGTAGGCCAAACTGACCCCCCCCCCACCCCATCCGGTTATAATACTATATACAAATCTGTGTATTTGGTGTTAGCTTTTTTGTGGTAGTTGTTTAATCCATTGAATGGTGAGGAGAGAGAGAGAGAAGCTTGATCAATTTGATTCTCAAAATTGTGTTGGATGCATTGTACGTAAATGAGTCATGTATGGCCATCGGCGCGCGCGCACACACACACCTAGTTGTTTAGCAGAGTTACATAATGTAAAACTCCATGTGTCAGCGCCCGCTGAATAAACTCGGCCACAAATAAAACGCGGGTTGAACTTCATATTGATTTGATCAATATTTCAAATGGAGGCTCAAACGAAAACCACAGAGCGGACTCAAAGCTCCTCGCTCGCGTCAGCCCCGTCTGCCTGCGGAGAGCCAAAGCATTTCTCTCTGCTCTCCCAACCCTCGGCACAGGGCATTCATTATTTATCTACCAGACCCCCTCCGCTCCGCTCCCCTCCCCTCCTCCCTCGCTCTCTCTTTTTCTTAACCCAGCCAATTACAGTTGGGCCCTTGTGACTGTTGCCTCTCATTCGCTGGCTCGCTGGATGGCTTTGATGTCTCTATCAACACGAGGGCCGGGGACCCGAGTCTTAATAGAGCAGAAGGGGATTATGTGACTGACTGCCTCTGGAGGTGGAACACTTCATATATATTTCCATCCCGTTTTCATATTATCATCGGGGGGCTTTCTAGTCCGGGTCTCGCCTCTCCCTGCCTCCTATCACAGTGACATGGTAGTTAATCCTGTTACTCTTTCATTTAATTTGGACTCGTACACGTCTGTGGTGCAAAGCAGGCCGCGCTACCCCAGGGGCCTCGCGGGGCCCTCGGCACCCATTTTCCACACTCGGGTCGGCAGCCGCATCAGCATGCGACGCTGGTGGTTTGGGGCTGTGTTGGCGACGGCCAGAAAGACCGGGTCGGTCTCCCTTCGTTTGAAATCTGTGAAGCTTTCCATAACTATTCACAAGGTGGCCGCCTTTTTGGTCATAGCTTTTACAAAACAACTGCCAACAGCTGCATACTTAAAAGTTTAAGACGTCTCAGTCTTGCATCTTTTATGCTGCGTGGTGTCTTCCAACAAGCAACGACTAACACAACTGTAATTGGCGGGGTTTTAAATGAGCTGTATTCAACTGACCAAAGCGTCATGCCCTAAATGTAACTTCCTTCTACATTGTCTGGATCAATGTCCTTTCTTTGCTCTTTGTTGTTGGCTGTACTTTTTAAGAGTGTAAAAAAAAAAAAAAGAACCTCTATGGGTCCCCTACTTCAGGTTCCACCCTCTTATGTGCAGCATTGACCTTTAAAGCAGGAAGTTACTG